>NC_064867.1:5856921-6166921 GCF_024139225.1 Suncus etruscus
TGAGTAGAAATAAAAATGATCAGTCTTAAACACCAAATCCAAAGCCAACAACAACAGAATTGAAACCCAATCTACAACAAGCTAGACTCAGAGGGGACCACTTATACTAGCAGCCTCGGGGTCAAAGGAAGGGGATATGGGATGCATGCTGGGAACATGGGTGGAGGGAAGATAACACTGGTGGTGGAAATGCCCCTGATTCAATGTCACTTTGTACCTAAAATATTACTGTGAAAGATTTGTAATGTACTTTGATCAAAATAAAAATCATTTAATTAAAAAAGTAATAAACAAAATACTGTTCTATAGATCATAAGCTAAACAGTAGTCTCATAGGGCTAATTAAGATGTGCATAGGGTTCCCTTTCTCCCATATGTTCTAAGAAGAATATACTTCTTCACTTTTTACCCATATTCTAGAGTCTGTCTGCATTCATTGAGCTATGGTTTATAACCATCATCAAAGACATCTGGTAGATTCAGAGAAAGTCCCCATTGCACCATTTTGGCCTTCCCTACTACTCCTGCTTTTCCTCCAAGCCTTTTTTTTTTTTGAGGCACTGTGATTTACAGTATTATTAATGATGGTAACATGCATAAATCATTACAATACCATAATACCAACATGCATATTTCTCTTCACCAATGTCTCAAGGACACATTCCACTCTCTTTTTTTATAAATTATCTTTATTTAAACACCGTGATTACAAATATAATTTTAGTTGTATGATTACAGTCATGTAAAGAACACCCCCCTTCACCAGTGCAGGATTCCCACCACCAATTTTCCAGATCTATCTACTCCCCACCCCACCCACACCTGTACTCAAGACAGGCTTTCTTTTTCCCTCATTCATTCACATTGTTATGATAGTTTTCAGTGTAGTTATTTCTCTACCTGCACTCATCACTCTATGTGGTGAGCTTCATGTCATGAGCTGCATCTACATGGGAAGATGGGGGGAAATAAGGGTTGGGACTGAGGCAGTAAAATATTAGAAATGAGATTTGTAGGACAGTATCAAGGTCACAATGCAAGATGGATGTTATGGATATATAAAATATATGCATACAATACTATCAATAGGAAAACAAGGGGAAAATTTCCAGTGACTGTCCCAACATAAACCAGTACTAAAACGGCCTGCCCTCCTCCCAAAGCGCATTTTCATTAGTGTAGGGAGAAGTAGGGGGGAAGCCTGAGGACCCCTAAGAGTCCACCTGAACCCACTTCTGGCCATCTGAGCTGGCACCCAGGGAAGGCCTGAAGTCAGGGGAAAAAGACAAGGACGGCTGGGGGCCTACCAAGCCTCCCAGCACTCCCCAGGCTAAGGAGAAGGGCTCCGGTATGGGGCCTCCCCAAACCCCATACCTGGCAAGAGCTGG
Source organism: Suncus etruscus (assembly GCF_024139225.1). Lineage (NCBI taxonomy): Eukaryota > Metazoa > Chordata > Mammalia > Eulipotyphla > Soricidae > Suncus > Suncus etruscus. Next base: position 5,858,310 of record NC_064867.1, read on the forward strand.
TCTCCAGAATCAAGGAGAAAACCGGAAGCCAGATGTCTGCCCGCCCTCCTCCCCACTCTTGATGCCACAGGTAAGCTCAGTTCTGTAGACCAATTCTACAGTTCTGTTTTCTTTTGTCATTTGTGTCTACCTTACTATGTTTCTTCATATTCCACACATGAGAGAGTTCATTACGTATTTGTCCTCCTCTTCTGACTAACTTCATTCAGCATACCTTCCAGATCTATTTATGGAGTGGCAAATACATGATTTCCTCTTTTCTTAGTGCTGAATAGTATTCCATTATGCATTATACTAAAAGTATTATACTATACATTTTTGACTCAGTTATCTGGTATTAGGCACTAATAGATCTTAGCTATTGCAAATAGTTATGCAATAAACATAGTAGCACAACTGTTTTTTTATAAAATAATGTTTTGAGGCAGATGCCAAGAAGTGGAATTGCTGAATTATATAAAAGCTCAATTCTTGTAATTTGAGGAGTATCCTTATTGTTTTCTAAACAGATTTAAAATTAGATACTCTCACCAATGGGGATTATTGTTTTCCTACATCCATGTTAACACTAATTGTTTTTTTATCTTTTTACATTTACCAACAATACTAATATTCAGTGATACCTCATTGTTATTTTCATTTGTATTTCCTATTTGTAAGTGATGGCAAGCATATTATTCCATACCTATTGACTATCTTTATGTACTCTTTATGGAAATGTATGTTCTTCTCCCCATTTTGATGAGGTTGTTTCTTTTTTCTCATTTAATTTTAGAAGTCAGTTATATGCAGAATAGTCTCACTCACCTATGGGTTTTAAGAAAAATAAAATTCATTTTTGTAACAATCCTCAGAGACAATGAGAAGAGGACTGGAACACCAGCTCACTCCATGAAGCTCACCACAAGAGTGGTGAGTACCGCTATAGAAATAACTACACAGAGAACTACCATAATAAAGTGAATGAAGAGGAAACTGGAAAGCCTGTCTGGAGTACAGGTGGGGGTGGGGTGGGATGGAGGGAAATTGGGGTCATTAGTGGTGGGAATGTTGCACTCGTGAAGGGGGTGTTCTTTACATGACTGAAACCTAATCACAATCTTTTATGTAATCAAGATGTTCAAATAAAGAAGGAAAAAAAAAGAAGTCAGTTATATATTGTAGATATTAACATTCTGTCATATAAATGATAGTCAAATATTTTCTCCCATTCTATGGGGTGTCTTTTTATCCTAGTGATTCCCCTTTCTACTTTTAAGGAACCTAAATTATACAAAACCAATGCAGACAATCTAGAAATAAGGTTTCCCATCTCAATTTGCTTAATTTAATTACATTTTTAGAATAACTTTCATTTTATACAGTATACTTTAACGGCCTTAGTTAAATTTCTTCTAATATGGTGTATTATGGTTAGGAGCATGTACTCTGGAAGCAAATCATAAATTTCAATATCCAGCTCTGATGATCAATAGTCAAGGGATCATGATCAAGTAATCTAGCCTATCTGGTTTCAGTGTCCTTTTCTTTACAAGAGTGTTAATTCATATATGCTTCACCATTTTTTAAATTAATACATATAAAGCAATGATGATAAAATAAATGGCATATAATCATTAAGTGTTAGGAAATAAAGATACATTATATTAAGATAGGCTAATGTCTATAGCATATAAAGCCTCAATATTTTCATTTCTTGCTAGGGAAAGTAAAATCCAAGTCAAAAGGAAAAAATGGGCTTCGCACCATACAATTACTTTTATCACTATTCTTCTTCAAATTTACTAAATCCTCTCTATTCAAATATTTTATAATACATATTATATATAAGCAAAGAAAAGAAGTGGAAAACTCTCAAAGCAATTTTATTGGTCAGAAATAGAAATTAAATACAGCACATTATAAGAAAACACTACAAATTAAGTTAGAGAAACAATTGAGTTAAACATTGCTGAAAGAAACAGGGATGACCAACAAGTAATCAGGTAAATAAAATCTTGAATTAGAAAAATCTGGATTGTAGGTATAGATGTAATCATTATTGGCATAACAATTAAAGACAGTAATTAAAGGTAAGGGATGTGAAAGAGTATATATAGAGTGAAAATGGTGCTAAGAAAGAACATAATGGAAATGAGAGAGTCACAAGGAAAATAGCAGAGGACAGTGGAGTGTATAAAGTGGCCAAGGAGAAGGAAGTTTGCTGTTATACAATATCAAATGTTATTATAAAATAAAATAGAAATGGTCTGTTGCCCATTATCTCTTCCAAAAGCAATCTCTGTTGAGTGTGTACTGCAAAGCAACATTACTGAACACAGATTACAGTATTAAAGGAGGAGGAAGAGGAGGAAGAAAATAAAGGAGGAAGAGGAGAAGCAGGATAAAGAGGAGGGGGAAGAGAAAGACAAGGAGTAGAAATAAAAGGAGAAAAAAAGAGAGTAAGATGATAGCCAGCTGGTAACCCTAAAGCAAAGGTGTTCTCAATCTTTATCTTTTCCATAAATCTTTCCTTTAATATTTAGAAGCCCACCTGGATTACTCTTAACCTCCCCCACCCCACTTCTGGTGGATGGGTGTTTACTCAATAAAGAAAGAGTTGTGGCTTTGGGATCTGGCAGAGACACCATGAGGGGAAAGCCATGAGAAGTAAATGACTCCATTGCTCTCTCCTGACTGGCTTGGTTTATTTATTCTTTGCCACCACCCCACTTCTTCAGACTCCTTTGCATGGGATTTAGAAACGCTATATCTGGGGTGATCTCAGAAACTGTGGGTTTTACTTTTCAACTGGTGCTCAGCAACCCAGGACCCAGGGACTCAAGAAGACCCCCAACGATGGTGAGTTATTTGACCCTCTTGTGGATAATCACACTCATGAGCTCCTTCAGCTGGACTGAGTGTGCATTGACAAACACCAAAACATAGGTGCAGCACATGGCCCCTATTTTGAACAGTTTCATGTTGCTCTGGTCTAGTCGCTCAGCTGCCCCACCGCCTCAGGTAGCAGAGGTCCCCTCAGTCAGGACAGAAGCAGGCAGTGAAGGAGGGAGAGATGAAGCAGTGTCTCAGAGGCCAAGGCCCTCTGCCTTTCTTCTATCCAATGCACTTCATGCAAGAAACCCAGCCACCCAACCTGCAGCAGCTTATCGAGGTCACTGATGGGGTAGAAGCCAAAGAGAAAGTCCCATTTGAAGGGAACCAACAGCAGGAAGATGAGTGGGTCCCCCACCCAGATTCCAGCTCAGTAACTGAAGATCTTACCTCCAAGTGAGCTCAGTAGCCTACCACAGAAGGAAAATATGGAGAAGAAGAAAGGGGAAAAGATGGAGAATTCAAGCCCAGCCAACTGCTTTCAGAACTTCCTGCAACTTTCTTCTAGGTTAATCTCTTGATCCTATTTGTGTCAATCATTATGTAGTTGTTAAAATGTGTTTTCTGGTTAAACTGTGTGCTCTATATGTATAGATCTTAGTACTACTCTTTTGTTCTATGCTCCACTGCAAACTGATAATTTTGTATTTACCTTTAGTTGTTTAATATTAGTTTGCACAGTTCCAGAGAAATGCATAATATTGTTAGATTCTAATAGTTCTCAGCTATCCTAGCAAATTCTTTCTAACTGCTGTGATGTCTGATTTTGTATATTATTTAGCAACCTATCCTCAAAATTATGTCTGCAAAAGTTTCCTAATGTTTTGTCTCCAGAAGTCGATGGAAAAGAACTTGAATACTTTAGACTTATTACAGTGTACATTATAAGAATGTTTTAGCAGACATACCTTCAAACTATATATATGCAGAAATGTTCTTGTTTTTTGTTTAGGGGAGTTTATAAAAAGTAATATGGATGTTCTAAACTCATATTACAGTACAAGTGTAAGAATGCTTTAAGAAATTTCAAATTAAGTGCACCTGCAGAAAGGTTGTAATGTTTGTATTCAGATAAATTTATGAAAAAAATTTTGTGATGTGTATAAGACAAAGGTAAGGAAAAATCTGTTTTTTTAGAGTGATGTATACTATTTGACCTTGAATGTTATTATAGCCAACTTTTAGTGTGCTTATGCAAAATAACAACCACTTTTATAAATTGTGATCTGGATTACCTACCACTGGCAGAGAAAAGTAGAAAACAACTTTTATAGTTTTTTCTTTATTTTTGTTTTCTTTTCAACAGAAAGTGTGGAATTGAAAGAAAACACTTAGCTATTAAACCAAAATAAAGGCATTCCCAATCTTCCTCTTTTCCATGAATATCTCCTTTAATATGTAAAAGTCTGCCTGGATTACTCTTAACCTTCTCCCTTCTGGTGAATGAGTGTTGGATTAATAAAGAAAGAGGAGTTCTGGCTTTAAAGGATCTGACAGAGACACCACAAGGGAGAAGCCACTGACTCCATTACTCTCTCTTCTGACTGACTTGGTTTATTATCTCTTTGTCGCCACCATACTTCTTCAGACCCCTCTGTATGGGATTTAGAAAAATGGTGCCTGCAGTGATCTCACAACCTGTGGGTTTTATTTTACAACAGAGGAAGAGGGGGAAGAAAGGAGGCATATATAAACAAATATTACAAGATAATTTATTGTAAAAGGAAGAGAACCATAGGACATTAGGAGAGAATTGCTGAAGGATATTTTGCTTTATTTTATTTAGTAAAAAACTAGTGTTTTTGTATACTGAGAGACAAGATCCAGGACAAAATGTGTTGATAAATAGAAGTTGGGATAATGAACAAGTGAGAAATATGGATAAGCTGGTAAGAATTTCCCTCTGTACAACAGAATATGCAGTTTTCTTCTTGTCAGGAGGTTTGTACGAGTCCATTCCTGCAGTATTCTGGGTTCTCAAGAACAATTGAAGTGATTGAACTTGAAAGGCGCTTTGAAGGACATTCAGAGTTGATGCTCTGTATTTGGCATCACAATCTGTAATTATGAAAAAGAGCAAATACCTCAATTCAGATTTTTCCCAAATAAAATGTTGCTTCTGTTTTTATTTGATAACCTGGGACTCTCACTACACATCAGAGAACAGAACAAATCTTAGTCCTAATTAAGAGTCTTTCATTTTATTTATATCTATTTTGACCCAAAAGAACTTGAGGTGCTTAATTAGAACAAAGCAATCAGTTATATTTCACTCCTTTCTCCCAGGTAAGGATTAATGTCGAGAAATTACTGCAAGAAATTAGAAAGTATGGCATCCTTTAAACCAATCCCCAGGAAATTATGTGAAGACCACATCACTATCTTTCCAATATCTGACACAGAAAACAGAACTCCATTCATTTCTTTAAGGGATTTAAAAATTAGTAATCAAATTATACTGGTATGACTTAGTAGTATTTATATGTCTCAAAGTCTAGTTTTTAATGTTCCAACATTGTTAGTCATAAATCAATAATTATTTGATGTAGGGCCATTGGGGCCATACCAGTGAAGGTCAGGGAATTACTCTTGGCTCTACACTCAGAAATTGCTCTTGCAAGTCTCAAGTCAGGGGACCATATGGGATGCTGGGGATTGAACCTAGGATTCAACCTAGTCAGGTTGACTGCATGACAAATGCCCTACCATTGTGTTATCCCGTTATTTGCTTTTAATAGAAAAAAGCTAGTTAACTGTGACAGGGTAAATCGGATGACGAAAGAGGTTCAGAAAACATTGCAGAGTTATCCATGCAATCGTGAGCACACGCAAAAGATATCAGACTTTACATAAGTGCCACAAGCTCCAATAAAGAGTGGAAGACTGGAAAGATGTGACCTGGTTTTGCCAATTCAAATCCTGAAACAAAGAAGTACAGAAGAGATCAACATTCAGTTTGTAAGTTGATCTTTTCACAGCTTTATTACCAAAGCCACCAAACACCTTTATCAGGATTTACATTCTCCAAAGTTATTGGTTTATAATCAAGTTCACTACATGTTGCTTTGGAAGTTGTTTATTTTTTTTTACTGCCTACCTATATTTACTGTTCACATAAAAATACACACTCCAAAAGGTGATTTTTTGCTTGTTTTTTAAAGGATTATGAAACGAATATCTGAGCTCAAATATCTATGTCCTAAAGAAATTTTTTTCTCACTACCCAGGATTCTTCACTATTTCTTTAATATTGGCTTACTCAACTTAGATTGATAGAAAGTTTTCAATTTTCCTGATACTATGATGAGCTGTAAAAAGTACATACATGTGAATCCTGTGTTCATGTAGTCCACATTGCCACCATTGAGTCTTTGCTATCTTTATTGCAGCATCTGTCAATCTGTAGTGCAATTGTGTGTTCACTTCTTTGTGTGTGTAGTTTTTGGGTCACACCCAGCAGTGCTCAGGAGTTATTCCTGGCTCCATGCTCAGAAATTGCTCCTGGCAGGCATGGGGGACCATATGGGACGCTGGGATTCGAACCAATGACCTTCTGCATGAAAGGCAAACGCCTTACCTCCAGGCTATCTCTCCAGCCCTTGTGTGTTCACTTCTGCCTTCCCAACATGACTCTGAAATCCTGCAGGGCAACAACTTTTTAGACTCATTTTCATTCCCCCCAAGCACAGAACTTGTTGCTTGATAAATGTTAGAATGAATGAAACAATCTAATGACCAAAGGATATGAAACACATCACTCCTTACCCTTCATGTTGACAATATGCTCCTTTTCATTCCTGGCACTAAAAATTTTCATGCTGCTGTGACAGTTTTTATTTATACTCATATCTTTTTTTCTTCTTCCTCTCTAACTCTTATAATGGCAACCACTCATTCACTCTCTGCCGTGTGCTAGGCACTATGTATTCCATAAAATACTCAAGGCAACAAATATGAACATGCCTATTTTTCCAAAATACCTTTCTTTTACTTTTGTTATGTCCCCTCCTTCTATGAAAGTCCTTCACTGGTCATCCCTTCTGTCATCCTTGTAAGAAGTCTCTAAATGTCAGTAGTTTATGGGCCTATCTAGATACTTTTCTCGGTTCTGCCCTGCCTGCTCTGTTGCTAAACTTGCCTTTGACCATAAATTGTCCAATACAGATCTTGGCAAGGTAACAAGTCTAGACTATATTGATTTCCTTGACAGGTGACAAATAGAACATCATGATGAGTTATTTCAGTAAAACCAGAAAGAGTTACAATTTAGGACAGCTGCCACTATTCTCAGTGCTACCTGGGAATGGATCCTAAGTCCTCTCCGAGAGAAAAAGAAAACCAGTCAATGCTCCTCTTTTTGCTCCTGACTGCCAGCATTTATGGACAGCATGTATAGTTTCCTCAGTAGGTCACAACATACAAAATTCTTATACAACAAAAGAAATAAGGGGTGGAGTATTATTTACATGTTAGGATGGCTTCACTATACTCCACTCTTACATTTTTTTTACTTGAGTATAAAATATGTACCATGTTTATGTAGGAAGGTTTAACCTATCTTTAGGCTTTGAAAATTCAGATAAGCATCCTAACTCACCTATTTTTTTTTTTGGTTTTTGGGTCACACCCGACATTACTCAGGGGTTCCTCCTGGCTCTATGCTCAGAAATTGCTCATGGCAGGCTCGGGGGACCATATGGGATGCTGGGATTCGAACCACCGTCCTTCTGCATGCAATGCAAATGACCTACCTCCATGCTATCTCTCCAGCCCCATAACTCACCTATTTTCTTGCTAAGTGAACTTATCTTTCTTAGTAAATCCACCTGAAAAGTCAACTACCAAACTCCCTTTTATTGTGGATAGAGAAACAATAGCATAGACAGAGACCATCATATTTAATAATATGTGAAAACTCTTTTTTTTGTTATTGAGTATTTATTTGTTTAAATTTTTTCATAGAAATATACCATCCTAGAATTATGCTTCTTTGGCTCTAACTCAAATATCCTTAGTAACCCAAATCCATCTGTTTAAACACCAGTCTTTTAATGTTATGAGCATGTGTTTGCATCCTCCTCTACTAAACTGATAAACTGAGACCACTTCTATCACAATATATTTCCTATATCACCTAAAATTGCACTTGATACAAGGGACTGGAATAGTAAATATTTGATGAATGAATGTTATGTTCAATGAGTTCTAGAAATACTTGTTTATACTTAAAAACATTTCGCCCTTTTTCCTTGTGCATATATAGTTTGCACACAGTTAGTAGGCTGTTCTATTCATCATGGACAAACCACATAGAGGAAAATACATTCTCTTCAAAACACAGTAGCCTTTTTCTATATAAGTTATAGGAAATAATTGCCTAAACATTAATTGAAGGAAAATACAGAAATCCCATTGATTCTGATCTCAATTATACATTAAGACTTTTCTGGTTCTTTAAAACTTAAATAAACTGATAAAAGAAGCTTACATTCTTTTTTTTAATTGTCATTTTTTCTTTTTTTAATTGAAACCCTTTTCTTTATTTAAGCATCTTGATTACATATATGATTGTGATTAGGTTTCAGTCATGTAAAGAACACCCCCTTCACCAGTGCAACATTCCCACCACCAATGTCCCAAATCTCCCTCCATCCCACCCCACCCCCACCTTTACTCCAGACAGGCTTCCTAGTCCCCTCATCCATTCACATGATTATGGTAGTTCTCTGTGCAGTTATTTCTGTAACTGCACTCACCACTCTTTGTGGTGAGCTTCATGAAGTGAGCTGGAAGTTCCAGCCCTCCTCTCATTGTCTCTGCGGATTATTGCAAAAATGACTTTTCTTTTTCTTAAAACCCATAGATGAGTGAGACTATTCTGCGTCTCTCTCTCTCCCTCTCTGACTTATTTCACTCAGCATGATAGATTCCATGTACATCCATGTATAGGAAAATTTCATGACTTCATCTCTCCTGACAACTGCATAATATTCCATTGTGTAAATGTACCATAGTTTCTTTAGCCATTCGTCTGTTGAAGGGCATCTTGGTTGTTTTCAGAACCTGGCTATTGTGAATAGTAGTGCAATGAATATAGGTGTGAGGAAGGGGTTTTTGTATTGTATTCTTGTGTTCTTAGGATATATCCCTAGGAGTGGAAGAGCTGGGTCTATTGGGAGCTAAATTTCCAGATTTTGGAGGAATTTCCATATCACTATCCATAGAGATTGGACTAGACAGCATTCCCACCAGCAGTGAATAAGAGTTCTTTCTCTCCACATCCCCGCCAGCACTGATGGTTCTCATTCTTTGTGATGTGTGCCAATCTCTGTAGTTTGAGGTGGTATCTCATCGTTGTTTTAATTTGCATCTCCCTGATGATTAGTGACGAGGAGCACTTTTTCATGTTTCTTTTGGCCATTTGTATTTCTTTTTTATCAAAGCATCTGTTCATTTCTTCTCCCGATTTTTTGATGGGATTAGATTTTTTTCTTGTAAAGTTCTGTCAGTGCCCTGTATATTTTGGATATTAGCCCCTTATCTGATGGGTGTTGGGTGAATAGTTTCTCCCACTTGGTGGGTGGGTCTTGTATCCTGGGCACTATTTCTTTTGAGGTGCAGAAGCTTCTCAGTTTAATGTATTCCCATCTGTTGATCTCTGCTTCCACTTGTTTGGAAAGTGCAGTTTCCTCCTTGAAGATGCCTTTAGTCTCAACATAATGGAGTGTTTTACTTTTGTCTTGTTCTATTTACCTTATGGTATCAGGTCTGATATCAAGGTCTTTAATCCATTTGGATTTTACCTTCGTACATGATGTTAACTGGGGTTCAATGTTCGAGAAGCTTACATTCTTAAAGCAAAGAAATTTCTTCCTCTAATTTTTTAACATCTTTTTAAAAAAATCTCTTACATTTCAGTGACTATAATCCCAATTTCATAGAAATTTTTTGAGGCATTATCAAAAAATTTTATATGAAATCACACATGATTTTTTTAATCATTGATCTAACTCCAGATGTGGGAAATTGCAAGAGGGACAAGAAGCATTCCTTTCCCTAAAGATGTAACAGGCTCACTGGATATTACCATAAGACAGATAGATGATAGATAGATAGATAGATAGATAGATAGATAGATAGATAGATAGATAGATAGATAGATAGATAGATAGATAGAAAGATAGATAGATAGATAGATAGATAGATAGATAGATAGATAGATAGATAGATGATAAATAGATAGATAGATAGATGATTGATAGATATACATTTATAAACTATTCATTTTCTAGAGACACCAAAATTAATTTCTACAACTTAGATTGTTCAAAATAACAGAAAATGTTTCTGTCATAGTTCAGAACTGACCATCTATATAGTAAAAACTAAACTGAGATTTCAAAAGGTTAGATTACTTGCCCAATATCATTGAAGTACAAATAACAGGATATGAACTTACATCTAGGTTTGACACAAAGGCATTTGTTGCTTCATCTTTTTTTTTGGGGGGGCCACACCCGTTTGACGCTCAGGGGTTACTCCTGGCTATGTGCTCAGAAATCGCCCCTGGCTTGGGGGGACCATATGGGACGCCGGGGGATCGAACCGCGGTCCTTCCTTGGCTAGCGCTTGCAAGGCAGACACCTTACCTCCAGCGCCACCTACCCGGCCCCTGTTGCTTCATCTTAACAGCAATTCAATCATGAGATTCTAATATAGTATAGCAACAGTTCTTTAAATGAACTCTAACTCTTATCAAGAGAGGATTATGAGGATTATTTCTGATACTTGTCTTAACAGAAGAGTAAGTAGTTAAACTGGTATAACTGGAAGATGATGGATATATGAACAGGAACAGATGACTAAAAAGAACTGAAACAGGGGACCAGAACTATAGCACAGCGGTAGGGCATTTGCTTTGCACAGGGACTAACAGGGACAGATCCAAGTTCAATCCCATATGATCCCCTGAGCCTGCCTGAAGCAATATCTGAGCACACAGACAGGAGTAACCCCTGAGCACTACCAAGTGTGTCCCCCCAAAAATAAATAAAGTTTAAGAAAAAGAACGGATACAAAAAATCCTGTAAAATGAGACTTGCTACATGTTATCACACTTTCTCTTTTGTACACCCCATAAAATCATTATAACTCAATTAATCCTCCTTAATTTTTACTCTCTAGGGGGAAATTGTGGTAAAGATATAAGATATATTCAAAATATAGGCATTTCATTTAACATATTATCAATGTTTTGCTCCATAGTAGGAAAGTAATTTACTGTTTCCAGGGTAGAAACTTCAATGTCATGTCTTTTAACCCCTAGAATGAATCATGTTTCCACTGGTCATCGTTCAACCAGCACATCTTTTATATCTAGACTAAAGTCAAATAAGGCTAAGTTCCTAATAAGACTGGATACAGTATTTGCTCACCCGTCCTCAAAGTTATAGACATTTAGCCTTTAAACTCTGAAAATAATCAGATGGGGAAAACAAGGTGAAAGAAAAGAAGACGATCTACTTTTACTACATAATCAGCTCAATCCCTCTTCATCCTGACTAAGACCACAAAACAGAGATAGATTTTTATCATTACAATAACACCGATTACCAGAGCACAACAGATAATAAGGTATCATAAACTCAAATTCAAAGGTAAAACTGAAAATGATAATCTAAACAAAGACACCTTCCAACGTTTCTATTTCACTGTTCCCTGAGTGAATCCATCAACTTCCTCCACCACCTTTTCCTACTTGGATGTTTTGACTAGTAGAAAACTGACCTTCTGCTATTTCAACATAAATTAACATCTGGTAACATAATGCAGAGATGGTCTCAAATGAATCTTATAAGGCTTTATGGACAAAGAAAATATTAATTATGCCAGAACATTTGTAGAGCATGTTATAAAATACCTTCACATGCATAATTCCCTTTTATCTTTATGGAATTAATAAAACAATACATAAAACATGCTTAGAATTGAGTCTGGAACATAGCAGGTGTTTAATAAATATCATTCTCCTTCTCATTTACCACTGCTGTCACCTTTTCAGCCTGCCTCTAGGCTGTCACTTCCCATTTCTCCTGCAGTGAAAACTGGGGCAATATCCTTCTCTTTCTTTTCTACGAACACACAGAATCCTACTAAATCCCTTTAAAATGAACCTGCAAGAAGTGCAGAGTGACAGATTTTGTAAATCATTTTAATGGGAAAAAATTATTTCCCTGCTAAACACAAACACAACCTGGGTCTGTTCAACTAAAACAGTCAAGCGTCAGCAGTTTATTTAAACTGCCTGACGACCAAATTGCATCCAGACATATCCAGTCCACATAATTGCCACGTGATAAGTTATGCGGATGATCCGAAAGATTAGTGCAATTATACTGTCATAGCTTTACCTTGGCCATGCAGGTAGGAGACCGGTCCTTTAAAACTAAGCCATAGGATAAAACAGTGATAAAATATAATTTATCTGTGGCTGAAGTTCCTACCAGGAGTGAAATATTTCTCTCCCTTGCATTTCAGCAAAATGAAAAAAAAAGAAAAGGAAAGACTCTACAAAATAAAAAATGCCATTGTTGCACATTAACCTGCTTATATAACTACTATAGGGAAGCAAGCAAAGAATTTCTGAGGGGGATCTGGGATGCATGCTGGGAATAGGGGTGGTGGGAGGACAACATTGGTGGTTGGAATGCACCTGATTCAATTTAGCTATGTACCTAAAAATTGCTGTTAAAGATTTTTAATCCACTTTGGTCAAAATAAAAATTTAAAAGATGAATTTCTGCTACCTCGTGTCTACTGTTTCTTCTAATGGTAAATAAATCTAGCCACTTTCTTGTCTATCAACTTTGTGATCATCCGTCAAAGTCACTTCCAAATCCCCTGCAGTCAGAATTAACCACTTGTCCTTCTGGGCTCCCACAGCTGGGTGCAAGAACGACAAATTAGCTTTTAATTATGACTGCCATGTATAATATCAGACGTTTATTTGCTACACTACCCTAAAAGAATGAAGGCCAGACAACCTCTCCTTCATCTTTGTATTCTCCCCAGAGCCTAGCGTGGTGCCTGGCACTTGGTAGGTGTTCAGCAAATGTTTGCAAAATTTAACTGAAAGTTGAGTAAAAAGTAGAGAACAAATATAATCACTTCTTAAAGCTACTGGTAGCTCCATGTAGTTAAAGCCTCCTGGTGCAGAAACATGGATAAACGTCATGTGAAGAAGATGATTCTTATCCAACGCAGTGTTTTCTACAGGCCCTGTATATAATAAAGAAATTATCTATACTATATATATATTAATGGTATAGGATATGCATCACATTTTCCTTTTTTTGTTTTTTGTTTGTTTGTTTTGGACCACACCCATTTGATGCTCAGGGGTTACTACTGGCTAAGCGCTCAGAAATTGCCCCTGGCTTGGGGGGGACCATATGGGACACCGGGGGATCGAACCAGGTCCTTCCTTGGCTAGCACTTGCAAGGCAGACACCTTACCTCTAGCACCACCTTACCGGCCACTCACTACAAGAGTTTCTTACACTGTCCTCAAATCCCCTTCCAATCCCCTCAAAGGGCTTGTTCCCTACTGAATACCAGTTCACATAATGTTTCCATTTTTTTTTGGATATTCATTGTTCCACCATTAAGTTTATTTTTATTTGGTTATTTTTTGGGGGGAGGGTCATATCTGGCAGCACTCAGGGGTTACTCCTGACTGCGTTCGGAAATTATTCCTGGTAGACCATATGGGATGCCAAAGATGCGAGGCAAATTCCTTACCAGTTATAGTATTAATCCAGCCCCCTACCATTAAGTTTCTTTATGTCCTGTGTATAAGAGATCTTTCTGCGTGGGTCTCTCTCCTTCTAACTAAATTTATTTAGTATAATATTCTCCAGGTCCCTCCATATATCAGCAAATTGCACATTTTTTCTTTTCTTGTGGCTGATTAGTATTCCACTTTGCATATGTAACATAGTGGTTTTGTAGTTGTTGTTGTTGTTGTTGTTGTTGTTTGTGGGCCACAGACAGAAGTGCTCAGGGGTTACTCCTGGTTAAGCACTCAGAAATTGCCCCTGGCTTGGGGGGACCATATGGGATGCTGGGGAATCGAACCATGGTCCTTCCTCGCCTAGTGCTTGCAAGGCAGACACCTTACCTCTAGCACCACCTCGCCGGCCCCACATCACATTTTTTCAAGGCATCATAAAAACAATTTTAAAATTATAAACAAGAGATTCTTTGATTAAACTCATAATGCAAATCATTATGATCAATATCAATGAACCCCCATTTCAGAGATTCTTCACTGACACATGTAAACATTTAGACAAATGACACATTTAGACATAAATGATTATTTGCTGTCGTAAATAAAACAAGAAATCCTTTCTGATCACTTCTATGCTACTCTCTAAATCATTGGTTGTAGACTATACCTTAAGAGATATAATTTCCTTGGCCAACTCTCTCAGAAATTAGGAAAACCTTCTGGATAAGGAAGGCAGTGCAAATCATTAGGATGCATTCCTCTTGAAAAACAAAATTGGGTTTACTTTGAAAGAGGAAACGTTATAAAGGGAAACCAGACCAAAAATTGACCACTTACAAAATGTACCTAGTTGATAAGTTGTAAAACATGATGAGAAATTAAGTGCCTCATGGCTATCCTGACCCCATCAATCTGTCCTAGTATCTGAAGACTTACATCTCTTGGCTTATTTTTAAATCTGACTAGAAAGGAATTATTAAATACAACTGATGCTTTCAGAAATTTAATTTACTTCTGTAATTTCTTTTGTAATTTTTTTTCATTTTTTTCCAATATATATTGTAACCGAAGTCAAACATCTGATTCTACAATGGGCATTACTTTGGTTCACATACATTGAGCAGACTAAAAAGTGGAAGGAAATGTGTAACTCTGGGAACAGTGTGATATCATATGGAATCTGGAGAATGAATATGAATATGTAGTTTCATCACCTACTTAACTCTTGGAATATTCTGTAATATCTCCCCAAACTTTATAACACTCCTCAGGATATTTGAACTCATTTGCCCAAGTGATAAGGAAGATATGTATACAAATTTGTTCTCTCTATCTTTACATACTTGACCTTAATGATACTTCATTTTTTAATATTTTAACTTTTAATCTCAACTATGCTACTTGCTCTCAAACTATAAACCACTAAGACTTAATAACTACATTCCCACTATAAATTATTTTTTAACATTGTTTGAATTGGGAACAGATATGGTGGCGTTCAGGAGTTAACCTTGGCTCTAAGCACAGTAGAGATACCTGGAGGTGTTAGGGAAGCACACAATGCTGGGGATTGAACTGCACATGGATGTATGCATGGATATGTGCCTTAGGCAGTGTACTATCTTTCTGGCTCCTATTTCTCACAATATTTTATATAATTAATAAGATACATAACAATTATTTGTTAAAATACTATTTGGCTCACTACAAGTGATTTTTATTTCCCAAAGGGGCTAGAAACAGAGCTATTGTAAATTTATGTATTGTAGATTGATGTGTATATTTGTAAATACACACATAAATCACATTAGAATGTTATTCACAGGCACAGAAGCCATCTTAAGCCATGCAGTCTCCAGCTGCCAGAGACTGGATTTCATCCGTGTTTCGGTGATCCTGCCTGCTTCAGAGGTGGTTTGGGACGTACACACACTGTGATTCCTGCTGGTTTCTGCCTGAGGTCAGAAGGGTGCAGAAGCCATCTTGGGTCATGCTGTTTTTAGCTGCCTGAGACTGGATTTCATCAGGGTTCCTGCTGGTGATCCTGCCTGCTTCAGAAGTGGGTCAGGATGTAGACACACTGATTCCTGCTGGTTTCTGCTAGGAGTCAGAAGGGCGCAGAAGCCATCTTGGGCCATGCAGTTTCCAGCTGCCTGAGACTGGATTTCTTCAGCGTTCCTGCCGGTGATCCTGCCTGCTTCAGAGTGAGAGACAGAATTAGGAACTCTCCTGGAACTCAGATACCAGTACCCCCTATCTGCCTGTCTTCTGTTCTGTGCTCCATTTTTGGCCTGATTTCATCCTGTGTGTGGCTCATCTGCAGATGGCTTGCCTTCCCTAGAGCCTTCCCTGGAGGTGAGTTTACAAACCCAGAAAGGGGAAGCCACTGGAACTAGGAAGCCAGCACCCCTATCTGCTTGTCTTCTATGCTGTGCTCCATTTTCGGCCTGATTTCATCCTATGTGTGGCTCATCTGCAGACAACTTGCCTTCCCTGGAGCCTTCCCTGGAGGTGAGTATACAAGCCCAGAAAGGGTGGAGCCAGAGGAGCAAGGCCGCTTCCCTGCCATGCACATCATTTAGCCAATGAATACAACCACAACACGTAGAAAAAGCCACAATACAAGTGTGACAATGGGGAAACAACGCAGGCCAGCACCAGACATAGAGAATGATGATGGCAACTCTGATGACTTGAACATGACCAACCAACTAGTCAGTCTCTCAGATAAGGAGTTTAGAGTCGCAATACGAAAGATGTTCAAAAAACTCAAAGAAAGTATAGAAGAGAACACTAATAAGAATCAAGAAAATATGAAGATAGAAATCAGAAACTCCAAACTGAAATTTCAGGTCAAATAACAGGTTTGAAAAACTCAGTAGATGAATTGAAGAAAAACATGCTTGAGCTTTTCCATGGGTCAACAGCAGCTGAGGATAGAATTAGTACACTGGAAGATGAGATGAATAACAACTCAATACAGCAGAAGAAATTGAAAAAAAAGCCTTAAAGCAAATGATCAAACAATGGAAAAATTACTCAAAGAATGGGAACAAATGAAAATAGAAGTCTATGATAAGCTCAACAGAAACAACTTAAGAATCATTGGAGTTCCAGAGACCCAGGAAGAAAATATCCAGGAAGAATCAATGGTCAAGAACATCATTAAAGAGAAACTACTAGAACTAAAGAATACATGTGATCAAATCCTGCATGCCCGAAGAGTACCAAGTAAAAGAGATCCTAGAAAAAAAAACCCAAGACACATCCTAGTCACAATGACTAATCCCACAGATAGAGACAGAACGCACCAAGATCGAAAAGAGAAATTACATTCAAGGGAACATCCTTGAGATTTACTGCAGACCTGTCATCGGAAACGCTCAAGGCCAGAAGGCAGTGGTGGGACATAGTGACAAAATTCAATGAAATAAATGCTTCACCTAGAATACTGCACCCAGCAAAACTCACTTTCAGGTTTGAAGGAACAATACATGGTTTCACAAACAAAAAATAATCAGAAACTTGACAGACTCAAAACCAGTCTTAAAAGAAAAACTGAACTGCCTATTTTAAGACAAGACTGACCAACAGGCACACGAAACTTTGATATAAAGATGGCACTAACTTCCAGGACAATTCTTTTTCTCAAAGACAATGGACTAAATGCATCATGTAAGAGACACAGAGTGGCTCAATGGATCAAAAAAACTCAATACAACCTTCTGCTGCCTATAAGAAACACACCTGAATAGTCAGAACAAACATAAACTCAAAATAAAAGGCTGGAGAAAAATCATCCAAGCAAAAAAAACACCCATAAAAAAGCTGGAGTGGCCATACTAATATCAGATGATGCAAACTTTATACTTAGGAAAGTTGTAAGGAACAAAGATGGACATTTTGTATTAATCAAGGGATATGTACAGCAGGAAGAAATAACTCTCCTAAACATATATGCACCGAATGAGGGGCCAACAAAATATTTAATAAAATTGTTGACAAATCTGAAAAATAATATCAATAACAACACAATAATTGTGGGAGACCTCAACACGGCATTGTCAACACTTGACAGTTCAACCAAGCCAACAAGAATATACTAGGCCTTAAAAGAAAATGGAAGAAAGAGGCCTAGTAGATATATACAGGACACTCCACACCCAGAAGCCTGGTTACACATTCTTCTCTAATGTACAAAGGGACACAGAAGAAAAACTTTAATACCTGGAAGTTAAACAGCCTATTACTGAATAACCAGTGGGTCCAAGATGAAATCAAAGAGGAAATCAAAACCTTCCTAGAAACAATGGAGACACAAGCTATCAGAACCTATGGGACACAGCAAAAGTGGTACTGAGAGGAAATTTATAGCTTTGCAAGCACACATCAGGAAAGAAGGGGCATAGCTAAATAGCTTAATGATGCAGCTCATAGATTTAGAAAGTACTCAACAAAAGGACCCAAAAATAGGGAGACAGAAGGAATTAACAAAGCTAAGAGCAGAAACCAATGAAGTGGAAACCCGAAAAACAATCCAAAAGATCAACAAAAGCAGAAATTGGTTCTTTGAAAAAATAAACAAAGATTGATAGACCACTGGCAAAACTAACAAAGAAAGAGAGAGAGAGAAACTTGATAACTCATATTAGGAATAAAAAAGGAGAGATCACTACTGATATGATAGAGATACAAATGGTAATCAGAAACTACTTTGAGAAACTCTACGCCACTAAAAATGAAAACCTGGAAGAAATGGATAAATTTTTGGACTCTATAATCTTCTATGGTTGAATGAAGAGAATGTAGTATATCTAAACACACCCATCATTATTGAGGAAATTAAGACAGTAATCAAATGTTTTCCCCAAAACAAAAGTCCAGGCCAGATGGATTTACTAATGAATTCTTTCAAAACTTTCAAGAGGAACTTCTACCAATCCTGGCAAGACTCTTTCATGAAATTGAACACAAGGAAACACTTCCAAATAGATTTTATGAAGCCAACATCACCTTGACACCTAAACCAGACAGAGATGCTACCAAAAAAGAAAATTACAGACTAATATCGCTGATGAACACAGATGCAAAGAGCCTCAACAAAATTCTGGCAAATAGGATTCAATGCCTCATTAAGAAGATCATCCACTACGATCAAGTAGGTTTCATACCAGGAATGCAAGGCTGGTTTAATATCCGTAAATCTATCAACATAATACATAACATCAATAACAAGAATAATAGAAATCACATGATCATATTAATAGACGTAGAGAAAGCATTTGATAAGGTCCAACACCCATTCTTGATCAAAACACTCAGCAAGATGGGAATGGAAGGAACCTTTCTCAATCTAGTTAAGGCCATCTACCACAAGCCAATGGCAAATATTGTCCTCAATGGAGAAAAACTGAAAGCCTTTTTTTTAAATTCTGGCACAAGACAAGGCTGTCCTCTCTCACCACTCCTATTCAATATAGCACTGAAAGTACTTGCTATAGCGATTAGGCAAGGAAAAGATATCAAGGGAATCCAGATAGGAAAGGAAGAAGTCAGGCTCTTGATGTTTGCAGATGACATGATACTCTACCTAGAAAACCCTAAAGTCTCTACGAAAAAGCTTCTAGAAACAATAGACTCATATAGCAAGGTGGCAGGCTACAAAATTAACTCACAAAAATCAATGGCCTTTCTATACACCAATAGTAATAAGGAAGAAATGGACATTAAGAAAACAACCCCATTCACAATAGTGCCACACAAACTCAAATATCTTGGAATTGATTTGACTAAAAATGTGAAGGACCTATACAAAGAAAATTATAAAACTCTGCTCCAAGAAATAAGAGAGGATACGTGGAAATGGAAGCACATACCCAGCTCATGGATTGGCAGGATTATCATCCTTAAAATGGTAATACTTCCCAAAGCATTGTACAAATTTAATGAGATCCCTCTAAAGATACCCATGACATTCTTCAAAGAAGTGGACCAGGCACATTTGAAATTTATTTGGAACAATAAACACCCTAGAATAGCTAAAATAATCATTGGGAAAAAGAATATGGGAGGAATTACTTTCCCCAACTTTAAACTGTACTACAATAGTTATCAAAACAGCATGGTATTGGAATAAAGACAGGCCCTCACATCAGTGGAATTGGCTTAAATACTCAAAGAATGTTCCCCAGACATACAGTCAGCTAATTTTTGAAAAAGGAGCAAGAAATCCTAAATGGAGCAAAGAAAGCCTCTTTAACAAGCGGTGTTGGCAGAACTGGCTAGCCACTTGCAAAAAATTGAACTTAGACCCCCAGCTAACATTGTGTATGAGGTTAAATCCAAATGAATGAAAGACCTCGATATCAGACCCGAAACCATAAGATATATAAAACAAAACGTAGGTAAAACACTTCAAGACATTGAGACTAAAGGCATCTTCAAAGAGGAAACTGCACTCTTCAAGCAAGTGAAAGCAGAGATTAACAGATGGGAATATATTAAACTGAGAAGCTTCTGCACCTCAAAAGAAAAAGCGCCCAGGATACAAGAGACCCCCACTGAGTGGGAGAAACTATTCACCCAATACCCATCAGACAAGGGGCTAATCTCCAAAATATACAAGGCACTGACATAAATTTACAAGAAAAAAACATCTAATCCCATCAAAAAATGGGGAGAAGAAATGGACAGACACTTTGACAAAGAAGAAATACAAATGGCCAAAAGACACATGAAAAAAATGCTCCACATCACTAATCATCAGGGAGATGCAAATCAAAACAACTATGAGGTACCACCTCACACCCCACAAAGAATGAGAACAAGCATTGTTGGCAGGGATGTGGAGAGAAATAACTCTTATCCATTGCTGGTGGGAATGCCGTCTAGTCCAACCTTTATGGAAAGCAATATTGAGATTCCTCCAAAAACTGGAATTCGAGCTCCCTTATGACCCAACTATACCACTCCTAGGAATATACCTTAGGAACACAAAAATACAATACAAAAATCCCTTCATTACACCTAAATTCAATGCAGCACTATTTACCATAGCAAGACTCTGGAAACAGCCAAGATACCCTTCAACAAATGAATGGCTAAAGAAACTGTGGTACATATACACAACGGAATATTATGCAGCTGTCAGGAGAGATGAAGTCATGAAATTTTCCTATACATGGATGTACATGGAATCTATTATGCTGAGTGAAATAAGTCAGAGAGAGAGAAAGACACAGAATGGTCTCACTCATTTATGGGTTTTAAGAAAATTAAAGACATTCTTGCAATAATAACTTTCAGACACAAAAGGGAAAAGAGCTGGAAGTTACAGCTCACCTCATGATACTCACCACAAAAAGGGATGAGTTTAGTTAGAGAAATAACTACATTCGAACTATCCTAAAAATGAGAATGTACAAGGGAAATAGAAAGCCTGTCTAGGGTACAGGCGGGGTTGTGTGGGGAGGAGGGAGATTTGGTACATTAGTGATGGGAATGTTGCACTGGTGATGGGTTGTGTTCTCATGTATGTAATAAAGTTGTTTAAATAGAAATATTAAGAAAAAAGAAAGAAAGAAAGAAAGAAAGAAAGAAAGAAAGAAAGAAAGAAAGAAAGAAAGAAAGAAAGAAGGAAGGAAGGAAGGAAGGAAGGAAGGAAGGAAGGAAGGAAGGAAGGAAGGAAGGAAGGAAGGAAGGAAGGAAGGAAGGAAGGAAGGAAGGAAGGAAGGAGAAAGAAAGAAAGAAAGAAAGAAAGAAAGAAGAAAGAAAGAAAGAAAGAAAGAAAGAAAGAAAGAAAGAAAGAAAGAAAGAAAGAAAGAAGAAAGAAAGAAAGAAAGAAAGAAAGAAAGAAAGAAAGAAAGAAAGAAAGAAAGAAAGAAAGAAAGAAAGAAAGAAAGAAAGAAAGAAAGAAGAAAGAAAGAAAGAAAGAAAGAAAGAAAGAAAGAAAGAAAGAAAGAAAGAAAGAAAGAAAGAAAGAAAGAAAGAAAGAAAGAAAGAAAGAAAAAGAAAAAGTTATTCACAAATGAAACAAATCTTTCAAAATATATCTCTATCTGAGATTACTCTAGAGATCCCTGGAATGACAGCTGTGTTCTCTAATCTTGATTCCTGGTGCTTATCTCATCATCATCTCCTTCCAGTGGTCCTCAAAGTATGGCCCGCAGGCCACATATTGTATTTGTATCTTTTTGTTTCTTCATTGCAAAATAAGATCTATGCAGTGTGTATAAGAATTCGTTCATAAGTTTTGTTTTTACTATAGTTAGACCCTCCAATGGTCTGAGGGACAGTGAACTGGCCCTCTGTTTAAAAAGTTTGAGGACCCATGTTAGACTGATGAGAATCCAGAAATCAAATTTCTTCCTTCTCTTTATCTTTATTTCCCTCTGCTTCCTCTTTTCCTCTTTTTATTCTTCTCTCTCCCCTGAAAACTCGAACATTACAAAATATCAAATCATCTTGAATTTCTACTCATGCTACACTAGCAGAGTTGCATTGCAAAGTATAATAAGTTTTATAAAATGAAATAGACCTATTATTTCCTGTACTCGTTCATGAGATGAGAGAGTGACAAATGGAGGACCCAAAACTTCATGGCAGTTGGCATTAATTAATACTAAATTTACTAAATTCAGCAATGAATTTTAAAGAAATAATTTTAAGATGTCATTTCAATTAAGACACTGTCACTGGAATAATGGATGTGGGTGTCGTCCAGAAAAGTCGATCCTTGTAATTTTATAGGAAGTAATCATTAATTCTAAAGAAGCAAGTGGGTAAAGAAGATAGAAACCTGTGCATTTTAAAGTTTGGAGAAGAAATTATAGTTTCTGACCTAGTAAACATCTCTATCTTCTCATTAAAAAAAAATGTACCTCAGTCAAGCTCAATAATCTAGATCAGACCACTTCAGCACTTTTCCCCCATTTAAATAAAGCAAAGCAGAAATCGCCAGTTCCCTGGATTCAAGTGGAAACCAGGGCAAATTATTTACAGTGAGAGGTTCTAATTACTTTGCTTTTCTTTTAGAAATAATTCCCTCTCTGTAGGATCCAGAGAAATTAACCATAGCAGCTTCATAGTGTTTGGAAAATTGAAACATACAGGGGACAGGAAGTACAACCATAAAATGTAGGTCTATAAGAATCTCTTTAATGGATATTTATTTTAATTACAGAATTATACAAATAAAATTAGGATTATAAATTGGAGTTTTAACTAAAGTTATGTACTTGAGACCTCAGCCCAGTTTATCTATTTCTCCTAACACAATAATGTGATCCTATTGGTACTATCATGAATTGTTTCAAAAAGATTCTTTAAAAATCAATCAACGCTAGACCTCAATTTCTTTATCATACATGGATATAGTAACTGCTATCTAAATGGCTATATCTTAGTAGAAATTTATGACATCCTTCATAAACATCAATATGTTCTATTTTACTTATCAAATGTCACTGTCCTATCTTACTCAACATTGAAAATATGTAAGTTCAATACATCTCTAAAATAAATGTATACTTAAGCTAACCTCAACACAAGGATGGTGGATCAAGTATGCAAGGCTTTTCTCCCAAAATCCTTCCCTCTATGAATGAACATTTCCTATGTCTTTCCATATCGGTAAAAGTGTGGAAAGGATGGGTACAGCAGTGTTTCATCCATCCACCGCAGCATCCATTGTCATTTTACTTGTAATTTTTTGTGTGTCTTAGAGTTTGTCTTAAAATAAACAGCTTTTCTGGCCTCGACACCCTTGGAGATTTCTGTTCACTTTTACAATCTGAATAAAAGACATTTTAATTTTGAATTATGAATATTCATATGCTCAACAGAGACTGTGCATGTCGTTAAAATTCACAAATTAGTTCAGAAGGAAACTGACATTTTATTCAAATTTCTTTATTCTTCACTAAAATAGAATAGGATGACATTTTGTTTAAAAGAAAATTGAACAATTTCCTTTCCTTTGTCACCTAATAATATCCCATTCCCAATAAAATATTATTTGTAGCACTTCTTCCTACCATTACTAGCAGATTCATAACGATGACAAATGAGGAAATCCAAAATCTATAAGGAAGGAACTGACCTAAAAAGAGTAAAGCAACAT
Source organism: Suncus etruscus (assembly GCF_024139225.1). NCBI lineage: Eukaryota > Metazoa > Chordata > Mammalia > Eulipotyphla > Soricidae > Suncus > Suncus etruscus. The sequence goes on from NC_064867.1 coordinate 5,882,096, forward strand.
GAGATGACCATATCAAGCAGATACAACCACTCATTTAGATCTCATCACCAGCATACTATCCTTTAATCTACTGGTGAAAACACTAAGAATAAGAAAGTTAAATAGTTTGCTTTATTTCTAGACTATTAGATAGTAGAACAAGGGTTTAAAAAAGATGTTCTTTGAACTGCAAACCCAGTTCTCTTTCCATGATAGTTTCTTGTATGTCTAACAAGCCCCATTGATGATTATTGCTGTTTGGTGAAACTCCTTAGTCTAATTACTGGTGAGTAACCCTAATGGGCCTGCTGATATGTCACCCATAGAACTACTTCTGTTTCTAAGAAAGGAAGCATGAAGAAAGTAAATATGAAGTTATTCCTACAAGAGCTCCTAACATTTCATACTTTCCTTGTCCTTGAACCTTGTCAGATAAAGAAAATACACTCAAATTTAATTTAAAAAAATAAAGAAGAAATAATGCATGTGGAGAACAACTTATCAACCACATAAAGTTTCATCTAATGTACTTTTTCAAACATATCTTTTTTAGTTTTATAGGTTGTGGAAAATTATAAACCTATAATAATGAGCTCATCACAATTGCAGTAGGGCAAATTTCTGGGTATAACACAGCTGAGTCTATAATCAAGTTGTCCACCAGTATGGTTCATCTATAAAATGGAATTTTCTTTCACACTCCAAGATTTGGGACAGAATTTATTTCCCTCAGACTGTGAAACTGAAGACTTGTAGGAGAATATCTATAATTTTGGTGAGGGCCTAAGACCCTTTTGGAAAGTTTTGCCTGGTTATCTTAAACTGCCTTGAAAATTTCCCTGTGACAAACTTAAGGTTAAACTCACTCAAAATAAAATCTCTTTACTTGGTTTTATATATAGCATCCTAATAGTAAACATTTATAATATTCATGGGCTCTACATATAACTGAAGGGAAGGAGTGGATTATTCTTTATATATACAGTAAGAGGCAAGAATAAAAGGGGCTTTCAACTAAAGGATCGATACCCAATCTACAACATGCTAGACACAAAGGGTACCATTTATATTAGCAGCCTGGGGAGCAAAGGAGGAGGATATGGGATGCATGCTGGGAATGAGGGGAAAAAGGGAGAACAACATTGGTGGTGAGAATGTTCCTGATTTAATGTCATTATATACCTAAAATTTTACTGTGAATGATTTGTAATTCACTTTGTTCAAAATAAAAATTATATATATATACATATATATGTATATATATAAAAAAATAAAAAGCAACTAACTCTTTCCAAAGTAGTTGATTTTAGTTCACTATTTTACCAGCAATCCATTTGCCAATAAATACTATCCCTGGATTCTGCATAGTTTTTTTTAAATGGGTATTCTATTATTACTCAATAGATAAGCCAGGTTGAATATAACTGCAATGTCTAGCATAGAAAGAGGAAACCTGGAAAGACAAAAGTCTATGGAATAGGGGCCAGAGTAGTGGTGCAAACAGTAAGGCGTTTGCCTTGCAAACTAACCTAGGACAGACCAGGGTTTGATTCCCGGTGTCCCATAAGGTTCCCCAAGCCAGGATCTATTTCTGAACACATAGCCAGGAGTAACCCCTGAGCTTCACCGGGTGTGGCCCAAAAGGCAAAAAAAAAAAAAGTTAAAGTATATGGAATATTCAGGCCTTCTCAAAGTACATTTTCCTGTATTTTGAAGAGAACTGGAAATGTCTACTTATAAAAATAGCTGAAAATTTATAAAAAATTATATACATTGGCATAGTACCAATGACAAGATGAAGGTTCAATGATGCAAAAAATCAGAATTAAAAAAATAAACATTCCAGGATATATGAGATTGATTATATACAAAAGTAGAAACTGAAAAACAAAACTAAAGAAACATGAGGTAAACAGAATGTGACTTTATTTGCAGCCTTTAAAATAAGGGTGTCTTCTTTGAGACAACACAATGCCTATAATTGTTCCCTTTTCTCCCCCCCAAAAAAAAGTTATAATTTTTCAATTAATCTGGAAGGCCCCGAGTTTAGCACCTCACCATCAGAGAGGTTCAGTGGACTGGCCATCTCACCACTTAAACATGGTGGCTGAGTTTAGCTTTCAAGGTATCAACGGACCATGTTCCGATCCAGGAAAGTACATTTTCATTTATAGGAAAAGCATGTTCCCAGAACAAGGTTTTCCCCCCACTTTTTATAAACTTCTTATGTGTTTTCCTTCAAACAAAATATTATAAAATTAGGTGCAGTTGATGGCGCCTAAGCTATGCATCCCTGTATATCTCAAGCTGTGTCCATGGTCATATGTCCATGTACAAGTTATTAAAGCGCCTAAACCTATAAGCTACTTAAACAAAGATGCTTAGTCAATAAGGCAGTGAGAGAACAAACTGTCATGAGATACAAACCATTACTTGGGGCCTTCTCTCAATCCCTTCCACCCCCTTTGGAGACAGATTTCTAGGACATTATTTATGAAATGCTAGAGGCTATCTTCCTAAGTGAGCTTACAGAGAATTCAGGTCCAGTAATCAAAATTAATAATGGTGTTCAATCTAATTTTCCAAGCCAGAGGAGTGGAAGGCTGAGCTGTAATCAATCTTTAGAGGTCAAGTCACAGGGGATATGGCAGGCAAAGAGCTTGGCGCCCCCTTGTGCTGGCCTTTACCTGGCTTCCTCTACACGAGGTTTTAGGAAAATATACTGGGGTTTTTAGGTCACCGAAAATACACAAAACCCTTCCTCTGCCTCTAACAGCCGTTATTTGATTAATATAAATTATTTATCTAAAAATATATACATTATTTGTTTTCTAAACAGAAAATACTTGGGCACAAAATGTTTTCATTTTTCTAAAGGGATTTAGACAATAATATTCCTTTCTCAAGAGCAACACTTGTCAAATGTCTGGGAATTCTGTCAGAGATCCTGAGTGTGCATCTGACTATATATATTTGTAAATATGTGTATTCACATATTTGTAAATATTTGTAAATACGTGTGTTCATTCTACCACTGATAATATGCTATAAGCATGGCACTGCACTGCTTTTATAACTTAATTTTACATATAATATAGGTGAGAGATATTTTTATAACCATACATCTCTAATTATCTTGTTTTTAGTGACTGCAAAGCATTCCACTGCATAATTAAATTATCATTTAGTCTTTAGATCAACATGTGCACATTTAAGAAGACTTTATGTTTTTGTCATGTTACATATCATTTATTGTCTGTTCAAATAGTTTCTCTAAAGGAGTCATTATTAGTTTAATTAGTTTATTTAGCTTTGTTTATGTTTTGTAATTACAAACATATTGTTTGGATAGTCTTCTTTTTTTTTTTTTTTTATTGAGACTGAAGACATCTTATCTTCTTTTTTTTTTTTTAAGATTATTTTTTTTCTCTTTATTTGGATATCTTGATTACATAAATGATTGTGATAAGGTTTCAGTCCTATAAAGATCACCCCTCTTCACCAGTGCAAGATTCCCGCCACCAAAGTCCCAAATCTCCCTCCATCCCACCCCACCCCCACCTGTACTCCAGACAGGCTTTCCAGTTCCCTCATTCATTCACTTGATTATGGTAGTTCTCAGTGTAGTTATTTCTATAACTGTGCTCATCACTCTTGTGGTGAGCTTCATGGAGTGAGCTGGTGTTCCAGCTCTCCTCTAATTGTCTCTGAGGATTGTTACAAAAATGACTTTTATTTTTCTTAAGACCCATAGATGAGTGAGACTATTCTGCGTCTCTCTCTCTCCCTCTGACTTATTTCACTGAGCATGATAGATTCCATGTACATCCATGTATAGGAAAATTTCATGACTTCATCTCTCCTGACGGCTGCATAATATTCCATTGTGTATATGTACCACAATTTCTTTAGCCATTCGTCTGTTGAAGGGCATCTTGGTTGTTTCCAGAGCCTGGCTATTGTGAATAGTGCTGCAATAAATATAGGTGTGAGGAAGGGGTTTTTGTATTGTATTCTTGTGCTCCTAGGGTATATCCCTAGGAGTGGAATAGCTGGGTCGAATGGGAGCTCAATTTCCAGTTTTTGAAGAAACCTCCATATCGCTTTCCATAGAGGCTGTACTAGACGGCATTCCCACCAGCAGTGGATAAGAGTTCCTTTCTCTCCACATCCCCGCCAGCACTGATTGTTCTCATTCTTTGTGATGAGCGCCAATCTCTGTGGTGTGAGGTGGTATCTCATCGTTGTTTTGATTTGCATCTCTCTGATGATTAGTGACGAGGAGCATTTTTTCATGTGTCTTTTGGCCATTTGTATTTCTTTTTTATCAAAGTGTCTGTTCATTTCTTTTCCCCATTTTTTGATGGGATTAGATGTTTTTTTTTTGTAAAGTTCTGTCAGTGCCCTGTATATTTTGGATATTAGCCCCTTATCTGAAGGATGTTGGGTGAATAGTTTCTCCCACTCAGTGGGTGACTCTTGTATCCTGGGCACTATTTCTTTTGAGGTGCAGAAGCTTTTCAGTTTAATGTATTCCCATCTGTTAATCTCTGCTTCCACTTGTTTGGAAAGTGCAGTTTCCTCCTTGAAGATACCTTTAGTCTCAATGTCATGGAGTGTTTTACCGACATGTTGTTCTATATACCTTATGGTATCTGGTCTGATATCAAGGTCTTTAATCCATTTGGATTTTACCTTCGTACATGATGTTAACTGGGGGTCTATGTTCGCTTTTTTGCAAGTCGCTAACCAGTTCTGCCAGCACCACTTGTTGAAGAGATTTTCTCTGCTCCACTTAGGATTTCTTGCTCCTTTGTCAAAAATTAGGTAATTGTATGCCTGGGGAATGTTCTCTGAGAACTCAAGCCTATTCCACTGATCTGAGGGTCTGTCTTTATTCCAATACCATGCTGTTTTAATAACTATTGCTTTGTAGTACAGTTTAAAGTTGGGGAAAGTAATGCCTCCCATTTTCCTTTTCCCTAGGAGTGCTTTAGCTATTCGAGGATGTTTATTGTTCCAGATGAACTTCATAAGTGTTTGATCCACTTCTTTGAAGAATGTCATGGGTATTTTTAAGGGGATCGCATTAAATCTGTATAATGCTTTGGGGAGTATTGCCATTTTAATGATGTTAATCCTGCCAAGCCATGAGCAGGGTAAGTGTTTCCATTTCCGTGTGTCCTCTCTTATTTCTTGGAGCAGGGCTTTATAGTTTTCTTTGTATAGGTCCTTCACGTCTTTGGTCAAGTTGACTCCAAGATATTTGAGTTTGTGTGGCACTATTGTGAATGGGATTGCTTTCCTGACTTCCATCTCCTCCCTATTATTATTGGTGTATAAAAAGGCCATTGATTTCTGTAGGTTGATTTTGTAGCCTGCCACCTTGCTATATGAATCTATTATTTCTAGAAGCTTTTTGGTGGAGTCTTTAGGGTTTTCTAAGTAGAGTATCATATCATCTGCAAACAATGAGAGTTTGACTTCTTCCTTTCCTATCTGAATTCCCTTGATATCTTTTTCTTGCCTGATCGCTATAGCAAGAACTTCCAGTACTATATTGAAGAGGAGTGGTGAGAGAGGACAGCCTTGTCTTGTACCCGAATTTAGAGGAAAGGCTTTTAGTTTTTCTCCATTGAGGATAATATTTGCCATTGGCTTGTGGTAGATGGCTTCAACTAGATTGAGAAAGGTTCCTTCCATTCCCATCTTGCTGAGAGTTTTGATCAAGAATGGGTGTTGGACCTTATCAAATGCTTTCTCTGCATCTATTGATATGATCATGTGATTTTTATTTTTCTTGTTGTTGATGTTGTGTATGATGTTAATAGATTTACGGATGTTAAACCATCCTTGCATTCCTGGGATGAAGCCTACTTGGTCGTAGTGTATGATCTTCTTGATGATGCATTGGATCCTATTTGCCAGGATTTTGTTGAAGATCTTTGCATCAGCATTCATCAGGGATATTGGTCTGTAATTTTCTTTTTTGGCAGCATCTCTGTCTGGTTTTGGTATCAAGGTAATGTTGGCTTCATAAAAGCTGTTTGGGAGAGTTCCCTTTTTTTCAATTTCATGGAAGAGTCTGGCTAGGATTGGTAGTAGCTCCTCTTGAAAGATTTGAAAAAATTCATTAGGAAAACCATCTGGGCCTGGGCTTTTCTTTTTTGGTAGATGTTTGATTACAGTTTCAATTTCCTCAATAGTGATGGGGGTGTTTAGATATGCTACATCCTCCTTACTTAAATGTGGAAGGTTATAAGTGTCCAAGAATTTTTCCATTTCTTCTAGGTTCTCATGTTTTGTAGCATAAAGTTTCTCAAAGTAGCCTCTGATTATCCTTTGGATCTCTGCAATTTCTGTTGTGATCTCCCCCTTTTCATTTCTGATACGGGTTATCAGATTTCTCTCTCTCTCTTTCTTTGTGAGTTTTGCCAATGGTCTATCAATCTTGTTTATTTTTTCAAAGAATCAGCTTCTGCTTTCGTTGATCTTTCGGATTGCTTTTTGGTTTTCCACTTCATTGAGTTCCGCTTTCAGCTTTATTATTTCCTTCTGTCTCCCTATTTTTGGTTCATTCTGTTGGTCATTTTCTAATTGTTTAAGCTGCGCCATTAAGTTATTCAGGTATGCTCCTTCTTCCTTCCTGATGTGTGCTTGTAGAGCTATAAATTTTCCTCTCAGGACTGCTTTTGCTGTGTCCCATAGATTCTGGCAGTTTGTGTCTTCATTATCATTTGTTTCCAGGAAAGTTTTGATTTCCTTTTTGATTTCATCTCGGACCCACTGGTTGTTCAGTAGCAGGGTGTTTAATTTCCAATTGTTAAAGTTTTTCTTCTGTGTGGCTTTGTAGTTCACATCTAATTTCAGAGCCTTGTGGTCAGCAAAGGTAGCCTGCAAGATTTCTATCCTCTTGATTTTATGGAGGTATGTTTTATGTGTCAGCATGTAGTCTATTCTGGAGAATGACCCATGTACATTGGAAAAGAATGTGTATCCAGGTTTTTTGGGATGGAGTGTCCTGTATATATCTACTAGTCCTCTTTCTTCCATAACACTTTTCAGGGCTAGTATGTTTTTGTTGGGTTTCAGTCTGGTTGACCTATCAAGTGTTGATAGGGCTGTGTTGAAGTCTCCCACAATGATTGTGTTATTATTGATTTCTTCTTTCAGATTTTTCAGTAATTGTATTAGATAATTTGCTGGTCTCTCATTGGGTGCATATATGTTTAATAGTCTGATTTCTTCCTGTTGCACATATCCCTTGATTAGTACATAGTGTCCATCTTTGTCCCTTACCACTTTTCTGAGTATAAAGTTGGTGTCATCTGATATTAATATGGCCACCCCAGCTTTTTTCAGGGTGTTGTTTGCTTGGATAATTTTCTTCCAACCTTTGATTTTGAGTCTATGTTTGTTCTGACTATTCAGATGTGTTTCTTGTAGGCAGCAGAAGGTTGGATTCATCTTTTTGACCCATTTTGCCACTCTGTGTCTTTTAATTGGTGAATTTAGTCCATTGACATTGAGGGAGATGATTGTCATAGGATTTAATGTCATCTTTGTAGATAAGTTTGCTGTGTTTGTTGGTCTCTCTTGTCTTAGAGTAGACCTGTCAGTTTTTCCTTTAAGGCTGGTTTATCTTCTGTGAAGTTTCTGAGCTGTTGTTTATCCGTGAAGCTGTGTATTCTTCCTCCAAACCTGAATGTGAGTCGGGCTGGGTGCAGTATTCTTGGGGAGGCATTCATTTCATTCAATCTTGTCACAATATCCAACCACTGTCTTCTGGCCTTGAGAGTTTCTTGTGACATGTCTGCTGTAAGTCTTAGGGATGCTCCTTTGAATGTAATTTCCCTTTTTGATCTTGCTGCTTTCAGTATTCTATCCCTATCTATGGGATTTGTCATTGTAACGAGGATGTGTCTTGGTGTGTTTTTCTTTGGGTCTCTTTTAGCTGGTATTCTTCGGGCATGCAGTATTTGATTGCATGTAGGCTTTAACTCTGGGAGTATCTCTTTGATGATGTCTTTGACAGTTGATTCTTCTTGGAGATCTCCTTCCTGGGTTTCTGGGACTCCAATGATTCTTATGTTGTTTCTGTTGAGTTTATCAAAGACTTCTATTTTCATCTCTTCGCATGCCTTGAGTACATTTTCCATTGCCTGTTCGTTTGTCTTAATGTTCTTTTCCAATTTCTTCTGTTGTGTTGAGCTTTTCTGCATCTCATCTTCCAATACTCCGATTCTCTCCTCAGCTGCTGATACCCTGTTGGCGAGGCTATCCATTGTGGTTTTCAGTTGAGCAACCGTATTTTTCAGATCTGTTATTTCAGTTTGGAGTTTTCTGATTTCTGTTTTTGTGTTCTCTTCAGATCGATCTATGCTCTTTTTGAGGTCTACAAACATATTCCATATTTCTACTCTAAACTCCTTATCTGAAAGGTTAATCAGGTGGTTGTAATTTATTAGATCAACCGAGCTTTCGTCTTCATTCTCTATGGATGGTGTTTGCCTGCGAGTTTTCCCCATTGTCACGCTTGTAGTGTGGTTTTTCCTGCGTGTTGTGGTGGGGTTCATTGATTAGGAAGAGGAAGAGTTCGCGGCTGCAAAGGGAAGCGAAGCGGCTGAGCGCTTCTGTTGCCTCTAGTTGCAAGTCCTCAGAGTGAACAAAGGCAGGGCAAGGTAGAGCGATCCCGCAGCCCCAGAATGCAGCTGCTCACCAGCTTCAAAATGCAGTTTTTTAGGGGTGCACTCCCTAGGCCCCTGAGGAAACCTTCGGAAGTTCAGAAGCACAGTTTCAGGCAGACAGAGATAGGAGTTTTCCCCGAAGTCCTCAGAGTAAACAAAGGCAGGGCAGGGCAAAGCGATTCCGCGGCCCCACAATGCAGGCACTCACCAGCTTCAGAATGCAGTGTTTTTGGGGGTGCGCTCCCTAGGCCCCTGAGGAAACCTTCGGAAGTTCAGAAGCACAGTTTCAGGCAGACAGAGATAGGAGTTTTCCCCGAAGTCCTCAGAGTGAACAAAGGCAGGGCAGGGCAAAGCGATTCTGCGGCCCCAGAATGCACGCACTCACCAGCTTCAAAATGCAGTGTTTTTGGGGGTGCGCTCCCTAGGCCCCTGAGGAAACCTTCGGAAGTTCAGATGCACAGTTTCAGGCAGACAGAGATAGGAGTTTTCCCCGAAGTCCTCAGAGTAAACAAAGGCAGGGCAGGGCAAAGCGATTCCGCGGCCCCACAATGCAGGCACTCACCAGCTTCAGAATGCAGTGTTTTTCGGATAGTCTTCTATGAGTAAATCAGTTTCTGAGTCTCACCAACAGTGAATGAGAGTATTCCTTTTCACTATCTTTCACCTGCACTGGTTGTTTCTGATGTTTTTGATAAAGGCTATTGTCACTGATATAAGCTGATATGTCATTGTCATTTTTACAGGCATATCTTTGATAATTAATGATAATTAACATTTTTTCATATATTTTTAACTATCAGTGTATCTTCTTTGAGGAAGAATCTGCTCAGTTCTAATTTGTTGATGAGGTTGTTTGGTATTTATTGCTGAATTTCTTGAAAACTGTATATATCTTATATACACATGTTTGTACAATCTATGCTGCAAAATATACTTTCTTCCATTCAGCAAGGCATTCTTTTTTATGTAAGCAGAACGTCATTCATGGTGCAAATGTTTTGAAGCCTAATATAGTGCCACTTGCATGTATTTTGTTTATTCATTCCAATGCAATGATGACATTGCTGAATGAATATCACAAAGATTGCTATTTGTGTTGTTCTAAATTTATTTTATGAGTTCGGGTAATTTTTCCACGAACTTTTTTGTATGGTGTGAGTACAGGTCCATTTTTTTTTCTCTTATTTTTTTCTATTTGGTAGGTGGCTATCCAGTTTTCCTGGGTTATTGAAAAGGCCTACCCTTCTCTACCTTATATTATTAGCTTATTTGTCATAAATTAACACTGATATTTGAGATTTACTGCCAGACCCTCAATTCTAGCCCATTAGCTGAGAGTTTGCTTTATTGTCAGTACCATCATTTTTTAATATCATAGCATTAAACAATAATATAAAACTATCGAATGGGATGCCTCCCTTCATTTTTGTCTTCCAGTTTGCTTTACTATTTGAATACTTTAACATTTCCAAAACAATTTAAATAGTATTCTTTGTATGTTATTGAATAATGCCATTTGTATTTTTTCAAGAGATTGTTTTCAATAGGTTTACATGACGAAAAGACTTCACTTATCTCCAACCTATATCTATTATTCCTTCTAAAGGCCTGAAGTAGACCTAAGTCTGAAGTTATTGAACACGTGATTTTGTGGGGAGAAGTAAAATGTCAGCAAGTTAAAGCAACAAAATTAGTTGCATAAAGTTATTTCAACTAAACTAATCCCAGACTGAATCCCTAAGGAGCTCTGAAGCATCAATGATATAAATAGTTGTCCATCTGATGGTTAGAAGAGAGTTGGCCATTTGCATCATTCCCATAACAGTCATTAGCTTTAGGTTGCCCTCAGGCTGTTGACATAACCTTGCAGGAAATTCTGGGTTCCAGAAAGTCTAGAATTAAGGAAGGTACAGGTCTGGTCTATTAACAGGTAACCTTAGCACAGTTCAGAGGGACATGCATTGGTTCAGTAGAGGGGATCAGGAAATGCAATAATATTTATTCTACAGTGGACATCTGTTTTCCTGAAATCACCTAAGAATAAACAAACTGAAGACTTGATACATCAACATTTCCTGTACAAATCATCACATTAAATAACAGCAGTCATCAGATTTTTCCCAATACATAAGTACTTGAATCATCCTCTTTTTTCCTCTATTTTTTCATCTTCTTTAACCTCTTCAGCTTGGCAATGTATCACTTAAAACTCTATTTGCTGCTCTTCTTAACAATTTCATTTCTTCCTTTACGACTTTTGCATATCTGTCTTTCAACTGCAAGCTGAGTGATTTTCTAATATGCAAATTTTACCTAGTAACTTATTGGCTTTTTTTTTTTAAATATGTCAGTGATTTCCTTTCCTCCCATTTGTCAAGACCCACATTTCCTAAATGGACAGAAAGGATATGGCTCTCATTAATCGCTGTGCCAGTTTTTACATAACTCATCCTATTCGCATATACTAGTACTTGGGACTTTCCCAAACTCTAAATCTTGGCTAAGAATGATGTTGCCTTTGTCAGGAATACTTACTATTTTTCCCTAAGGTAAAAACAAGTACAATGAAATCAATGAAATCAAATGCATATTATACATGACACATGTTGTATATGTTACAAATTAATATATATTCGACTTCAAAAGTAATGCCACGTCCTTTAAGTATTCATTCTTCTGTATGATCCTATACCCTTAAATCTGTTCTGCTGCAGATTCACTTTAAAATAATATGCAAACTAAATCATTTTGTTATGAGGCTGATTCAGAATAAAAGCCTTGTATCTTCTATCCTTAAAGTCCTGGAAAGCTACTCTAGAGGAACCCAAACAGGAAAAAATATATCATTATCTTCATGCTGTTAGTGATATCAGGCTAGTTGTGTGAATGATCCATCTGAGGAAATGACTATCAGTCAGATTAGTCCCCTGCAGATATAACATTCCAGAAATAGATATGTAAATAAAGAAGATTTCTAATGATCGTATAACTACAGTTTGAAAAATCTTTCATTTGCAAAGACTTGAGAAAATAACAACCAATGAGAGGTGTTGATAAACCTAGAGAGTTATTTTCAGTTATTTTCGGTCATCCACCACCTAAATTTCACCTGATCTGTGTGATAGTCTATTATATTTTATTATCAGTATTATAATATAATCACTTATTGTTCATCTCTACATTTCATAAAATAAATATACAGTACTTACAACAAAAAGTTGAAGTAAATACTGCTTAAAAATTTTATAATGGGACAAAAGTGGGAATCTCAGGTTATTAGTTTCTTTATATCCTGGACCTATCCCCAAATCTTCCACAATGATTGTATACATAAATTTTCAGTTTTACAAGTATTTGACACTTGACTATAATATAATTGATAAGGTCCATTTTGAATCAGACAAACTCAGATAAACTCAGTTTACAATGCAGATATTTCATTCATTTAATTTTTGTTTTACCTTGATTTCTGATTTAAACTCTGAGGTTCATTTGATCATTCACATATTTTGCATAATAAAATATCTAACTTATTGGTATTTCAGGCAAGATTGAGTGATTTTTTAATAATTACAGTAAATTTCTCAGTCCATTATTTTAAAATATGTTATTGAATTGAGAGCATATGTAAAGTGCTTTGTCTGGTCAGTAAAGAACTAATAGAATGACCAGTGCACTCAGTAGAGACAAAGTAAGTAAAATTATTTTCTGTGTGTTATTTCCCTTCTTTAGAAGATCTATTTTGAATTAAGAATTTAAAATCTGGGGCCGGGCGGTGGCGCTGGAGGTAAGGTGCCTGCCTTGCCTGCGCTAGCCTAGGACGGACCGCGGTTCGATCCCCCGGCATCCCATATGGTCCCCCAAGAAGCCAGGAGCAACTTCTGAGCGCATAGCCAGGAGTAACCCCTGAGCGTCACAGGGTGTGGCCCAAAAACAAACAAACAAAAAAAAAAAAAAACAAAAAAAAAACAAAACAAAAAAAAAAGAATTTAAAATCTGGGCCCGGAGAGATAGCACAGCAGCGTTTGCCTTGCAAGCAGCCAATCCAGAACCTAAGGTGGTTAGTTCGAGTCCCGGTGTCCCAAATGGTCCCCTGTGCCTGCCAGGAGTAATTTCTGAGCAGATAGCCAGGAGTGACCCCTGAGTACCGCTGGGAGTGGCCCAAAAACCCAAAAAGAAAAAAAGAATTTAAAATCTGGGGCCATAAAGATAAGATAGAAATTTTAAATCTAGGGCCAAAAGATAAGAGTCAGGAAAACATATCATAAATGTTTAGTCCTGGGTTCAATCCCTGGTAAGGCCCCTGAGCACCTGAAGTGGCCTTGTTGGCTTCCTACATCATTGAGCTCGACTATAACGGCCTAGCATTGAGCTTTGTAATAAAACTGGTTAAGTGTTACAGCCCCAGGATCCCAGAGGCCTTTTCATTTGTTTTATAATTTTTATTGAGATCAATGTGAATTATGAGTTATCACAGTTGCATTTCAGGTGCATAGTGAAAAAATATTGGGCCATTCCCATCACCAGTGTTGATTTCCCTCCACCATAGTTCCCCACAAGCATCTCTTTCCTCCACCCTTAGTCCCCTGGACCGCTAGTGGAACCAGTCCCTTTTGTGTAGAGCTTATTATAATTTGGACTAAAAACCTTTGCCCATGAAGCATCCTGTCATAAGACCAACTACAGGCTCCAGGCATACTAAATTGTCTATCCCCAAAGTCTTTCTTCATGATCCCAGTAAAAGGTTTTCTCAGGGTTGTCCTAGTCAGGTTTCTGTAATTAGTGATCTTGGTTTTGGAACAGATTCTGTGTCGAAGTCTGGTGTCATAAGCATCATGTCAGGAGCATCTTCTAGTTTCATTTCACCTTCAGGTGGCGATGCAGGGAATCCTGTCCTGAAAGCAAGCTGTTGCTGTTTCTATGTAGTCAGAGTATCAGATAAACCTACTATGAAGCAAACAGGTGCCACATCAGCATTAAGGCCTTCCCTAGTAGATGTCTAATTCCTGCTGGTGGTGCAGAAAACCATGCTGGTTCCACAAATGAGATCCAAGGTTCAGGGGTGAATGGCTGATATCTGATTGAATGAAGCCTAAGTCAAGTCACAATGACAAATGTTCAGGATAAAAGACCCCCTACACTATAAAATTTAGGAGTTCTTTCCTATTTGTAGTAGATAAGAACTTCTTTCTTTAAGTAAGATTTCCCCCATTTAAATGTGCTTATGAAAAAGGAACAATGCCACATGATACTTCTGGTGCATATGGGGTTAACCAATCCCTATAACTGCTTCTAGCATTATATCAGAACCCAAGAGAAACTTATTTACTAGAATTTTCTACTAAGTAGATCCAAATAGGGGATGGGAAAAACTACCTCTACATAAAGAAATACACAATAAGAATTATACCATTAAAGAAATTAAGGAAGCCTGAAACTGGTTTGGTAGCCGTGGTTTTTGTCCCTTTTTAGAGCTGCCCAACATACTTAAATTTCTAGGAAATTTAAGAATGTTGATTTCTCAACATGCATAAAAGTCATGAAATTTAAGTTCAATAGAAAATCTGTCAAACAGTGGGTAAGGTGTTTGATCTGCATACTGCAGACCTGGGTAATAAAGCTAAAGGAATATATGAAGGAATTATACATATTCACTTTAAGTCTTTTGAAAAGACTGAAGGAGGGATAAAATCCGGAGCACAACTTTACCTGCGACCGGATCTGTGGAGTCTGAACAATGGCTCCCAGCAGCCATGAATCAGGAAATGTCCTCGAGCTGGTGATTTCTCAAAAACGAATCTGGTAGTGAGCAACAATCCACTAAGACAGGAAGTGGGAGAAAATGGAGTGTAGAGAGCAAATCAGCAGCAGTGGTTGAGGCAGCTTCTACCCAGGCTGAGGCAAAGTGGGCTGAGAAGCAATGTTTTGATTTGGAGGCTGGTTAGCAGCTACTTGGGAGTAGGGAATGGTCTGGTTCCTGAGGAGTTAAGAACTGAGGGTAAAAAGGGTTCCTAGAGAGAAATAACCATCAGGGGTGAGAGAGTGAAGGGATAGAAAATAATTTGCAAAATGGTAAGCGAGGGAGGGAGGAAGGAAGGGTATAACCGTATCTTAATAATCATTCTAGCTGACATCTCTGCAAGAATATTTCCTGATCCAGTCAGGTTTGATTACACTTTCTTAAAATCCTTGGTACTTACAACCATCACTTATTGCTATTATTCTTCATTTATTTACTCTTTAAAGAAACCCTTTGGTGATGAGAATGTTGTACTGGTGAAGGTGGGTATTCTTTATATGACTGAAACCCAACTACAATCATATTTGTAATCAAGGTGTTTAAATAAATATATTTAAAAAACACTTTCATTACAATAAGACTAGGGTGTATTTGCATCTACAATTATCATAATGAACATTGGGGTTTAGAATGTGGTTGCATTTGAGTACATGAGAAAGATCCAACAGATCCACAAAGATCTTCACAGAGATGGCATGTAACTTCCTTATATGGACATGTATAGCTACAGTGATGAGAAACCTGGAGACTGGGGGGGGGATACCCACTTTATAGTGAGAGAGTTTTAGAAAGGAGGCTGTGATACTGTGCTCTTCAATTCTAGAGCAGGACTCAATTAGTTTAATTCAATCGCCAATGTATTGCATTTATTATGTATAAAGATCTGTTTCATAACCTCAAGAAAAAATTCTTTCCAATACAATAACTATGGGATACACAACTTATAGATGACCATCAATTGAGCTCCTACACTGTTACAATAATATGAGCTAATGTGAGATTAATAGGAATGGAACTATATTAGACACTTATTTGTGGCCTCATCCAATAACGTGGACCACACTCCATAACAAACCTGCCTCTGCACTCAGAAATCACCCCCTGGAAGTGCTCACAGGACCATCTGGGATGCTGGGAATTGGGTCTGGATTAGTCATCTGCCAGACAAGCAAACTAACTACTGCACTATATCTCTCTGGACCCAACTCTATCAGACACATCTGTTTAAAGTCACATTGTCTTGCTCGCCAAGCAAAACTATTTTAGTTTCAGTTGTGTTTAACTATCAAATCTCTCTCTCAAGGATCTTAATTTGAGCAAGAAGTTACCAGTATTATGCAAGGAAGCGAGTTGACAATTTCTATAGTCAGCACTCCAAAAAAGAAGGTCCATAGTCTGTAGGATAATACATTATTATTGATACTGTGTGTATGTAGGAAAGGATATCCTGGATATCATAATGATAATGCTTGCAACATAATAACATAATGATACTGCTTGCAACAACCTCTTTGAGTGTACATGCATTTATTAGTTATCCCACCCTTTCTTTATCTCTCAATTCCCTCTATCTGCTTCCTAAAAATCCCTTCCCAAATATATTGCCTGGAGGGATTTGTCTCATACTCCATCTCCAAAAAAAAAAAAGAAAAAAAAAACTAAGACAAAAATTTAGAACAGAAACAATGGGTGAAAAGTGTAGTTACATCAGAGAATGGAAGAAAGGATAAATGATGGCTCTGGACAAGAACTGGGAAATGAAAGGAAGTAAAGTGATATGTATGTAACAGAATTACAGTTCACAATGCCTAAAAAAAAAAAAAATAGAAAGGGACAGAGAAGTAAAGTGTCTACCATAGAAGCAGGCTGTGGGCAAGAGTAGAGGGGACAGAAAGTAAACTTGGAAAATGGATGACAGTAAATGAACAATGGTGAAAAAATTAGTGTTGAAAAATTGTATAACTGAAACTCAGCTATCAACAATTTAACTTTATTTCATGGTGATTTAATAAAGAACTAAAAAATTTAAATTAAAAAAGAAAGTCAGAGAGCTTTGGCTACTTTATTATTTGTTTTGCACTAGACATATTATTTTCATTCACTACTTATAATTTCAATATATAGATAAATAACTTAAAGTATACTGTTGCATTAAATAATTAACGATGGGGCTGGATGGTGGAGGATGCCATCCAGCCCACATGGCTCTGCAACCTCCATGCAGCCGGCGAGTTCCAGGCCCAGGTGAAATTACTCACTCACACGCAGCCATCAGGAAGAATCATCTTTATTCATGCCCTTGCCACCACAGGTGTGTGGCCTATGTCAACCTTTCAAGCATTCAGCAATATTTTGCTAGCCTTGGGGTACACCACAGTATACTACACTGCTAAATTGTATAAAGATAATATAAAGTATAAATAGGCTTATTATATAAATAAGCATTATTATTATCATTATTGTTATTATCCTTTTATTGCCCATGCCAAGAAATCGCCTGTCTTGCCAAATAAAAGCAACAAATACACAGTATCATGAATAATGTGTCACTGAAACTTATTTTAAGATGGACTTAATTTGAAATGATAGAGATATGGTGTGTCTATTGTTTCAACACAGATCATTGCTTTTTTATCATACATTCTTATTATGAAAATGTAAATAGTAAAGGAATATTAAGATAAAAACAAGTCACCTTTAATTTTATCAGGCACAATAATTTTATCATATTCAATTTTTCCCGAGGGAGCTGATTTTGTTCCTTTGGCTTGCATTTCTATTTTTGTGTTTGGGGCATCATTTACATTAGTAAGGAATACAAGATACACTTACACAGTTTGCCGTAGTGTCTTGGAGATATTATACTGTCTTTCTTTTTTTATTCTTTGGCATCTGTTAGTGATGAAGTTACTGCCTTTTATTTGGCACTAATTTCTCTAAGTAGTCTGACATCTTTTTCTGCTCTGTAACTTTCAGAACTGTCACTTCTTTGCATAAGTGTTGCAATTTCATTATAGCATATCTAGAATTAAATTTCAAATTTTATCCTTTATTATTTAATTTCCCTTTTATAATTCCCAACTCTGTGTCTACTTTATTCTATATGATTTCCTCTGGTAATTCTTCCCTTTTACTTATTCAGTCTTCTGTCATGTCTAGTTTACTGTTCAAATGAGTCTTAAGTTCCTCTTAATTAACGGCAATATTTCTTTTTAGCTTTTCTTGTTTTGTAACTATTGTTGCACTAACTGTAGATAAGGCTTGATGTTCGACTTACATACTTAGCTGTGATGCTCACCACATATTGCCATTTAGCTGTAATGTTCAGTAGGGGATCATTGTGTGTTGTTTTCTCCCTGTATCTACAGGAGTTACATAAATTGAAAGCCTTGTAAAACAGCAGCCACTAAAATTCGCATACTCTGTTATGGTACTGATGATCCCGGAGTCCAGAATTTCCAGGACCCAATTCAATTCATATAGGGACACCAGAGATAGAATTCTCAATCTTAAAAAACAAGACAGATAGTTTAAACCACTTCGCCATATTTAGGGCCCTGGAGAATTTTGTTTTTAATTTTTAAACCTAAAAATGTGTTATTCTATTCCATTATCTATATTTTCTTGGTTTATATTCTTTTTTAAAACATTAAAGATTTTATGTGTCCTAAAAAGGTGAAGTAGAGATAAATAAATGGGAGTACATTTAACTGAGAAGCTTCTGCACCTCAAAGAAAAAAAGTGACTAGCATACAAAGATTCATCCACAGAATGGGAGAAACTATTCACCCAATATCCTTAATATAAGGGGCTATCATCTAAGATATACAAGATACTTACAGACTTAACAAAAACCATTTAACCCCATCAAAAATGGGGAGAAGAAATGAACTGACATTTCCTCAAAGAGAAATACTGATGGCCAAAGGCATATAAAAATGTTCCACATCACTAATCATTAGAGAGATGCAAATCAAAACAACAATGAGGTGCAATTTCATGCCACAGAGATTGCAAGCACAATCAATGCTGAAGGGGATGTGGGGAGAAAGGAACTCTTATTCACTGCTGGTGGGAATGCTTTCTAATACAGCCTTTCTAGAAAACAAAATGGATATTCCTTAAAAACCTGAAAATAGAGCTTTCTTATGATCCATCTATACCACCCCCTGGGATCTACCCTAGAAAAGCAAAAACACAATACAAAAATGTCCTCTGCATGCCTATGTTCATTGCAACTCTATTTACAATAGCCAGAATCTGGAAACAACCCAGATACCCAACAACAGATGAGTGGCTAAAAAATCTGTGCTATATATACACAATGGAATACTATGCAGCCACCAGGAAAAAATGAAATCATGAAATGTTCCTATATATGGATGGACATGGAAACTATTATGCTGAGTGAAATGAGTCAGAGGAAGAGAGATAGACACAGAATAGTTTTGGGATTTAAGAAAAATAAAAGACATTATTGCAATAATACCCAGAGACAATAGAGATGAGGTCTGGAAGGATGGACCATGATATGAAGCTTACCACAATGAGTGGTGAGTGCAGTTAGAGAAATAACTACACCAACAACTATCATGATAAGGGGAATGAGGAGAGAAATAGAAATCCAGACTTAAATCCAGACTAGGTAGTAGAGGAGGGAAATGGAAAGCATGTGGAGTGAAGGTTGTAATAATGAAGGGGGGTATACTTTTTTATGACTTAAACCCAATTACAAACATGTTTGGAACCATCGTGCTTAAATAAAGATAATAAAAATAAATTTTAATTATATCTTTGGAGGGTGATCTCCCATGCAATACACTCTGTAATACTTGAATAATTGGTCTTAGTCAGAGATGCTCAGGGGCCACCAGGATCAAATCTGGCAGTGTTTAGGGAATGACCACTAAGATGTCACCTGGCTTATGGAGGGGCCTATACAGTGCTAAGGATTGAGCTCAGAACCTCTGTATTGCAAAATATGCAATCCCACCCTTGAGCTACTTCTGTGATATCTGACGCAATACTGAATACATTGTATCTCACATAAATTTGTCTTAAGACCTTCAGAAATGTATCTTTTATATATTTTAATTCTAGTTTACTGTAATCTGTTTTATCTAATCTTTCTTCTTTACCCTCTTTATTCTTTTTTTTCTTTTTTCTTTTTTTTTTTTTGTTTTTTGGGACACACCTAGTGATGCTCAGGGGTTACTTCTGACTGCACTCAGAAATCGCTCTTGACTTGTGGGACCATATGGGATGCCAGGGGTTGAACCAGGTCCATCCTGGATCAAATGTGTGCAAATCTAATGCCCTACCACTGTACTATAGATATGACCCCTTCCTTTTATTTATTTTTGTGTGTATGTTTGGGTCACACCCAGCAGCACTTAGGGGTTACTCATGGCTCTGTACTCAGAAAGGGCTCCTGGCAGGCACCAGGTACCATATGGGTTGCCGGGATTTGAACCACTGTTCATCCTGGATCAACTCTATGCAAGGTAAACACCCTACTAATCTGCTATGGCCCCCATTCTCTTTCTTTCTTTCCTTCTTTTTTTTCTTTCTTATTGTCCTCTTTCTTTATTTACCTCCTTTTTTTCCCTCAACCTTTTTAGACATGAGAGTTGTGTGAGTAATGTTCCCATCTATAGGTTCCAAGGGCCTTCTATTCTGCAAATATATATTTTTGCAAATATATTTTAATATCAATATCATTATATATTGATCTTGATGAAACAAGAGGGAAAGGATATGTAAAAATCAATTTGATTCATAATTCATAGTATAAAAAGTTGATACTATAACAAAGCAACAGCCCAACCATTCTCTATATCATTCATCCTTCATCCATATCCCCATGAAAAAGGATGGCATATAACTACTACCCTGTATATTGAAATACAGTTTGTCATGTGTATACCCTAAATTATACTTATAAACATCTTCACATAAAAATTTTAAGCTATTAAAGCATGACTAGAGATAAAGGGTATTCCTATCTCATGTAAAAGGCCCCATTCACCAAGAAAACAAGCAATTTAATACTTAATGCCTGAAAAATCGGAGCCTTGTAACCAAAATATCAAAACCTTGACAGTGCTAAGAGAAGAATTTGGCAAATGTTTCATCATCTAGAATGGATTTTAGCATGTAACATCAATGTTTGTCAGCTCACTACACTCCAAATAATGTCCAATCACTCCTTGATCACAAAGTGAGAGCGAGGGAGGAAACTGTCCCAACTTTTTTTTCTAAAAAATTTTATTGAGACCAATTTGAATTACAAGTCTCTCACATTTATATTTAAGGTTATTTATATTTAAGGTTATAGTTACAGTGAACTGGGCAAGTCCCGCCACTAGTGTTGACCTCCCTCCGCCACTGTTCCCAGAAAGAATCCCATACCTCCACCCTTAGCCCTATGGACTGCTAGCGTAACAACTTTTGGCAGGTGACTAAACTTAATTTTAAGTCTAGGATCATTGGATCTTAAAACCAACACTCTTTCCAGAGGAACCTACTAATAAGACCCAGAAAAAAAATGGCAAAATTAGAGTTATTATTTTTAAAAATAGATATACTTCATTGGGTTGAATATTTTTCCCTTTCATTCAGCAGCAGATAGTTATTTCTCCCCACCTGTTAATTGCTGGCTTGTGGGGGGGGGCCTTTGGCTTTTCGAAGCAGCCCACATTGGTTGTCACAGTGTCAAGGATTCCTTCATTAACAAGCTGTCAATACGCTGCCAACAGCCACCATTTGGTTTGTTCAGGGAGCGGCAGCTCTGGTGTGGAGACTTGGCTCCATCATTTAGACTGGGGAATAAAAAAAAAAAAAAAGAAGAAGGCGCAAGAGGCAGATGTCTTCCAGTCTGTTCTTTCATAACAGACTCCGAGAATGGCATGGCTTTGCACCAGGAGGAGGAGGAAGGAGGACTTTTAAATAAGCGTAAAGAAAGGTGGAAAGTGTGCCATAAAGGCATGAAAAACCAGAATAGTGTATTTAAGATACAATCTGAAAATGAAGACTACAAAAAAACAAAAGGCAATCTGTCCCTTTTTCCCCTGACTTCCCATGGACAAATGTCTAAATGAGGCCAAAATTATCCATATTCTCATCATTGAGTATATGTCAAACTTTAATTTTAAATATGATTAAGAGAAAGAGTCTAGATTTGGGAGCACACCCAGCTGTGCTCAGGAGTTACTCCTGGCTCTGCACTCAGGAATCACTCTTCGCATGTGGAAGGGACCATTTAAAATGCCAGTTAATGAATTTGGGTCTATCGCATGCAAGGAAAACAATTTATCTGATGCACTATATCTCTAGCCCTGATCTAGATATTTTAAAGCAAAAATTATCATTAACCACTCTTTTTAAGGTCACTCTTCAAAATATAAAGAAAATCTGCAGGTTTGGGAGTCACCTTCCAAGACCCATACCACCTTAAGATTAATCTCAGAGCTTCTGGAACTGTTGAACTCACCACAGAAAAAGATGCCTGCAGAAATGCCAGCTTTTCAAAGTGTTTCCAACCAAAGAATATGCAAACTAAGTTTTGAGCAACTATATTTAAAGAAAAAAAAAAGCTAACTTTCTTTAGTATCCTCTTCTACTCTCTCCTCAACTACAAATCTCAGTACCTGAGACTTTAAAATGTTTGACTACTCTCCAACCATATAAAACTATCAATCAGCTCAAAGAAAGCTTTATGTTTTAAACATTGTTGTGAAGCTAACTTTGTTGTAAAAGTTAAATTGGGTAGGTGTAATTCAGGAAACTATGGAATATTTGCATCCCTCTGGTTTTATAATCTTTAAGTACATGTAATGAATAATTTTATTGCTTAGGTCCAAAAAACCAGTCAAGAACATTAATTTATAATTAAATACTAAGATGGCATAAGGAAAAGAAAAAATATTATATTGTCCTTGAGCATCACATAGGAAAATGGTCTGGAAGAGAAATAAAGTATAGTGGAAAACATATGTGGAAAACATACTACATGGTCCCTTGAGCCCTGCCATGAATGATTCCTGAGCACTGCTGGGTGTGGTCCCCCAAAATACAAACCTGGAAATTTCCATGTACATAAAAACAAGCATTCATTACAAACCAGGAAGAAGATTATCAGAAAGAACCTGGAAGCCAACACACGACTTAACTTTTCCTTATATCCTAATTTACCATGTACCTAAATCTCCAAACAAGTAACTCCTGTGGGTTATCTCTTTGCGGGACACTATAAAGGTTTCTCTTATGAGACCTCCTACTTCATAGCAAAATAAAAAGAAGGTATTCATTGAGCAAAACTTTAGTTATGGCTACTAGGTTTTCAGTAGGTAAATTATTCAGAAAAATAGTTTTGTGACATCTATTGATAGAAAGTTATGTTATAAAACATTGTCTAAAAGACCAAAGGTCATGGCCAAATTTAGTTATATTCATTCTGTTGCAAATAAAAATTAATGGAACAATCATTGCAACCATTTGTTTACAAATTCTTTATGATTGCTTTTGTGCTATAATAGCACAACTAATAGTGTTGATAGAGACCACAATATAATCTCTAACAGGAAAAGTCTTCAAACTCCCAATACCAATAAATTATGGACAAAAACATTTTGAATGCATTTCTAAAGGTGGGATGAAATGACAAAATAGAAGAGTCTGAATTAAAAAAAAAAAAGAAGAGTCTGAATGAAAACATGGAATGTGAACTCATCAAAGTAGGTAAGCAATTAAGTTAGTGGTTCAGAATCAGTCTTTTTTTTCTAATGATATAAGATCACAAAAGAGAGAGAACTACAATCAAAGAAGCATAAAATATTTGGACTCTAAAGAGTAACCATCCCATTAGGTAAATTTACAATGCCATGGAAAGGATTAAATTTGTGATTTCATCTTTATCTTCAAATTTAGTGTGTTTGTGTGTGTTATTATGTGTACACTGTATTTTTTCATCTGTACAAAATGATTATTATTTATTTTTTGGCAGGGAAGGGTTCCAAAGGCCTAGGCCTTACCTACCTAATGCAGTAGATAAGACAGTTGCCTTGAATAAAGCCTACACTATTTCTATCTCTGGCATTACAAATGTCTCCGGAGCATTCCAGAAGTGATTCCAGAGTATCAAGCTAGGAATAACCTGAGCACAGCAAGATGTGGCCCTCAAATGAAAAATAAAACATACAACAACACAAAAAAAGCAAGACCATGAAAGAATGACATAATGGAAAAAAATAAAATTCTTCTTAAAAATTCATAACTACAGTTTAAAACTCAGATAAATTTGGGAATATAATTTGTACCAGATATTTGGCATGAATTAAGCAAGGCAAGATCTCAAATTAGTTGAGATTAATCATAGGCCAATTCCATAATTTAGAAAAAAAATTAATGCAAATTTTTTTCTGGAAAACGTATTTTACATGCACCTAAAAATAATTTTACTGAAAATCCTTCAAGGAGCATGAGTTCACAGTCAAAAAAAAATCACTTAACACATGAAAAACAAATTACTCAGAAAAAGTAAGTGAAGAGAAAATCTCTTTTTACAATTTATTACAGGAAAAAGAAAAGTAACAGCAAACAGTTGTTATTAAATTGGCTACATCATACTAGAAACTTACATAAGGATTGTAAATGTATTTTAACATGTAATATTAGAAACAACCCAATGAGGTTTGAGATGATGGTTAAAATATTTTGACCATATGCTTTACATGCACATGTGTTTTTTTTATTTTATCCTTGGTATCTTATGGTTCCCTAAGCATTTCCTGAAGTGCCCCAGCGTCATATTACCTCCAAAGTGTCAAGTCTTCAGGCCTTTACAGCCAGGCTGTTGTCACCAGGAGTGCCCCCCCCCCAGGCCTTTGGAGCCTTCCCAGTCAAAAAATAAATAATTACTTTGTACAGATGAAGAAATATATAGTGTACACATAACAAATAACACACAACACACTATATTTGAAGAAAAGGTGAAATTACAAACTTCAAAAATTACCAGTCATATTAAAAATTCAAATCAAAGGGAAACTTCTTCTATGCCAGTCTGCCTGTGCTTCTGAATCCCTGAAAGTTTTCTCAGAGGCCTAGGGAGCGCACCCCCAAAAAATTGCATTTTGAACCTCCCAGTAAGTACATTCTGGCTGCGGGGGTCGCTGTCCAATAAGCTGAGGTCTCTGGCCTGTGGAGGCTCTGCACTGCTGTGCCTTTGTTCACTCTGAGGACTGTCAACTAGAGGCAGCAGAAGAGCACGGCAGCGCACTCTTTCTTACCAATGAACCCCACCACAGCACACAGGAAAAACCACACTACAAGCGTGACAATGGGGAAACCTCACAGGCAAACACCATCGACAGAGAATGAAGACAAAAGCTCAGATGACCTAATAAATTCCAACCACCTGATTGAACTCTCAGATAAGGAATTTAGAATAGAAATACAGAAGATGTTCGTAGAACTGAAAAAAAGCATAGATCGATCTGAACAGAACACAAAGACAGAAATCAGAAAACTCCAAACTAAAATAACAGATATGGAAAACACTGTTGAGGAGACAGTTGGTGTATTGGAAGATGTGACGCAGAAAAACTCAACATAACAGAAGAAATTGGAAAAGAACCTTAAGACAAACGAACAGGCAATGGAAAAAGTACTCAAGACATGCGAACAGATGAAAATAGAAGTCTTTGATAAACTCAACAGAAACAACATAAGAATCATTTAAGTCCCAGAAACCCAGGAAGATCTCCAGGAAGAATCAACTGTCAAAGATATCATCAAAGAGATACTCCCAGAGTTAAAGACTACATGCAATCAAATCCTGCATGCCCGAAGAGTACCAGCTAAAAGAAACCCAAAGAAAAACACCCCAAGACACATCCTCATTACAATGACAAATCCCATAGATAGAGATAGAATACTGAAAGCAGCAAGATCAAAAAGAAAAATTACATTCAAAGGAGCATCCTTAAGACTTATAGCAGACATGTCACAAGAAACTCTCAAGGCCAGAAGATAGTGGTGGGATATTGTGACAAGACTGAATGAAATGAATGTCTCACTGAGAATACTGCACCCAGCCCGACTCACGTTCAGGTTTGAAGGAAGAATACATAGCTTCAAGGATAAAAAACAGCTCAGAAACTTCACAGATGATAATCATGGCTTAAAAAAAACTGACAGGTCTACTCTAAGACAAGAGAGACCAACAAAAACAGCAAACTTATCTACAAAGATGACATTAAATCCTATAACAATCATCTCCCTCATTGTCAATGGACTAAATTAACCAATTAAAAGACAGAGTGGCAAAATGGGTCAAAAAGATAAATCCAATCTTCTGCTGCCTACAAGAAACACATCTGAATAGTCAGAACAAACATAGACTCAAAATCAAAGGCTGGAGGAAAATCATCCAAGCAAAACACCCTCAAAAAAGCTGGGGTGGCCATATTAATATCAGATGACACCAACTTTATACTTAGAAAAGTGGTAAGGGACAAAGATGAACACTATGTACTAATCAAGGGATATGTGCAACAGGAAGAAATCAGACTATTAAACATATATGTACCCAATGAGAGACCAGCAAATTATCTAATACAATTACTGACAAATCTGAAAGAAATCAATAATAACACAATAATTGTGGGAGACCTCAACACGGCCCTATCAACACTTTATAGGTCAACCAGATTGAAACCCAACAAAAACATACTAGCCCTGAAAAGAGTTATGGAAGAAAAAGGACTAGTAGATATATACAGGACACTCCATTCCAAAAAACCTGGATACACATTATTTTCCAATGTACATGGGTCATTCTCCAGAAGAGACTACATGCTGACACATGAAACATACCTCCATAAAATCAAGAGGATAGAAATCTTGCAGGCTATGTTTGCTGACCACAAGGCTCTGAAATTAGATGTGAACTACAAAGCCACACAGAAGAAAAACTTTGACAATTGAAAATTAAACACCCTGCTACTGAACAACCAGTGGGTCCGAGATGAAATCAAAAAGGAAATCATAACTTTCCTGGAAACAAATGATAATGAAGACACAAACTGCCAGAATCTATGGGGCACAGCAAAAGCTGTCCTGAGAGGAAAATTTATAGCTCTACAAGCACACATCAGGAAGGAAGAAGGGGCATACCTGAATAACTTAATGACGCAGCTCAACAAATTAGAAAATGACCAACAAAAGGAACCAAAAATAGGGAGACAGAAGGAAATAACAAAGCTGAAAGCAGAACTCAATGAAGTGGAAAACCAAAAAACTATTCGAAAGATCAACGAAAGCAGAAGTTGGTTCATGGAAAAAATAAAGAAGATTGATAGACCATTGGCAAAACTCACAAAGAAAGAGAGAAAGAGAAACTTTCTAACTCATATTAGAAATGAAAAGAGGGAGATCACGACAGATATTGCAGGGATCCAAAGAGTAATCAAAGACTGCTTTGAGAAATTTTATGCTACTAAACATGAGAACCTAGAAGAAATGGAAAAATTCTTGGACACTTATAACCTTCCACATTTCAGTAAGGAGGATGTAGCATATCTAAACAGCCCCATCACTACTGAGGAAATTGAAACTGTAATCAAACATTTGTCCAAAAAGAAAAGCCATGACCCAGATGGATTT
The DNA here is from genome assembly GCF_024139225.1 of Suncus etruscus. Classification (NCBI taxonomy): domain Eukaryota; kingdom Metazoa; phylum Chordata; class Mammalia; order Eulipotyphla; family Soricidae; genus Suncus; species Suncus etruscus. Next base: position 5,909,228 of record NC_064867.1, read on the forward strand.
CCTAATGAATTTTTTCAAATCATTCAAGAGGAGCTATTACCAATCCTAGTCAAGATCTTCCATGAATTGAAAAAACAAGAACACTCCCAAACAGCTTTTATGAAGCCAACATCACCTTAATACCAAAACCAAACAGAGAAGCTTCCAAAAAAGAAAATTACAGACCAATATCCCTGATGAATGTGATGCAAAGATCTTCAACAAAATCTTGGCAAATAGAATCCAATGCATCATCAAGAAGAACATACACTACAACCAAGTAGGTTTCATCCTAGAAATGCAAGGATGGTTTAACATCTGTAAATCTATCAACATCGTACACAACATCAACAAGAAAAATAAAAATCATATGATTATATCAATAGACGCAGAGAAAGCATTTGATAAGGTCCAACACTCATTCTTGACCAAAACTCACAGCAAGATGGGAATAGAAGTAACCTTTCTCAATCTAGTTGAAGCCATCTACCACAAGCCAATGGCAAATATTATCCTCAATGGAGAAAAACTAAAAGCCTTTCCTCTTAATTCTGGTACAAGGTAAGGATATCTGCTCTCACCACTCCTGTTCAACATAGTGCTGGAAGTTCTTGCTATAGCAATCAGGCAAGAAAAAGATATCAAGGGAATCAAGATAGGAAAGGAAGAAGTCAAGCTCTCATTGTTTGCAGACGGCATGATACTCTACGTAGAAAATCCTAAAGACTCTACCAAAAAGCTTCTAGAAACAATAGGTTCATATAGCAAGGTGGCAGGCTACAAAATCAACCTACAGAAATCAATGGCCTTTTTATACACCAATAAGGATAGGGAAGAGATGGAAGTCAGGAAAGCAATCCCATTCACAATAGTGCCACACAAACTCAGATATCTTGGAGTCAACATGACCAAAGACATGAAGGACCTATACAAAGAAAACTATAAAGCCCTGCTCCAAGAAATAAGAGAGGACACATGGAAATGGAAACACATACCGTGCTCATGGATTGGCAGGATTAACATCATTAAAATGGCAATACTCCCTAAAGCACTATACAGATTTAATGCGATCCCCTTAAAAATACCCATGACATTCTTTAAAGAAGTGGATCAATCACTTATGAAGTTTATCTGGAACAATAAACACCCTTGAATAGCTAAAGCACTCCTAGAAAAAAGGAAAATGGGAGGCATTACTTTCCCCAAATTTACACTGTACTACAAAGCAATAGTTATCAAAACAGCATGGTACTGGAATAAAGACAGACCCTCAGATCAGTGTAATAGGCTTGAGTTCGCAGACATTGTCCCCCAGACATACAATTACCTAATTTTTGACAAAGGAGCAAGAAATCCTAAGTGGAGCAGAGAAAATATCTTCAACAAGTGGTGCTGGCAGAACTGGTTAGCCACTTGCAAAAAAGCGAACATAGACCCCCAGTTAACATCATGTACAAAGGTAAAATCCAAATGGATTAAAGACCTTGATATGAGACCTGACACCATAAAGTATATAGAACAACACGTCGGTAAACACTCCATGACATTGAGACTAAAGGCATCTTCAAGGAGGAAACTGCACTTTCCAAACAAGTGGAAGCAGAGATCAACAGATGGAAATACATTAAACTGAGAAGCTTCTGCACCTTAAAAGAAATAGTGCCCAGGATACAAGAGTCACCTACCGAGTGGGAGAAACTATTCATCCAATACCCTTCAGATAAGGGGTTAATATCCAAAATATACAGGGCACTGACAGAACTTTACAAGAAAAAAAAAAAAAAACATCTAATCCCATCAAAAAATGGGGAGAAGAAATGAACAGACACTTTGATAAAAAAGAAATACAAATGGCCAAAATACACATGAAAAAAATGCTCCTTGTCACTAATCATCAGGGAGATGCAAATCAAAATAATGATGAGATACCACCTCACACCACAGAGATTGGTGCACATCACAAAGAATGAGAACAATCAGTGCTGGCGGGGATATGGAGAGAAAGGAAATCTTATCCACTGCTAGTGGAAATGCCGTCTATTCCAACCTCTATGAAAAGTGATATGGAAATTCCTCCAAAATCTGGAAATTGAGCTCCCATTTGACCCAGCTATTCCACTCCTAGGGATATACCCTAAGAACACAAGAATACAATACAAAAACCCCTTCCCAAACCTATATTTATTGCAGCACTATTCACCATAGCCAGGCTCTGGAAACAACCAAGATGCCCTTCAACAGACGAATGGCTAAAGAAACTGTGGTACATATACACAATGGAATATTATGCAGCTGTCAGGAGAGATGAAGTCATAAAATTTTCCTATACATGGATGTACATGGAATCTATCATGCTGAGTAAAATAATTCAGAGGGAGAGAGATGCAGAATAGTCTCACACATCTATGGGTTTTAAGAAAAATAAAAGTCATTTTTGTAACAATCCTCAGAGACAATGAGAGGAGGGCTGGAACACCAGCTCACTTCATGAAGCTCACCACAAAGTGTGGTGAGTGCAGCTATAGAAATAACTACACAGAGAACTACCATAATCATGTGAACGAATGAGGGAACTGGGAAGCCTGTCTGGAGTACAGGTGGGGGTGATGTGGGATGGAGGGAGGGAGATTTGGGACATTGGTGATGGGAATGTTGCACTGGTTATGGCGGTGTTCTTTACATGACTGAAACCTTATCACAATCATTTAATCATGTAATCAAGATGTTTAAATAATGAAAAAAATGGGGAAAAAAGACCAGCCTATAGGGACAGTAATATTCACCTGGAGACAGCTACTATAGATTGAATCCCAAGTTCTACTGCTTCTCTGAAGATTCAACCTTGCAACAACCTCCAGAAAAAATTCAAAACAGTTTAAGAAATATAAAATATATAATAAAGTACTCAAAATGAAAGTCAATAGCAGATTTGACATAGATAAAGTCAACATTTGAAATAGTCTTAGAATGAAAGGAAGTACCCATCAGGAAATGGATGCAAAAATAATATCCAGAGATGATAGAGATTAGGGCTAGAAAGACTGGCCCATGATATGAAGTTTAGCACATAGAGTGGTGAGTGCAGTTAGATAAATAACTACACTAACAAATAACATCACAATAGTAATGAGTGAGAGAAATAGAATGCCTCTCTTGAATACAGGCAGGGGATGAGGAAGAGGGAGGTAGAGGGCATTGGTGGTAGGAAAGTTGTACTGGGGAAGGGGGATATTCTTTTCTATAACTGAAACCCAACTGCAAAGATATTTGTATTATGGTACTTAAATAAAGATATTATAAAAATAATAATAATGATAATGACTAACAATATGGCACAGAGATAAAATAGTGATGAGTCAGATATTGTAGAGATGTAGAATAATAATATTTAAACTATGTCTAATTGGAATTATAAAAGGAGATAGTAGGGACAATTGTTGAAGAAATAATAGCTTGACATTTTCCAGAAATGTTGAAAAGCATGCATTCTTTCTTCCCCCAATCTGAGTAGGATAATTAAAAAGAACTACAAGCCAAGAAATATAATCAATCTGCCAAACACCAAGCAACAGACAAGGTCTTTAAAGGTACCCAGAGGAAAAGAGTTTACTTCTACTGTCATAGAATCTGCACTGATAGATGTTTCCCAACAACGACGATAGAATCCATTTAAAGTGCCAAAGTATAGTAGCTGTCAATAGGGAATTTTATAACCAACAAGACAATATTTAAAAAATGAGACCAAGATAAATCAAAGACAAACAAAACCTATATTGTTCATCAGAACTGTACAAAATAAATCTAAAGTATATACCTTAGAAAGAAGGAAAACAATTTCAGAGGAAAAGAGAAACAATTGGAGATTTAATTAAAAAATAATAAGCAAAGAAAACACAGGGTCGGAGTGTAGTGCAGCTGTAGGACTTTTGCCTTGCACTTGGCGGATCCAGGACGGGCCTCGGTTCGATCCCCCAGAGTCCCATATGATCCCCACCAAGCCAGGAGCAATCTGAATGTGTAGCCAGAAGTAACCCCTGAGCATCACTAGGTATGCCCCCCCCCAAAGAAAACAGTAAACAGCTAGGTAAGTCCTGGTACATTTAATTTACAAAGCAACAACAACTGTATATTTTTGTGATAAGATATGAGCAAGATATGGGCCTGAAATATAGGTCAATAGATTGCACACATGATTTATTACCAGGAAGTTCTCATTTTATCCCCCAAACTACATATGGTTTCCAGAGCACCCACTGGTAGTGACACATAAATACAGAGCCTAGGAATGAACTCTGGGCACCTCCATGTGTAAGCTCCCCTATTTTAATCCCAAATATGAACAAGAAACAAAAACCAGCATCACACATTATATCAATTCTGAGAGACAACTTGAGAATTGATCACTATTTTTTAATTCTGGTTAAGCATCTGAAGGATCAGAAATTTTGATCGTCCTAAGTCTCGCTTTTGAGCTATTGGCTTTGATGCCACTCCCACAAAACTTGCAAAGCTACCATATGAATCTTGTTGTAAACATACTTATCCTTTTACAATGGACAAGTCTGTAAGAATTTATAACTGCAGTTTGCCTGAACATTTATTTTTTTCAGGAATGTTTTATTCATTTGCTTTTCAAAAAATGGAGGAGAGCTCTTTCTTTACAGAATTTGTCATTTTGTTTTACAATTATATTTATTTAGTTATCTCAGTTAGGGGTTACAGTCACTACCCTTGGAATCACCCTCCCTCCCAGTCAGTCATGAGGCCTTGATCATGGATGGGGCAAGTGCTCTATGGTTTATTATTATTATTATTAATTATGTAAACTCTATGGTTATAAGGCTGTTCATACTATACTTTTATTTCTAGTAGAAGTTGTTCAATATTGAGTTAAAATCATACATTCTACACCAACTTTCATCAGTGTCATATTCCACACCACTTTCAACTTCCTCTCACCCTCCCTGATGCACTCTTCCCTCCCACCCAATCTCTCTGCCTGCTTCTGGGCAGGCATTTTACTTCTCTCTTTCTCTCTCTCTCTCTCTCTCTCTCTCTCTCTCTCTCTCTCTCTCTCTCTCTCTTTCTCTCTCTCTCAACTGATAGAAGAAAACTCTCTCTATTCTATTTAAACTGATAGAAAACCAATACAATATCAGTATCAAACAGGATAGAAAACCTTCACCCCCAAGGAAAAATATTATCCAATATATGGAAATAGAAAATAGAAAATAAGTACATGTAAATAAATTTTACAGAACACCCAATAACCATTATTCATAAAATTTTAAATCACATTTGGAAAACCTTGATTTTCTATCATTTCTAAACATCCAGTATTTTAGAGCACTTTAAAATGAGTCTAGAGCTGCAATGGTGAACCTAAGGCCTTGCAGCTGGCATGCGGAAAATGTATAAAGAGTGTTTGTATACTAAAATCTTGTTATTAAGGTTTAATTGACGTGCTGGCACTTTGAGAAAATTCTTTGGTTTTGTGCAGCAGTTTGGGCACTTGGGCTCAAAAAGATTAGCCATCACTGGTCTAGAGCATCTAAATTCCTTTTCTAAGGAATTCTCTAAACAAAACATTATGTCTTTTTTTTTTTTGGGGGGGTCACACCCGGCATTGCTCAGGGGTTACTCCTGGCTGTCTGCTCAGAAATAGCTCCTGGCAGGCACGGGGGACCCTATGGGACACCGGGATTCGAACCAACCAACTTTGGTCCGGGATCGGCTGCTTGCAAGACAAACGCTGCTGTGCTATCTCTCTGGGCCCACATTAGGTCATTTTTAATTTAGAGATATACTAGTAACAATACAACTTGACCATAATTTTTTCTAACACAACCCTGAAAAATTTCACACATTACTTTGCTCTTTTTTTTTTACTTTCTTCCATTTTAATTTCCAATTGATTACACTCACAGAATTCTCTCCATTTTTTTTATAACTTCATTATCTTTCCTGCATAAAACCCGCATCTACATTCCTTTTCCTAACCTTCCCTCCTCTCTTTATCCTCCAAAGGACAGTCTTATTGCACTGCCTGTCACAGGCAGCCACATGTACCCAGCTTGGAGCACTGGAGAGGGCCTTTGAGGGTTTGGCACTCCAGGCTCTTTTGAGGAAAGACCAGCTTCCCAAATTCCCAGCAGCCTAGAACCAAGCACTAAGACCCTGCTGCCAATTTGGAACCAAAATTTCTAAATATTCTTGCACCTAGCAGAACCCCAAAATATTCACAATCTAGTTAAAACTATCTTAAGACCCACATTAAGTATGATGTAATAAATTTGAAATGAAATTGAGTTATCTTAATATCAGCACTTACTCACAAAATCAACATTATTGTCTAAAAAGGCTCACCACAATAATTTGCAACATTTTTCACCCAGTTCTTTACTCTTAGAAACCTCTATATTCAGAGAAATTTTCTCCACTAGAAATTTAAAAAGGCCCACATTTTTCTTTCCTTAGCTAATTATCCATTTACATTTTTTTATTTTGATTTTTGAGCCACATCCAGAAACACTCAGGGGTTACTCCTGGCTATGTGCTCAGAAGTTGCTCCTGGCTTGGGGGACCATATAATATATGGGATGTCTGGGATCGAACTGCAGTCCATCCTAGGTTAGCACATGCAAGGCAAGCACACTACCTCTTGTGCACCACTCTGGCCCTTATCAGTTTACTTTTTACATAGATTAAAATACTGAATCTAGTAAAGACCACTAAAATTAAACCCTTTTTGTAACTCATCTGGCTTAAATTTTATAAAATCCCATTTTTTCCTTTCTGGTCTCCCAGCCATTAACAAAACAAAGGTGTTCTTCCATCTTCCTTCCTCTTCCAAATCTCTCCTTTGATATGAAAAGGGACCACCTGAATCTCTGTCCCTACCCTGCCCAGGTGTAGTTTGTTCTGGGATTACAGATAATAAACTCTTTCTAGGGGGAAGGACTGAGAAAGTTTCCCTGTTCAGATAACAAATTCCACTCATAGTCACTAATAGGGATCGATTCAAAATGTTTTCAAAATCACATACTCTCTAGCCCACTTGGATTGGGTTTTTAAAAGTCACTTTTTTTCTCTATTCATGTGGTACTCAAACCCGCTTATTGCCCCCAGCGGTGATGATAGAGAATCCCCAAATGGGACTTGAACTCATGAAATATTTAGTGGTATACTCACATGGTGTCATCTCCAGGGGTGACCCCCTGGGAGTTTGGAACAGCCCTGCAGATTCTGGACCTGGGGAGCAATACCTTGGGCTCCCCCTGGAACTCCATTCCCTTAGGCCTTCTCCTACTTCGAGGTGGTCCCAGATTTAGGCAGCTTTGTTAACGATGAGTCTTCGTAGTTCAAGCCCCCAAATTGTAGAGTCTAGCAACAAAAAAATGAGACCATATAACTGGAGTGAAGCTGAACAAAACTTTCATCCTCAATCCCTGGTCAGGGTCATCTCTAGAAGGAGATGAACCACAAGTAAATAATTTTTACTCTCAATGTAGTATAATCAATAGTTGATTTAATGTTGAATTGAGAAGTGGGAGGAGGCAAGAAGAAATCTACTGTCCAGTTGAAAAAAATTGGTCACATTTTGGATTCTTTTTTAGGAGTTGGAGAAAACAGAAAAGGCAGGTTTAGGGTAGCAAGGATGACTTCCATACAGAATAAGTCTTATTTATTATTTTAGATGCATTCAGTAGTGGTCAGGACTTACTCCTGATTCTGTATTCATTGGTCACTCTTGGCAGGATGCAGAGGATACATCTTAAGTCAACCACTTAGAAAATAACCACCCTACCCACTGTACTATCTCTCCTGCCTCCATGACAATAATTTTGAATTCCATGAAGTATAGGTAGATTCACTACATAGTTGTTTTTATAAGATATAAGAAGAAATTGTTTGGCTTGGAGATCATTTTCTTTGGAATCATTAGAATTTCAGTGATAAAGGAAATATGTAAAATGGAGGAAAAGAAAGAGCAATATGTATGGGGAATATCCTAAAATGGAATGAATAGATGAATCGAAGACTGTGCCTCTCATCTATTACTACATAACAAATTTCTCTCAATTTAGATGCTATTATTTGCATACTAGTTGCAGTTTGTCAATTTAGGTAGGCTTCATTTTTCTTCTGGTCTCAATTGAGAACATTCATATAACCGGAGCTGATTAGTGACTCAAATAGACTGAAAAATCTAATATTATTTCATTCCCTTGCCTGGTAATTGGCAGGTTGAGTTCTCTTTCACAGGATCTCTCTAGGCTAGATGCTGCATATTCAGACTGTGGGCTCAGATCCAATTATATTCCAAAGGGGACAAGGTCCAGTGTGCAAATGAGCTATCCATGATCATATTCAATGGCTGTAGAAATAAACACCCAAATTTGATAAAGAACAAACAAAAATAGAAGCAGCATTATATAGGTGTAATCTTCTATTGGGGGGGCAAGGTATCAAGAAACCCAAAGAGAATGTGTATGTATTCTAAGTAAACAGAGAGCAGTAAGCAGTAAGCTTCCACAGGTCAAATTCTTTAAAAGAATCAAAGTAAAATAAGTTTGATATGCAGCTCTAGTTCTCTGTTCTCTGTAATTTTCCAGATTCTTTCTGGCTCTCATATAAATATCTAGAAGTCTTTACAGGTACCCCAACCTATTCCCTGCCTGGCATCAGAAAGGAGGACAAATAGGCAGAGAAAGGGCCAGAGTAGATATCCTGATGGGGTAGAAGAAACCTAGTACTTCTCACAAAGGATCTGGCAGACATACTGAAAACCCCTAGGTCATCTTCATCAAGCTAGTCACATCATGGATGAAAAGGCAGGAATCATAGAGGGTAGTGGAGAAAGGAAATTTGGCGGTGACAGTGCTAAAAAGCCTTTCTCTAACTGCTTGTCAAAACCTTTGTGGAACTGGAAACAGGACATTATGCCAGAACCATCTTTTCAGTCATTTGCCCTGTCCATGATATGCAAAGCATTCTGCAGACGAGACATTGGCATTCTAACAATGAAAACAGGCAGTAGCATGGCGCTGCAGAGCTAGGATTCTAGTGAAACATATAATAATGTAATAAGTGGCCTGAAGAGAAACCAAACCAGGGAATCAACAGGAAAGAGACAAAAAATAAATGTAGTTGTTATTTGAAATAAGATGTTCAGAGAAGACCTCACAGAGATGATGAAAGTGATAGCCATGTGAATGTTTGGAGCTGATCATACCAAGTAGAAAAGAGTAAGTGCTAACTCAGGACTATGCCAGAGGCGTTCAAGACCCAGTCCAAAAATAACATTTATCATAACCATAGTCACCCTCATTATGTGAGACTGACTCTAGGTATTTGTACACAAATATAAAACAGATTAGAAGTCAAATGGATGCACAGCCCTCCCCACAGTTGTCACCTTGCTGCACTCAGCCTTGAATCACCAGCACGCTACCAGGATTTCTGTAAAATAAAAAATTACAAAAGCCTATGTAGCCCGTAGATATAGTTTACTGAACAGTCATGCTTTTCCTCTTATTATATTTTATTAGTTTTCTCTTCCATTTTACAAGATAAAACCATTAGTTGGAAAATATATTTTGTTCTGCTAGAAGCCCTTTCCCTATTGGCATGATTCAAAACAGACTTTAAGATTAAAGTTTAGTCTTCAGTGACTAAATTCTTCACCTCAACACTATCCTGTCACTAGGATTATTTATTTCCACATAACAATGACCTCTAACTTGCTTTTTTTTTCCTTCTCTCTCATTCTTTCCATGCTCTCAATTTTATTTTTGCTCCTAGATGACAAATTTCAGGCAATCTTTGGAAGCCAACAAGAAGCTAATTTTGAGATAAGAATGGAAAAGTGTTAAAAAAGCATTTATGATGAGCGCAGGGGTATCTATTTAAAATGCTGCTGTTCCGTTAGCCACATGATGCAGTCGAGAAGCTGTAAAATCTGGAGTGATAAATTTCATATCTTTCTCATTGCACTTTCTAAATTGATCAGCTAAAGGTAGCTGATTCCTGCCCTTATTACAAAACAGTGTTCTTTCCAGACCTCTTCCTAATCTGTAAAGTCTCTTTCTTTGTAACCATCACTCCCATAAGCATTAAGCATCTAATAGCTAAATTTTACAGATGTCGTGAGTTTTCACCAACCTTCGCCTCTCTGAAGTATTGGGCGCTCTTGGCCACTCCTCCAGGACATGTTCTCTATTGTTGCAACAGAAATATGAGTCTGTATGGTTTCTCAGGATTACTCTCATGACTGAGACTCATTGGTAGATGCTGCTTTCTCGACATGTACAAATTTTGACCCTTTCCAGAATTTTGTTCCATTTCTCCTTTTCTATGAGCTCTCCAAATCCTCTCCACATATGGCTTCCTCTTTTGTCCTTTTAATCACCACTAAGCTGTCTCTGGGTATCCAGTAATCAGAGTAACTAGCAGATAAATCAATTTTGGGGTTTGCATCCTTAGAAACTTTGTGCATGTTTATGATTAAGCTCTCCTACCTTCCACTCTGACCTGATTTGAGCTTCACAAGTTTTTCTATTTGCAAATTCATTTACATCATGCTGTGATCCTTCCTTCACCAGACCTCTTTTGCTTTTTCTTAGCAGTATTAATGCTGCAATTAATGCAGACAACTATCATTTCATAAACACATTATGCAGCAATTTTGCACTAAAATCTAATGTCAATGATTTTCTGTTTTTCTCAGTGAAGAGTATAGCAACCATCAGTATGTATTGTATAATAGAAAAATAGAAAGGAAAAAGGAAAGAAAGAGGGGAAGAAGGTAGAAAGGATAGAAAGGAGGTTAGTAGTGAGGGAGGATGGAAGGAAGGAAGGAAGGAAGGGAGGGAGGAGGAGGGTGGGTAAGGGAGAGAGGGGAGGAGGGAGGGAGTGGAGGAAGAAAGGAAGGAGGGGAGAGGAAGGGAAAGCAAGGGAAAGTAAGGAGCAAGGAAGAAGGAGGGTAGGTGGGGAGGAAGGGGGATTGAATGAAGGAGGGAGGGAAGAAGAGGAGGAGGGAGGGAGAAGGAGGGAGGAGGGAGGGAGGGTGGAGGGAGAAAGGAAGAAAGGAAGGAGGGAGAGAGGAGTGGGAAGGAATAAAGGAGAGAAAGGGAGGGAGGGAGGAAGGAGGGAGGGGTGGGAAGAAGGAGGGAGGAGGGAAGGAGGAGGGATAAAGGAGGGAGGGGAGGGGGAACAGAGAGATGGAGAAAGTGAGGAAGGAAGGGAGGAAGAAAGGAAGTAGAAAGGGAGAGGGGAAGGAAGGGAAGAAGGAAGGAAGAAAGGAAGAAGGGCGGGAGAAAAGAAGAAAGGGAGAAAGGAAGAGAGGAAGGAAGGAAGGAAGGAGAGAGGAAGGGAGAAAGAAGAAGGAAGGAAGGAGGAAAAAAGGAAGGAGAAAGAAGAGGAAGAGAAAAGGAAGAAAGAAAAGGAAGGAGAAAAGAAGGAAAGGAGGAAGGAAGGAGAGAGGGAGGAAAAGGACGGAAGGAGGAAGAGAGGAGGAAGGAAGGAAGGAAGGAAGAAAGGAAGGAAGGAAGGAAGGAAGGAAGGAAGGAAGGAAGGAAGGAAGGAAGGAAGGAAGGAGAAAGGAAGAAAGGGAAGAAGTGAAGGAGGAAGGAAAGAAGGGAGGGAGGGAGGAAGGAAAGGAGGAAAGGAGGAAGAAAGGAAGGGAAGCAAGAATGAAGGAGGAAGGAAAATAAGAAGGAAGGAGGAGGAAGGAAGAAGGGAGGGAGGAAGGAGGGAGGAATGAATAGTGGAAGGCATAACAAGCATCTTAATTTTATACATAAAAAAACATGATTGGTGAAGTATAAAATATTCCCCAGATCCAACTGATGAGAATTATAATTCTTGTGCTCAGATGTAATCTTTTGATTCAAATGTCCTCTAGATTCCTCCTATACTGCAGAATCTACAGCTCACATTTTCTTTCAGTTGTCCTAGAAAATGACATGGGCTGTTACTTTTTTTTTTTATAAAGATAAGCCAAGAAAGATTAATTCTCTTGACCTACAACAGAAACAGAGATTTTCACCTGGCCTTTCCTGTGCCTGCACAATTTAAGAAGAAAGAAGTGTATTTATCTCACCGATCAGCCAGAAGTAAGCAAAGCATTTTTAAGTGAAATCCCATTGGATTTAAAGTGGTAGACAAACCCAATCACACAGCTCTTCCCCAGGTGACCAGGTCATGCAATGAAAGGTTATGGGCAGCGTGTAATCTGCCATCACTGGGTGCTGGCACCACATCGCCATAGCTTTTTGTCAGAGCCTTTAGTCTCCATGCTACATTGCATGCTCTGGGATGCCTGACACATAACGGAAGTCAATAGTCATGGGGAAGGTGCTTAAAATCTCTGCTCAATAGTGTTAACCTTGAAACTGGTTAAAGACTTGTTAGAAAGCAGTATACCCCAGAGTTGCAGCTTGACACAACACACACCATGGCAGCTCAGGCCTTAAGACTGAGCAAAAGGTAGGACATGGGAGACTATCCTCCTCCTTGGGGAGTGTTATTTCTTTAAATGTTTAAATGGGATGTACCCCCGCTGTGGGAATGGAAGGACAAAATAAAGGACCTTTCAAGGTTTCCTCTTATAACATCTGTTAGCCTTAAAGCAGGGGTCTCAAACTCAATTTACCTGGGGGCCGCAGGAGGCAAAGTCGGGGTGAGGCAGGGATTTCGCTTACTGAATATTTGCAATAAAAAATCGCATTAGTAAGAAAACAAAATCGCAAAAAATCCCATTAAACACTTGCATACCCAGAACGGAACTGCTAGTGTTTACTGCGAGTTTTTTCTTACTAGTGCGATTTTTATTGCGATTATTCGGTAAGTGAATAATCGCGAATACTGTGATATTTGAAGGCCGGCCGCGGGCCACAAAATGTTGTATGGAGGGCCGCAAATGGCCCGCGGGCCGCAAGTTTGAGACCCCTGCCTTAAAGGATATGAAACATAGGATCCCAAACTTAGGAAAAACTGCCTACAGCAAGGACCCTTGAGTGTCACAAGGTTGCGTGCCTTTGTCCTCTGATAAGCTCTCTTTGCTATTTGTGGATTTTAAATGAATGCATCTGTGTACACCAATGAGATACTAGTGTTGCTAAGCCTGTGGAACCCTTTATAAGCCCTGTGCTTCCTCAGTTCAGGGCACTATCCGACTTCATCAGGAGACTGTCAGCCCGCTGGAGTGATAATAAAATCCCAATAGCACTGACATCACCGATTGGCCGTCTCTGTCTCTCTGGGTTTGGGGGCAATGGCAACCCTTTGGCTTCTCTGACTCTAACACACAGGTTGGGGAGGAAGAATAGAAGACCTGGTGTGTCCCATTCTGCCAGGCTGCCTCTCTGCTAACTTTGATATGCATAAAGGGATGGTATGGCCGTCACTCTCTCTGTTTTCTTTTAGTGATATCTTTATTTAAACAGCGCGATTACAAACATGATTGTCGTTGGGTTTCAGTCATAGAAAGAACAACCCCCCTTCACCAGTGCAACATCCCCACCACCAACTCCACTCTTTCAGTCTTACGTTTTAAACTGTCAAAAGCTATAGGCGAAGAGGAACAGTTTAACAAGGTGACGACAAAGAATTAGGGTGTTCTGAAAAATAAGCCCATATGGACCTTGCTCCTTCCACTATGGTGTTCCAGTTGTGGCACAATCTTTTGGTTCTACCGTTCATTTTTTGAGAGAAAGCCATGTTATTTTGAGGGTAGTTCTCAAACAAGGCAATATTCGGGGCCTTGGTCATGTGAGTCAAATTGAGATGTTTTCGAGAGGAGATGTGCTCCACGGGCATGTCTTCTCCCGAGCTGTGTCCTGAGTTGACCAAGGCTTTATGAGATTTCCACTATTGGCAAGATATCCTTTCATCTCTGTAGTTTAGCAGGCCTTTCACCTAATCCTAGTGAATTCTTGCACGCCTCTCTCTCAGCACCTATTTCCAGAAGTCAACTGACAACTTTTATCTGGATTTATGCATTTAGTCACCTTCACCTGTAATTTTTATTCTCCTTTTTTCTATATGATCATTTTTTATTGTGTGTATTGGTTGATATTTTTCACCTATTTTTTACTATACCTTGATAAACTAGATTTGGCACATTGAGAAAGTGATGGCATTTTTTTTTCAAATGTAACTATTAGCTTTGTTTAGTAACAGAAATTACATCACAAAAGAATATTGTTCATACAAATGTTCTAATATCAATACTCTTGTCTAATGTCCACCTATACACTTGTGAAAACTCAGGAATGTTTTCTTCAAGACTACACTCACCACTTTCAAATCTTCTCCTTATTGACGTTTCTACCTCCCTCTTGGAAATAAAATATATTCTGGAATATTGAAATATTTAGTCTTAAAATAATACATTTCTGGTACAAAAATGAGATTAAATGTATTTCTCTATAAGATATAATCTAATATTACCACTTCTGGTGTCTACTTGGCTTAATTGTCTTTCAATTTATAGCATCTAATCATAAGAGAACTAAGGGTGGGAAGAAAGATTAGAACATCAAAGGGAGGTATGTGTCTAATGTGTTTAGTCATTGACATTTCTGAAAGATGCTGGTGTGATTGCCCCTGAATTCTTTTTTCATCAGGCCCTGAACCTATGCCCAAATATACTAGAAGTTTATGAGTCCCTGACCCATCACTCCCTCCTCTGAAATATTGCCTCAGGCTAAAGTACAAGTACTTTGCTCTCAACTTAATTAATAACTACAACTAATGAGGCTACAACTAAAGCCTTATCAATATAAGAGGATGAAAAAGTAGCCTTTTAATCCAAAGTAAAATCTTTCCTTGAGGCTAATTCTTAATTTCAAATCTCCCTCAAAGTAAGATCAGTATTAACACCATAACATTTATGAAGTTGATAAAAAAATATGGAATTGTAAAACTGGAGAAATAACAGGGGTCAAGGTGTTTGCCTTGCATTTCATTTAGCCCAGTTTGAATCCCTGCACATATGTAGGGCAGCCCTACATATGTCCCCCCAGGGAACATAAGGTCCCCCAAGAAACCCCTGGGTTTCTGAGCATAATGTCAGAAATAGTTTCTGAAGACTGATGGGTCTGCCCCTCACACACACATAAGTATGAAATTAGCTGCCTTAATTCTTTTTTAAAATTAATTTTTATTTATTTATTTGATTTTGGGGGCCACACCCAGTGGCGCTCTGGGGTTACTCCTGGCTATGTGCTCAGAAATCGCTCCTGCCTTGAGGGTCCATATGGTACCTCGGGGGATTGAACCATGGTTCATCCTAGGCTAGCGCTGGCAAGGCAGACACCATGCCACCACAGCTTCAGCCCCTTAAATTAAGTTTTTATTGTGTTTTGTTTTATTGACATTCTGAGGGTCACACCTAGTTATGCTCCAGGTTTATTCCTGGCTCTATGCTTAGAAATCACTCCTGGACATACTCAGGAGAACATATATATATATATATATATATATATATATATATATATATATATATATCATCTCTATCTAGTTGTTGGCATAATAGAGGTAGGATATGATTGCTGACTTTATGTTATTGAAATAACAGTCTAGTTATATATTGCTCAGTGATGAACTTCTCCAAAACTTAATGACATTTATGTGCTTGGCATGTGGTATGGACTCAATAGATGAAAAATAATTTTATGTTAAGATCAGAGAAAAGAAACAAACAATAAAATCATTATGGACATGCAAAAAAGAATTCCACTTGAGCAGACACATTTGATGAGGAGACAAATTTGATGAGGAAAAATTTGATGAGGACCTAAAAGTTGATGGTGTTAGCTGCAACATATCAATGGGGGTACAGCTTCAGCTTTGATTTGGGGTCTACTTGTGAAAATATTCTCACTTCGAATTAATCTGATTTAATTGATGTTGAATATCTACTGAGTTTTTCCCAGTAATTTAGACCACAACCTTTTCTGTAGTTATCTAGCCTCTCTACAGCATGGTAGCTAGTTGTACCAAGACAAGATGCCAAAGGCATATCATCTTTTATTAAGTTTCAGGGCATAATTCCATCAATGTCACTCACCCATGCTGATTCAGTTAAGAGGAAATATAGATAGCACTGCTCAATGTAGACATGTCACATTGTGAAAGATTCTACAAAAAGACTGGAATTTATAAAATATAATCTTCAGCAATACAAATTGAAGTACACACAAAACTTTTAATTCTACAGTCAGACTCAGAGAATATTAAGTGTAAACTTAATCAGACAGAAGGAACGCAGTCAATACCTAATCAGTGTTTGCAGGATGTTTTTTATTTTCATAGCACTCCTGAAAATGTCATGGTCACTATGGGTCCATGTCCACCTTTGTTTTTCCAATTAAAGCAGAATTTCTATAACTAGTACCAACTTACTTTAATATATAAAAATATTAAGTAATATTACATTTAATGAAAGAATTTTCATTTGATAGGAGCAAACAAATATGGACAAGAAAATTAAAAACCTTTGGAATTTCTTCTACTAGAGGGGTAATTGAGGTTATGGTTTCCTATAATGCTTAGGACTATGAAAAAGAGTTTTTCATTACCCTTTCTATTTCTTCAATGAACATGTTTCTGTGAAAAGATCATTTGATCATCTCTTCTAGTATATAGCTCCAAGAATTAGGCAAACAGAAGCAAAAGAGATTGGAAAGAACATGGCCATCAATATCAAATTACTTTTATTCAAATCCTTGTTTAATATTTACTATCCGAATAACCTTGACAAGTTTTGTGATCCCTCTGAGCAACATGCAGTAAATATTTATTGGGTGTTTATAGGCACTTAAAATGAAATTAAAAAGCACCAACAAAACTCAAAGTTTCTACAATCACAAGGCATATATTTTGGAGAAAGAATAAATAATAGCAACAAAAACTATGTTAAATATTGATAACTGCTGTGAGGAAAATTAATACATGATAAAAATGTACAGTATGATTGGGAGAGGGTAATATTGTCCTGACTTCCTTTATAAGGACTTAAAAAAAGGGAAAAATCAGAGTTTTATAGATAGCTAAAGAAAAAGTTCCATGTGTAACATTTAAAAGACTTCAGACTTTTATGCTTGTCACCCTTAGGAACAATGAGAAGTACACAAAGGACTCTAGAGTGACTGGATAGAAAGAATAAGGGAGAGAAATGAGAATATGAAATTGAAAGATAAGATAATGATCATGGATGGACAGTCTCAGAGACCATTGGAAGGTCTGTATACTAAAAGTGAATCAGGCAGGAAGCCATTGTTTCACTTTGTGCAGAGAAATTACATAATCAGAGCTTCAGCATGGTTTATGACTCAATCTGATTTCTGTAGAGAATAGGGGAGCAAAGGTATAATACACCAAGTATTTGAAGCCAGTTGGAATTCAACAAAAGAGTTTAAGTGAAATATAATGGTGCTGGAATAACCAGCAAGTAGGAACGCCAAGGTTATAGTCTAAATTCAAGAGCCAACAGTAGGTGCTGATGAATATGGAAGTAACACCAATTCAATAAAATATGCCTGTAAAGGACCTTGACCTTGCCAGCAGTCACATTTTCCGTTCATTTATGACCACATACTCTATCATTTCTTACAATAAAAGTAAATTTCTTAGATAATAACACAAACAACCAAGATGAGATGGAAAGAGAGAATCATTCTCTTTCAGCTAGCATATTCCTACAAATTTTCTGTGCCCCTCTGGTGACAAAGTTCTCTATACTTTAGAGTGTCCTGCAGACTAAAATTAATCTCATGCTGATCATAGAGAAATTAAAATTATTCTCCCATAGTGGCTCTTTGCAGAGTCTACTCCTCTCTCCCAAGTTCTATTTTTTTCTGATTTTTCCTTGACACTTGTTTTGGATCCTGTAATATTAGTTTCTTTAAAATCAATATTCGGGAGTCCTTTCAAGTCCTGCCTTTCTTCCTTACATAACTGACTGTCTCCTGGAATTTATAATCACTTCAAACTTCTGCATACTGGATTATGGTTGTGGTAGGATAGAAAATCCATTTATATTACTCTTCTGTATTATAAAAGAATACTGTATTCAGAATTCTTATTCTGTTTTCAGTATACAGAATACTCTTCTGTGTACAAAGAAAATGGAATTTCTTCATTTGGTTGTTAACTGGTCTGTTCTTCATAAGCTCTCTCTTGATTAGTAAGCAATGAATGTAAGCTAAATTTTTATTGAAGTCTGAAGCCATTAATCTTGGATATGGTCTGGAATTCAAAGAATCTGTTGAATTGAGTAATCTCTCTGAGTAATAATTCTTAAGCTCATATTTCTGAAGTCCTTTACACAGTTTCCATTTTGTTTTGCATTGGTATATTGTACAATGGGGAGGGTGTAGATTATGAAAAATTCTTGACCTGGCCTTTCACCTTCTGAATCCTCTCTGGTTTTATTTGTGAAAAATAAGAGCCAGGCTGTGTCCTTCATAGGTTACTCCTAAAAAAAGTTCAGTCTCCCCCTGGGCATCTTCTCATTATCTGTGATATTTATGGCTGGTATAAGCCCTCAACAAAATGACCCTAGAATAAACTATTCTGTCAGCACACCCACCATTTACCTTGGTGTCTATCCACACTCTAGAAATCAAAAATGATTCAAAGTTGCCAAAGACAGCCCATCCCTTCTCCTCTGGCCATTTCCCTTTTTTAATCCCATCTGCCAGAACAAGAAAAAATAGCTTTTCTCCCTGTTTATTCTTGGTTTTTTTTTAGACATCTGGTATAAAAATCCCATGGCCAAGACAATTAAATTTACCTTTTGCTGTGTAAAGTTGGAACTAAAATAATTTAGAATACTTTTTATATCTGCAAAGACAGTTTTCCAAGCTTGTCTGTCTCAATAACTTTGACAATGATATGCAGTATAAACAACAACAGAAACTCGGTGTTTCTCTCAATAAGAGATCATTTAATATATGGATCTAAAGTTTGAGTAAAGGGCCATAAATCTAGGTTCAACTGGGATACTGATGCCAGGGTTATTCTTTTTCTCCCTGATAGAGCAAGCAATCCCTCAGGCACATTATTCTAATGCAGAAGGAAGTACAAATAAATGAGTGTATTTTTAAACCTCTGATAGTTTTCGGTCTGTGGCTATTCCAATGGCAAATCTGAGGTGGTGGAGAAATATTCTCCATTAAATGAGAGAGCTCTGCAACATTAAATGGGAAAAGTACTACTGAAATGGAATAAAAATATGGAATGTGAATTTAAACATAAAAAGTCTTGAAGATGACTATTTAGAGGGATTCTTTAAAAGCCCTATGCCTACCTTGAAACCAAAGATTATCTCAGGCCTGCTGGACTAGTTGACAATATTGTGGTATTATCTATTTGTTTATATGACTCCATTAAGCTATGGCTTCTTTCTGATTAAGAGTTTTTTCCTATTTATTTAGTAAACCTCAAGTGCCTATTTGTAGTATCTGTGGTTGATGCTTTGATTGTAGCAGCATTATGGAATTTATTGTTCTCTGTTTCTTGGTGGCCATATGCTTTGAGTGACAATAAACATTTTATTTTTAAACAATTTTAAATATAAATATATCCTTCTAAAAGCTCACTAGGTAATATTTCCTTGGACACATAGTTCACAGGCGATTATATCAGAATAAAACTCAAAGCTCTTACCTTGTTGTAGAAGCTAACACCATCTCCTTTTGAATACAAATGAGAAGACATATAATCATGGTCCTCTGGCAGTCAATTTCTTAACATCTATGAAACAAACTTGGCACAAAGGCAATCAGAATAATAAGAGATGGAAAAAATAATAGTGAGCTTAATTGTGTCCTTTGTCTGAAATTCGCAGCTAAATGGCACACACTTCTGTTTAGGAGAGGAAATGGGGGAAACTACCATAAAAATACAAAAGCTCATGTGTCAGAGGAAAAACAAAGAGGGCCTGAGACTGCACTTCCTAAAGCCTAGTCAACTCTTCAATAAATAGAGGACTTAGGAAAATTATTTCCAGTCACCACTGAAGCATGCTCAATAAAGAGAACCCTGGCCCTAATTCAGATAAAGACAAATTCATCTGTTTTCAAATAGTCAGACAAAACCCTGACCATTTTCTTCTCATTAACTCCAAAATTTGTATTTACATATATGCCCTTTCACTGAAAAATTACATGCTAAGTTGCATGATGCACATGAGCAGGTGTGTAATCCTTATTCATATGTGAAACTTTAGCACCATTCCAATTAAACTACTTGTGCCCAGTCCTTCTGAACAGTATTATCTCATTAATCACTGCATTCCTAATAAAAAAAAACCTTACTTGAAATTCATATTCACATTACTCAACAACATGCTGCACTCAGACTCAAGTATGAGTATTAGAAGCACCTATACTCATGTCTCATTTGTGTACTAACACTGCAAGAAATGTCTTTACTGCTATCTATACTGTCTTGTCCTTATTTTTGCTATGAAAAGACAAAGACCTGAGGCATCCAAAAACCTCACCCATGATTCTTTTTCCCTAATAACAGTTTTATTTCTTATTCATGTGCATTCTCCAATGCCATACATTTGAATTATTTTTTACATTGTTTATCATCTGAAAAATTGTGAATTATGTTGTATAAATATATATATTTGTTTATTGTCTATTTTCTTATACGAGAATGATGTTCCACATGAATAGAGACTTACTTTTTGCTGTTCTATCCTCAGCATCTCTAACAGTCCTGGAAACATAAAATGCACTCTATAAAATTTTGTGAGATGAATGAGTGCATCAAATATCTAAGTCAAGTTGAGTTTTTCATTTATTACCACTGTTCAACACACATTTACTGAATCTGCTTGTGGATTGGAGAGCCAAAGAGTCAAGAGCTGTCTTCAGAGTCTGTGACTATATTGTGAAAAAAAAAAGCATTTGTTTCATTCAGTGTGGTTCTAGAAATGCATGTAAAATAAGGTTCAATATGAGAAAAGCTTTCTAAAAAGCTGTTCAAGTTGGAATGCACTGTTACATAAGTGATGAGTTCCCTGTCACTATTGGTATCACAGACAAAACCAAGCAACCAATAGGAAGAAGTAGACCCTCTTTTTAAATATATGTCACTTGCAAAAAATGTTCTCTTGTCTAATCCAGCACTCTGATACTTTCTGTGCCAATGACTTTGGGAAAGCCATTTTGCTTTAGAGACTCATAGTTCACTTCCCTGTAAAAGGAGAGAGGATCGAAGATAAATTAAATATGCCAAGATGACGTTTGTGAGTGCTTACCGGCAGCTTGATGTTGTGCTAAGGGCTTTAGATATCCTAGTTTTAATGTCATTTCCATAACAATAAAAAGATTAACAGGATGAAAGGACATATGACTATTATTATCTTTTTATAGATAAAGAAACAGATTCATAAATGCTAAGAACACAATCTAGGTCATAAAACAAGAAAATTTTGGATTTTAGAATCTCAACTACTAATCAGAGTTTCAGCTTGTCACACTAGAGCTTAAACATATCAAAGTTCAAAAACTTCCATACTTTGTGATAGATGCCCTGTGGATATCACCTTTTCTCATCTGGTTACATAATTATTATTCAAGTTTCAAAATTATCCTGAGGCACCAAGAAAAGGAACTTCAACAGTCTTCTTGTTTTCTTCCTCCAACTCCCAACTATACAGATAATAACAACAATGAACTCCCTAAAGATCTGTGCTTATCAAATCTTCCTAACCTTGTCCTATTCTTTCAAGATTCCTTGACCACGAAGAGGAAAAGTGAAAAGTATTCACTGAATCATTTTTTTAACTAGAAAGACAGCATCCACACCGGACCTATATGTGGGATACAAATTTTATTGTGGGTAGGAAGATAATGTAATTATCAATCACATTTAATAGGCAGAAAAAAGCTGAAGTTACATGAAGATGAGTAACATCAGATAACTCTGTAGTACCAGATTACTCAGATCTTGACATACAAGATTGCTCATAGCTAGTAAATTGCAATCAAAATCTATTTCCTGGAAGAAGCAGAAAACAATAGTTGCATTCATATTCACATAAACATAAAAAACCAACAGTTATTCACCCTTTAGCCAAATATCCTCCTCCCTTTTTATAAAGAATTTCATAAAGACTGTTGAGCAGATATTGTAAGATTCCCTATTCTATTTTAGCTAGCTATTATCCATAGTGATGCTGCCTAATGGAACTCAGGAATAACACAATGATCATCTACTGGGTATAGAGGTCCATTGGCTTCACAGCACAGTGGTTAGGCATTGCCAGGATAAAACCAGATTCAATCAGAGATTCTGTATTCAAGCTGCAAGGGTCTGCTTTGTGTGTGTCTCATTCTCCTTGGACTATCTAGAATGAACATATTATTCTTGTGGTACTAGGAGAAGACTAAAGTGCAAGCCAAGAAACCTCAGATATTTTTAAAATTTTTACTTACCAAAGGTTTGCTAACATTCAAATAATCCAAGCAAAGCAAATAATTAAACTCTAAGTCAAGATTAAGTAAGTAGTTTACCCATAACAGTGATGAAATTGCTAGTTTTTTGGGGTTTGCTATAACAAAAGCCTACAAACTAGATGACTTAAACAACAGATATTAATGTATGTATTTTTGTAGGCTGGATGGTTGTCAGCATGTTTGATATATCTGAAGTTGTTCTCTGACTCACAGACAGGCATCTTCTCTCTGTGTCCTCATATAGCCTTTTCTCTAAATGTGCACACTCCTGATATTTCTTATTCTCATAAAAACATCACCTCGATTGCATTAGAGACCCAGTAACATAACTTCATTTAATCTTGGTAACCTCTTTATTGGTCCTTTTTGCAAACATATTACATTATAGATGTGAGAGCTCCCGCATAAAATTTAAGGAGCAGGAGGGAAGAACACACAATGTGATCTCTTATACAAAACTGGCAAATTCTTCTCAATAACAATGCCTGATTTCTTCATCTGCTTCACTTGGGAGTCTTATTGAATCAGTTTCAAATTCTGATTCTGCCACTTGGCCTTAACAACCTCAAGAAGGTCATCTATATTTTCTTACTTCAAAAAGGAGCTAAGTATAGCAACTAACTCTGATGCTTATTAAAGAAATTGAGCAAAATAATGCATAGAAAGTCAGTCTAGGTCAACGACTCCATTAATAGAGCGAGTGGGAGCAAAGGGGTACTGGAACAGTTAGGGAACAGTCACTCTACTTAGAGAGGTTGGCAGGGCTGTGGTTTCAGTCACATGCCTTTTCTTCTGGAATCTGGATTCTCTCCGCTAACAAATTTTATTCTCCCAAATCTATCTCGCTTCAATCTGTTTCTGCAATATGGTGACTCTTTTAAAAGATCCACTTAACATTTCTCTGCCAATAAATTAGAGATCAGAAAGAAAGAAGATGGTATACATTTGCCTTTCTAGACATTTTACAGATGGCTGGATGCCTTGAAACCATGTCCTGGCCGATAAAGCCTCAAGTAAGTGCTGAGTTTTTCATCTGCTGCATCCTGTGAGTTCATAGGAGGACAGTGCAAGGGAAGGTCCCTGGAGAGTCATTACATTGGAGTCCTTTTTGGGGGAATTAATTACAATTCATTTACAAGAACTTTGAGAATCTATCAGTACTTAGAAATAAAGTGGGCAGTTCACCAGGAAGTGAGATCTTCTGATTCCCTCTCTATATGTACCCAGAAAAATTTGTCACCTGTTTAACCTCCCAGAATCAATTCTTTAAAAAAATGAATATTAGGAAATTAAGTAAACTGGAAAAAGTTAAGAATTGTATAATTATAATCCCTATGAAGTTGATGGATAAAATATTAAATTATAGATGAAAAATATTTTAGTAATTAATGTTCCAAGAAATGTTTTAGTATTTTTTGATACCACTTAAAATATCTATAGTAAGCGGGGAAAGCTTAGGATCATAGAGCACCAACATATAGCCACTGACTTGATAAAAAAAAATTCCTGAACCTTTCTGCTTTTTAGCATAATACATGAATAATATACAAAGTCTCAGGTACATGTAAAAGACAAAATCCTGGATATGAAAGAAAATATTTTAGAGCCATGGCCACATTTTTTAACTTCTGCAGGAAATTCACAATATAAAGATGTACAAGGAAATAAAGTATATTTAATGAGAAGTAGATCTGCAGAATGATGATGCTCAAAATAAAGTTTTTATATACTCTTGGATAAATTAAATAGAATTGAAAGCCCAGAGATGAAATTTCAGGTATACATAGCCCCAATCTTCAACAAAGGAGCAAAGTTTGAAAGAAGCAAGAAAAGCCTGTTTATCAAATAGTGTTAGGAAATTGGCAGTTGCATAAAAGAAAAAAAAAAAGAAAAAAGAACTCAGACCCTGATTTCATACCAAGTACAAAAATCAATTCTAAATATAATAAAAGCTTTTGATATTAGACTTGAATCCATAAATTTTACTCAGTAAACATAGGAAGAACCCATCATAAAATGTATCTATTTTTATTTTTTTTACTTTTTATTTTATTTTTTTATTTAAACATCTTGATGACATAAATGATTGTGATTAGGTTTCAGTCATGTAAAGAACACCCCCCTTCACCAGTGCAACATTCCCACCACCAATGTCCCAAATCTCCCTCCACCCCACCCCACCCCCACCTGTACTCCAGACAGGCTTTCCAGTTCCCTCATTTATTCACATGATTATGGTAGTTCTCTGTGTAGTTATTTCTATAGCTGCACTCACCACTCTTTGTGGTGAACTTCATGAAGTGAGCTGGAAGTTCCAGCCCTTTTCTCATTGTCTCTGAGGATTGTTGCAAAAATGACTTTTATTTTTCTTAAAACCCATAGATGAGTGAGACTATTCTGCGTCTCTCTCTCTCACTCTGACTTATTTCACTCAGCATGATAGATTCCATGTACATCCATGTATAGGAGAATTTCATGACTTCATCTGTCCTGACAGCTGCATAATATTCCAGTGTGTATATGTACCATTGTGACCAATGTAATTAAAATTTTAATAGTTACATTGAAAAATGATGGGAAATAAATATTGTTTATTATTGAAGAAATATGTACCTATAGGTATCTTTAATAATTAAATGTTATTAGCTAATCAAATGAAATCAAAGATACATAGGACTACATCAAATTAAGAAGTTTCTGGTGCAATTTAAATGATGGTCAGAATAAAAAGATATCCCAGAAATTCAAAGAAAATATTTTTCAATAACTCTGATAAAGTTACAATATCCAAGATATGTAAAGCTAAAGGTATATATACATATATATATATATATAAAGATATGTAAAGATATGAAACTTGGGGCCAGAGTGGTGGCGCAAGCGGTAAGGCGTCTGTCTGCCTTGCCTGGACTAGCCAAGAACGGACCATGGTTCAATCCCCCAATGACCCAGTGGTCCCCCAAGTCAGGATCTATTTCTGAGTGCATAGCCAGTAATAAACCCTGAGCATCACAGGTGTGACCAAAAAAAAAAAAAACCAAACAAAAAGATAAGAAACTTAACAACAAAAACAATATCATCAAAGCATGGGAAGAAGAGATGAAAAGATACTTTCTCAAAAAAAAACATACCAATAAGTATATGAAAATTTGCACATCATCACTTATTAGAAAAATGCAAATCAAAGTGATATCACCTCACATTAGTGAGAGTGATACACATTAAAAGGAACAAAAGCCAACCAGTCTTGATGTGACTATGGCAGAAAAATGAGCCCTCAGCCACTGTTGAGTCGAATGGTCTGAGCACCATGAAAGAAAACATAGTAGACCGTGTCTATGCTGACGCTAGTTCACTTCTGGGGAGAATGTAGATTGGTCCAGCCTATTTGAAAAACAAAATGAACATTCCTCAAAAAACCTGAATTGAGCTCCCATATAAGCCAGCAATACCATTCCTGGGAATATACACTAGGAACCACATAACACAATAAAGAGAAGCCTTCTGTGTTCATTGTAGCACTATTCACAAGAGCCAGAATCTGGAAACAACCCAAGTGTCCAAGAACAAATGAGTGGATAAAGAAATCATAGTATATCAATAGAATTTAGGCAGTTGTTAGAAAAAATGAGCTCATAAAATTTACTTATGAAAATGGATGGATGTGGAGAGTAAAATGAGTAAAATGAGTCAGAAAAATGGGACTAGATGTGGAATTATAACTTTCACTGGTAAGATATTAAAATAGTATGGTAATAAAGACAAAAGAGATGAGGGCCAGGAAGACTGTTCCATGGTAGACAACTTGCTACAAAGAAAAAGAGAGTGCAGTTAGGACAGCAAAGGGACGAGTATGATAATTATCATTAAAAATGATCATTCTAATAAGAACTTGGTGCTGAAAGGAGGTAATATGATGTAACCCTTCGTTAACCATATTGTAAATGATGATGTTTAGAAGGGTAAAAGGGAAGAATAAGAGAGAGAAAGAGAGGGGGAGAAGGGTTCCTTTTATAGTTCAGGCAGTAGGGAGAGCGGAGATAGAGAGGAGGCAAACTGGGGACATTGGTGGTAGAAAATGTGGACTAGTGAAGGGATGAGAATTGAACATTCATGATTGTAACTGTATCTCACTGGGATTCATTTAAAATTTATTTTTCAAAAGGAAAACATGGACACTTCTCTTAGGAATATGCAAACCAAAATAACAATAACATATAAGCTCATACCAGTGAGAATGACATATGTCAAAAAACCTGAAAATAGCCAGTGTTGGCAGGGTTGTGGAAATCTTATTCACTGTTGGTGGAAATGTCATCTGTTTCAACCTCTATGGAAAAGCAAAATAGCACTCTACATGACCCAGCAATGCAATTTTTGGCATCTATTTCCCATACACAAAAACATTAATTTGAAAGGGTATCTGCCCACGTATATTCATCATAGCATTTAGCCAGGATATAAAAGCAGTCCAAATGTCTCATGAGAGATGAATGGATCAAGAAGTTGAGGAATATAATCACAAGGGGAAACTAAGCAGCTGTAAGGATAAATTCATGCAATTTTCTTTGATATGGATAGAACCAGAGGATATTATAAAGTTAGTCAGAAGGAAAGTGATAAATACAAAAAGATCTCTCACACATGGGATTTAAAAATATATACTAAGTGAGATATGAAGGTATAAAGACAGCAGAACTAGAGATTTGGTTCAGAGAACTGAGTTTATGAGCAGGGGGAGTGTTGGTAAGGAGGGGGTCTTTGGAACCTTGGTGGAAAAAAAGTTGGTATCATAATAATGGATATGGTGTCGGAATTATGTGCATAAAACTATAATTAACTACACTGTAAATCTCAGTATATCATTAAGATAAAAAAGTGACAATTAACTAAACTACTGTCTTTTCCAACTTTTGCTGCGCCTATACAAAATACTGCCACCCCTTTTTTATCTTTTAGATGGGTTTGAAACATTTTTACAGAACCTTGGGACACAAATAACTTTCTCTTATCTCATATTTCTGCATTTTTCTATAACATTTAAGAAGAAAAAAAGTAAAGAGAGAGTATGGGGGCCAGGGGCCAAGTTGTCTCAGGTGCATTTGTAGAGATAAAAAAAAAAGGACAGAACTAAATATCCTAGTCAAAGTCAACAACAATAGAATCAGGAGACCCAAACTATCACAATCTAAACTTAAAATGGGCCTGTTATATCGGCAGGTTAGGGGCAAAGGGTAGTAGTATAGGGTGCACACTGGGACATTGGTAGAGGGAGTTTGACAAATTAAGAACTTTAAAAAATAAAAGATAAAAAGCAACCCTCAAAGAACAATAAGGAAGTTTCTGACAACCTCTGTTTTGTATGCACTTTATTATCTTTCATCCTAGGAGTAAAATCTATGTTATCAAGCTAGTAAAGACGTAAATGCTGGTATAAGAAAGAAGAATAAGATCTTGAAAATGTGGTAAAGTGATAAAGGCATATCTTGCATGCAAAAGACCTGGTATTTATACCTAATGCCACATATACAGAAAAAAATAAAAGAGTGAGGATGAAGGAAGGAGGAAGGAAGGAAGGAAGGAGGGAGGGAAGGAAGGAAGGAAGGAAGGAAGGAAGGAAGGAAGGAAGGAAGGAAGGAAGGAAGGAAGGAAGGAAGGAAGGAAGGAAGGAAGGAAGGAAGGAAGGAAGTAGGGAAGGAAGGAAGGAGGGAAGGAAGGAAGGAAGTAGGGAAGGAAGAACAGAATGAAAGAAGGGAAGAAGGAAGAGAGAGGCAGGGAAAGAGTGAGGAAGGGAGGATGGAAGGAAGAAGGGAGGGAGGGAGAAAGTGATGAAGGGAGGGACGATGGAAGAAAGGGAAGGATGAAGGAAGGAGGAAAGAAGAAAGGAAGGAGGGGAGGATGGAAGAGAGGGAGGGAGGAGTGAGGGAGGGAGAGAAGGAAGAAAGGAAGGAAGGAGGAAAGGAAGGAAGGAAGAAAGGAAGAGAGGATGGAAGGGAAGGAGGAAGGAGTGAGGGAGAGAAGGAAAAAAGGAAGGAGGGAAGGAAGGAATGAAGGAAGGTAGGAAGGAAGGAGGGTAGGAAATAAGGAGGGTAGGAAGGAAGGAGGGTTGGAAGAAAGGAGGGAAGGAAGGAAGGTAGGAAAAAAGGAGGGTAGGAAGGAAGGAGGCAGGGAAGGAAGAAAGGGAGAGAGAAAGGGAGAGAATAAGGGAGAGAGTGAGGGAAAGAGGAAGGAAGGAAGAAAGGAAAGGATGGAGGGAAGGAAGGAAAGGATGGAGGGACAGTGGAAGGAAAGATGTAGGAAGAAAGGATGTAGTAAAGAAGATGCGGGGATAGAGAGAGGTATGAAAGAGAGAAAGAGGTAAGAAAGGGATGAAAGGAGAGATGTAAGGAGAAAGGGATGGAAGAAATTGAAAAGGAAGGGAGGGTGTAGAAGGAAGGAGGAAGGAAGAAAGAGGAAAGGAAGGACAAAGGTAGCACCCTATTTTAGCACTCTATAATAGCACCCTATTATTACTAATAGCATACTATTTTACAAAAGACGTAAATATGCCATATAATTTTGATATGTTAGGTCAATATCCCATCTTAATGAAGATTTAAGTATTGATTTAAGTCTTAAGATGGATTTTCTTCCCAAAATATTTGTAGTTTTTGAGTCTACCATTTCCCAAAGGACCTAAAATAGCTATGTTTTCCTAAGTGTAGAAAAGAATGTTACCAGAGACCTGAGGTCATTGGACATGTGATCATACTGTGTCCTCAGAAGATGATGGGTCTGACTATTCCCTCTCTCCTCAAAGTCACAGTGATAGAATTTAAGCAAGGAACATGATGCAGGACAATTACACTTGAACTTCAAACAGCAGCTAAGTGCTTTGCCAATTTGTTTCTGTAGTGGAAAACCTTCTAAGAGAGGAGAGGAAATCTAGAGCTGAAAACACAAGATCTAAATTGCCAGCCACTACTGAAGTGGGGCCTACCTGGATAGATAAAGTAGTAGCTGCCAGAAGGACACTGCTAGTCTATTGTCAGCCAAGATGAAGTATGCCACTCAGATGAAATAAATATAACTTAGAAAGAATTGGCTTGATGTGAAAAGCATTCACATATCCTTAGCTATAATCCTTTCCTTACAATGGTAAGAATAACTACATAAATAGAAAGGAAACAGATTCTTGGTTAGTTAAAATAATGAATGCAAGCTTACCCAACAAGCCAACTTTTTAGTGTTAATTTCATGTAAATTTATTTAATGATAATATTTCAAAAAATGTGGGTTGGAAAACTATCTTCCAATGGTTATGAAATCTTGAAGTCAATGATTGAAAAATCAAATGGGACGATTTAAAAGGTTATCCCCCCAGTTTAGATACCTATGCCATACCACTACTTCCATATTCATCAGCCAGAATCTAGATAAATGTTCCAATCAAAATTAAAGTATTACCGACTATGAACCATTTCTGTAAGATATAAGCACAAATAATAGCAATGGTATATGATGAATTATGTATGCATTTGTTACAATATCTTTTTGCCACAGGCACAAAGATATAAGTAGCTGGCTTCTGCTTTGGTGTATCCAGGAAGGCTTAACAGAAAGGCAGATCATTGAGCCGCATCCTAGAAAGAATGGAAGAGGACAGTAAGAGTGGCAGTTAAATGGGTGCATGAAATAACCCAGCAATTTTAGAGGCTGTACCAAGTATAGCATGTCTAAAGCATAAGACATATGAGTAATGCATAAATGTTAGTAGTGCTAATTTAGTTAGAAGTGCTCATTCTTATTACTTTTTCTCAGGTGAAATTTTCTCAGTTGAAAATTTCAAGAGTATGGTAAAGGCATGCTGTATCTAAAGTCCCTATCAAGAATGAAGTCCAAACTGTAACCATATAAATATTGTAATCAGCAATTAATGCCACCTATGTTTGGAAGTACAGGAATGAAACTTTGGATCATGTGCATTCCAAGTATGTACTACAGTAACTTTTAGCTACACCTGACCATGTCCAGGGCTAACACCTTTCTGACTCTGTACTCAGGGATCACCCCTGGTTGATTTCGGGGATCATATGTGATATCTGGGATTGAACCCAAGTTGGCCACATGTAAGGCAAGTGATGTACTATTGCTCTATCTAGCCCCATGTACTCCACTCTTTTTAATCTATATACACCTACCCCAAATTCCTTTTCCAGTTGCAGAACTCTGTGGAAAGAAAGGGTGGACTCGAGCATCAGAAATAACTGATTTCAAATGCTTTTGTATCACTATTAGGCAAGTGACATGCTAGGCCATGGTTTTTCTAGAATGAGAATAACAATGTCCACTACTGAAAAATGGCTCACAAATTAAATGAAAGTGCTGCATATAGAGTTAGTAGAATGCTATCTGGCACACTGGGCCATCCAAACAAATCATTAGCGCTTACCACCCTCTGCCAGGTTTACATCTCTCTCCCTCTTTTTAGTACAAAGGTTTTAGTTGCATAGTTGATGGGCTAAGATAACTTATAGGGGGCTCTTTTTTTTTGTACAGCACCCCTAGGCTCTGTGTAAGCTGAAATAAAGCTGGTTGTTGTATTAAACCCCTACTTGATATATTTACTAGACAGAGTTTTTGCTTATTCCTGGAATAAGGGCATCCCTCTGTTTCTCCTTGAAGCCTGCTGATATAGGATATTAGAAGCTTTCTCAAATATATTATCTCATTATATATTGATGACCACCCTATGAAATATACACTATCATTCCCATTTCACAAACAAGGAACACCACAAAGGTAATTGAAAGAAGAAGCCAAATACATTTCATTTCCTTTAGTACAGTGTTAATATTTTCCCTGATATAAAAAAAAAAAGTCCACCCTCTATTCCTGCTTTGCACAATAGCAAGAAAGGATAAAGTTATTGGTTAGGAAACAAGATGACTTTAAAATTAAAAATGGTCGAGTCCTACTCTCACCAAGACACATATGTTAATAACCCCTGCTCCATAAAGTAGGTAAACAATAACAGAAAACTCAAGAAAAAGAAGATGAATCAGACATTGTCATTTTTAATTTGTAGGTGAAATAAACTGGGCATAAGAATCCCAATGAATTGTGAAAGAGCAAAGCTTCATTGCTAAAGAATAATTCAGAATGGTGATGAGAAAGCATATAATTCATACATTTTTATATTTGTAAGATGCACAAAATGCTTATACACCCATATATTCATAAGCATGAAACATACACATTTATGCATACACACAAGCATCCTAATCAACACAAACCAAACTTATATATATACTTTTTTTTGCTCTATACTATCATAAAACCCTCATTAAAATTCATGAAGAACAGTGTATGATCTGTTCATTTCTCCAACCACTCTCCTTCCAACAAGGTTGGGAAAGTAATGAGGGGGTCAGAATACCTTCAATGTTGGCCACTGCAGAGTGAAGAAATGTCATAGCCCACCTTGTTCCTTCTATTGCCTCACACACCTTTAGGTGTTAGGGCCCACTGTGTCCTCTCAAGCCACCTTATTTTCATCTTCAGATTATATGTGCTCCCACGTAGTTCCATCCTGAGGTCTTGGGAATATGCTTACAAATGACAGAAAGTCAATACACCGAGTTAATGAATTATGGAGATAAACACAATGAAAATAGCCAACTTAGCATCCTCATCCACAGTTTGTGAGCCCCAGAATCCATCAGGATGGATGTCCAGTGGACCAAGGCAAGAACAATCATTTATATACCATTGTTACATGGTATAATACATGCCTCATTTCCTCATTGTCTTGTGTTCTCCAACATCATCATCCAAACAAACACTTGTAGTAGACCAAACCATGAGTTTTGCTTGTAGTAGACCAAACCCAGTGCCTCTACATCAGGTTTCCAATTCCTGACATCTCTGTTTTTCAGACAAAGTCAGAGTAATTATGCCTTCTTCCTATGCTGTGATATTTTATTTCCCTAGTATCCTACAGCATGAATTTTGCATGTATGAACTGTGGCAGTGAGACAAAGGCCGTGATCATTAGACAACCAATTCATACCTGCTATACCTAGCACCATCAATACCATTCTAGAATGCAACCCAAAACTGAATCCTGGGAAGCTGCTTCAAAACTGCCGAGCCATTGAACCTGGGACCTAGAGTACTTTAGGAAGCTCAGTCATTATTTATGATAATATAGTTGAACACCTACTAGAAAGATGGACAAATGGACACAGCCCAGATCACAGGTAACTTCTGCCCACACATTCTTTTTCTTAGAGGATATAGCCTATATTCCACAGCCAAAGGATTGGCCCCTACTCATCTCCTTCCAGATTCTCCTTGAATAATCCACCTCTTCATTCTTGCCCCTCTTATTCTGCATATGTTTGAAGATATGCCTCTCAGCTACCTTGTGATAAGGCTGAACTCATAAGGAAATATATCTACATAAGCCACTAGCTGGTTCAAAAAGGGTCTTGTAAAGGTATCCTAACGAGATGAAGCAAATCAGAGTTAAGGCAAATCCCATGATTTATCCACTCATATGACAGTAATCCCTTTTTCCCAAGATCTGGTATCCAAGCAGGCCAATGCTCACTCCTGAGATCCTACAACTAAGCTGCCACTGAATAGTCATGTCTTGCCTACTACTCTTCTTTTGTTGTTTTTGTTTTGTTTTTTTGTTTTTGGTTTTGGTTTTGGTTTTTGTATCACACCCAGCAGCACTCAGGGGTTACTCTTCACACTATGCTCAGAAATCGCTCCTGGCAGGCTCAGGGACCATATGGGATGCTGGGATTCGAACCACCATCCTTCTGCATGCAAGGCAAACGCCTTACCTCCATGCTATCTATCTTGCCTACTACTCTTCTTGAGAATAAGAAAGCTGCTTCCTAATGTCTCCATAGTTCATGCCTGTGTGGATGAAACACAAGACTCCTTTCATATGCTAAGCATGTGTTAAAATAGAGTTCAAATAAAATGTTAAAATATGTGTTTAATAAACAAGATGGAACAGATCTTCTAGAACCATAACAAAAGACTCTATCCAAGACTTGGTCCTTATGACCCATTAAAATACCAAGATTTTTTGTCATTCACAACTGAGCAGAAAGTTTCCTAGCACCATAAAAAGACCTAGGGGATTGATAATGAGCATAGATGGAACCTGTAGTTGCTCCCATGACAGTATGCTTCAAGGGTGGAGAAACTCTATCTCCTAGGGCAAAGGAATTCCCTTTCTAACTTCTCCAATACTTATTGTCTATGCAAAAAACAAAGAACAACAACAACAACAAATAAATAAATAAATAAATGGATGATACCAGGAGCAACCAGTCATATGAATATTGAATGGAACTAAAATATGATCAGACTTAAGTGCCAAACCCAAGTCAATGACACCAGAATCGATACCCAATCTACAACAAGGTATACACAGGAGACCTGTTATACTAGCAGTCCTTGAGGCAAAGGGAGAAAGTGTGGGATGCATGCTGGGAACATGGGTGGAGGGAGGTCAACACTATGGTGGGAAAGATCCTAATTCAAAAAAAAAAAAAAGAAAGAAAGGGCTGGAGAGATAGTGTGGAGGTAGTGTGTTTGCCTTGCATGCAGAAGGATGGTGGTTAGAATACTTGCATCCCATATGGTCCCCCGAGCCTGTCAGGAGCGATTTCTGAGCATAGAGCCAGGAGTAACCCCTGAGCGCTGCCGGGTGTGACCCAAAAACCAAAAAGAAAAGAAAGACCCTAATTGTCACTGTGTACCTTAAATATTACTGTGAAAGATTGGTAATTCACTTTGTTCACAATCAAAATTATTTTTAAAAATGTGTGTTTAAATAGAGTGATCAGAGCTTCTCATCCCCATGCAAAACAGAGAGGAGTCCATGCAGATTGAATCATCCAAGAACATGGAAGGAAAACCACAAGGATTTATTTTATTCAATTTCTAAATCTTCAAAGAGCAAGAGAACACACTTGGGCAAGGGGACAGGACTTAATAAAGCAAGATGGAACATCAGAGTATTACCCACAGAGTAAAAAGAGGAAGTATATGGAAGTTCAATGAAAGTGATATGCTTCCCTCCTTCTGGTGTTTTCATGACGGATGTTAAAAATGCTGAAGCACAATGGCAAAATTGAAAGGAATATAAGCCTGTCAGCCTTTTCGCAAGCTTCTGAGTAACACTGGCTAGTCCTTAGCCATGTGAGCCAGTGGTATAATGCACAGAAGAGGAAAGCATCTCCACTTAGTTTCCAGATGGAGTTTCTACATTGAAGGAGTATATGGTTCCTGTTCATTGATTTGAATTGAAAAATAGATTAGAAAATTGCCTGGCAGATATTAGCATGGGTTTGTTTCAGGCATAACTCTAGATAGGATTATTTTAATAAGATTGAGAGTCAACACTGGAAAGAAAGTCACCACCAGAGCTAGATATCAGGTATAGAATTTGAATACACCTGGTAGAGAGCTAGCCTAGCAGGGACATGCTAAGCTATCTCCACAGCATTTGGGAGTCTCTGTTGGACTGGGCAGTATAAAAGCAGCTGAGCTGGAGCCTTGACCAAGACTATTGAGGCACATCTAAATTCATGAGCAATTCATCTGACATCTCATCTAATGTCTGAAGCAATATCTTTTATCATACCACCTGCATGTCTCTTCCTGTATTTCAAAACAGAAGTTGTTCTTTACTTAAAATTAAATAGTGGTAAATAACTGGGAAGATCATTGTTAAAAGGTAAATGCCTGGCATGCATAGGGTCTGGAGATTAAACCATGACATCTAATGTCTCCTCCACCAAGCACCACCAACCTTGGCCTTGG
Organism: Suncus etruscus; assembly: GCF_024139225.1. NCBI lineage: Eukaryota > Metazoa > Chordata > Mammalia > Eulipotyphla > Soricidae > Suncus > Suncus etruscus. The sequence goes on from NC_064867.1 coordinate 5,944,522, forward strand.
AGTTCTCCAAGCACTGCCAAGTGTAGTCCTGGTGGTTCCCAGCACATCGAACCAGGGTACCACTGTTTTCTCTCTCACACACATATATCTACCCTTTTAAGTATAGAAAAGGAAGTTGATGATCTGAATGTTGAAACAGTGGCAAACAAGTTTCTTAACTATTTACCATTTTGATTATATATCTGAAATGCTCATGACATAAGACCCAGAGTGATAGCACAGTGGGTAAAGCACTTGCCTTTCTCATTTCTAAACTGGGCTCTAACCCTAAAACCCCATATAATTCTCTAAGCCTGTCAGGTGTAATTCCTGAGTCCAAAGTGAAGAGTACAGAGTAAGCACTGAGTATTCTCTGGTGTTGCTCCAGTCACATTTCAGTAACTACTGTGGATAGTTGATACCATTTTTAAAAACTCAGTTCTGTAAATCATGGTGTCTGAGTAAATAGAGCTAACTAACTATTTGAAAAATTCATTACAATACAAGCATACCCATTCTTTTTACATGCTACAAAAGTTTAGTTATGAGAAGAAACCACAGGATCTACAAAAAGATTCCCTAGTTTCTGATTAAGAAATATGGTTGTGGGGCCGGAGAGATAGCATGGAGGTAAAGAGTTTGCCTTGCATGTAGAAGGACGGTGGTTTGAATCCCGGCATCCCATATGGTCCCCTGAGCCGACCAGGAGCGATTTCTGAGCATAGAGTTAGGAGTAACCCCTGAGTGCTGCCGGGTGTGACCCAAAAACCAGATAGATAGATAGATAGATAGATAGATAGATAGATAGATAGATAGATAGATAGATAGATGATAGATAGATAGATAGATAGATATAGATATAGATATAGATATAGATATAGATATAGATATAGATATAGATATAGATGATATAGATATATGGTTATAGGCCAAAGAGATAGTTCAGTACCACTTAGGAGAAGGAATGCAAGTTAGTTCATATGGCCTCTTAAGCACTTCTACTGAGGCGTCCATTGAGTTTATTGAATCCAAGCAATTCTGTAAAGAAGTATTTTATTATTGCTGTCTCTCTATTCCACTGATTTGGCTCCCACAACTTCATCTGCCTGACAGCACTCCTATTTGCAGAGCTATGTGTGAACTCCACTAAAGATGCAAAACAACACAGAGACAAAGTCTGAAAACAAAAAGAAAAAGTAGAAGGAAGCTGAGACAAGGAGCTTCAACAAATCACCTGTCCCCACCCAAAAGAAGAGAAATATTGGAGTGCCTTCCTTTGCATGCTATTTTGGTCACATGTGATTAATAGCCTGTCACACTGTCAAGAGAACCAAGGAGCCTTCAAGTCAACACATAAGATAACTCTGAATATCCAAACGTGGCACATTTCTGTGTAAAATATGTCAGAGGGATGTATTGTGAGTTTATATGTGTGTGTGCATAGAATGCATACCTACCACTTGCTTCTCTTGATCATAAAAACAGTTGAACTACCCACATGAGCTCCCAAAATGTGTATATGTTGTGGTTTTAGTTTTTCATTTCATTCAGCAAGCAGCTGTGAAAACTATTCTACTTCCTACATAGCAACAGAAAAGGAGCTTGTAAGTGTTTAATGAGGGGAAGGTGTGATAAAGGATAGGGCAGTTAAATTGAGTAACTTAGAAAAGAATGTGATAAGATAATGAATGTGTTGCCATGGAAACCAGTCATCACCAACAAAACAATACTGTTCTACCTATAATATTCTATATTCTGAAAAAATGGGTAAACCCTAGTTTTCCCACTCATTAATATTATCTTTATTAAGATATTAACAGCATAGTCAGTGTACTTTATTTTACCACCATTAGAAAAGCAATAAATTATAAAAGAAATATAAGACATGTCTTCTAGAAGAAAAGAATGTAAAAAGCCTGTTTTGAATTCTAAAAGAGCTCTATAATTTATTTTTATTTCTTATTAAACCGGCTGTCACATCACTCTTTACTTGCCATAAACATCTTGTCTTCTTAGCCTGTTCTTTAATAAAATATGCACACAGGAACACCCCCAAAATGGATAGTTTCCTGTAAAGTTTGACTTTATAACCAAATATACCTCAACTTTCAGTATCAACTAGTCTTTCCAACTACTAGCCCTGGAATTGATTTCTGATTGCTTTCTTAGAGTAAATTTATAACTTTTCTTTCATGTATAGAATTTAACATGACCTTAAAACACATATTAGAATCATAAATATGAGTAAAATATCAAGATTAAAATGCATAGATAAAAATTAGACAGTATGTTCAGGACTTATCTATAACCCTTAATGCCATAGTGTTCTAAATGAACCAATAAATTTGTCTAATTTCTGGTAGTCAGGCAAAAGAAAAAATAGACTATAACATTCTTTAAAATAACCCATATAGCATGGAGATAGCATGGAGGTAAGGCGTTTGCCTTGCATGCAGAAGGACGATGGTTCGAATCCCGGCATCCCATATGGTCCCCTGAGGCTGCCAGGAGCGATTTCTGAGCATAGAGCGAGGAGGAACTCCTCAGCGCTGCCAGGTGTGATCCAAAAACCAAAAATAAAATAACCCATGTTTTTCTTAAAACTGAATGACAGAAAATTTCACATGGAGGTTCATGTAAGAATTATTGAAAGATACTGTGCAAGAACCCAATGGCAGGGCCAAAGAGAAAGCACAGTGGTAGGGCATTTGCTTTGTAAGCAGACAACCCAGGACTGACATTGGTTTGAATCCCGGCATCCCATATGGTTCTGGTGCTTGCCAGGAGCAATTTCTGAGCACAGACCCAGGAGTAGCCCCTGAGCACCTCCAGGTGTGGCCCAATACCCCCCACCCCACCCCCAAGAACCCAGTGGCAAATGCATTGTGGGAATTAATCACCACCCAAATCCAGCCATGAAACCAAAAAGAAGAGAAAGAAAGGTAATAAAGGAGAAGGGGTAGAAATGATCTAGAAGATCTACGTAGCATTTAGAGTTCTCCAAATTGAGACAGGAATTAAATAATTTTCAAGGATAATTTTCATGTACTTGCATCCAAATATTTGTTTCAACTATTTTCAACTCTAATTTTAATGCTTAGATTTTAATTGGAATGTGGAGATATTTTTTTAAATTCTCAGATATTAGTTCTCAGATTCTCTGAACGGTAAAGAGCAGGAAGAGTGGTGGGGTTAGTGGTAGTAGTGATACAATTATATATTGGAAACCTTGAATGGAAGCGTAAATTCATGACTCTCCTGTTAATACAATGGAATAAACTGGTAGATGGTCTTAATAAGTTAGCAGTGTAATGTATCATCTTGCAAAACTTGGTTTCATTCCTGCTCTATCAAATGCAAAACCTAATGATGTTCTTTAAATGTTTATGGATGGATTTCTCTGCATTTCCCAGGCTCCTTTGCAGTTAGATCTAGGCTAGATGACTGAGTTCTGTCCAAAGTAATGAAGAAAAACCTTATGTGAACCTTTAAAAAATATAGATTCTAATTCACCATCACCAAATCCTGAAATATAGCTATGAAGGACTTGTAATTCCCAATGTTTTCAATAAAATATTTTAAAAAATACAAAGTCTCCTTTCAATTCATTTTCATCCCTTGCTAAGGTAACCTTTACAGCTTTCTGTTCCAGATAATATGGCTGTTTCCAGCTGTAATAAAAAAAGAAAACTTTAATCTCACTAAGCCATTGAGATTTTAGTGGTTTATCAAGTAGAGGAATAAGCACTGATTATTTAGAAAACCAATACATTTGCCAACAAACTGCTTTTATCACAATATTTGTCATTTAAAATAAACATTTATTAATTTATTAGAAACATTATTGTTTGCCTTAAATTTTTAATTTTCTTTTAAATATGGGAAACTTTCAAAAACATACCTCTTATGTTTTTTTGAATGTTTACCCTAAGATATAATTCTTATTCTCTTCCCCTCTTTTTTATCTACCCATATAACAGACATTTGACATTATAAAGAAGTATGCATGCCACAGATTAATAAAAGAATGAGTTCAATCTTAGACATGCTTCTGTAATTTTCAAATGGGCATGATTTTCACATTCATTTAAACCTATGATTGTGTACAAACCAAACCCTAATAACATAAATATTGACAGCAAGTATTGAGAAACAGAATGAGATTAGTAGAATGTTGATGGAAAAACATTTTTTATGGTGAGCTCATTTTTATTTTTATTTTTTGACATTAAATGACAGTTCTTTATTCATGCATTATGCTGTTAAATTTTATTATATCTCAAATACAGAAACATTCGACAAACGGTTAAGCATTCTTGAAGCTTCATATTTAGAGCCCAACTCTTTGAAATGTTGTTTCTTTTTTTTCTATTTTTTATTGATATCTTTACTTAAACACTTTGATTACAAACATGATTGTAGTTGAATTTTAAACTCAAATAGTTCTCTTTTATACAAAACAACTTGCCATTCTTTTTACTTTCTCTAATTAATTGATTGATTGGGTCAATTTTTCCAAACCAATTGTTGAACTGGTAAGAAAAGCAATGGATTATTCTTGTTTCTATTTTTCGATGATTTCTTTTTTGTTTGTTGTTGTCTCTTTAACCCAAGTACTTATTCATTTAGAGTAATTCTTATCAATTAAAGATAATGACCTTGTACAAATCCAACATAGCAGTCAAGAAAAACTTTCCTTAATGATTTTATTTAAATTATTGTCAAAAAATTAATGTAAGCCAACATAAATAAGTGGTTGTATTTCTTATGCTTTAAACTAATTTGATTCCCTTTACCTTTTTACCTATATACTTAAAGAGGTAAGTTTATTCATTTCCCTGCTGATTCAATTATTTTAATAAAAATGTTTTATTGAAGAGGGGAAATCAAATAACACATTTAAAATAATGCAAAACTCCAGAGGGAGGAGGGAGAACCATGGCATAAAATAAAAAAATAGAAAAAAATTATACACTTCAAGTTGGGCTGCAGGCAATGATAATAAATGGAATGAGCCAAATAATTATATTTATGAAAGATTTTGTATCCTTTTTAATTTTTTCCTTGAATATTTTTATTTTCACAAACAATATTCTTAATAATACTAATAAACATATAGGCTTTATCCTATTGATTTGCAATGTTTTATTTGTTAGACAGTAAGTCAATTGTGATAGAGCAAAGAAGTCACAAGTTTTTTTGTTTTTTGGTTTTTGGTTTTTGGGCCACACCCGGTGGTGCTCAGGGGTTACTCCTGGCTGTCTGCTCAGAAATAGCTCCTGGCAGGCACGGGGGACCATATGGGACACAGGGATTCGAACCAACCACCTTAGGTCCTGGATCGGCTGCTTGCAAGGCAAACGCCACTGTGCTATTTCTCCAGGCCCAGAAGTCACAAGATTTTAACTGATAAGTTCTAGTGTTTTTACATTGAGTTTAAGGCATGTGATTTGGTTACATTTTTATTATGAATAGAAACTATTATGCTAGTCAGATTTTACTTACCATTTAACTCATACTTTTTTCTCTTACCAATAATATATATTTCTATTAATGAGCTATGATAAAATTTTTTAAATAAAAGCTTATTAATTTCACATAATGTCTTTAATGTACTTGATTGCAGCAGCCATTATGTATTAAGAACTTTTTATTTTAATTTTAAAAGTATTTTAGTATGCATATTAATCAAAAAATAGGGTAAGCTTACTTTTATGCTCAAGTGTTTCAAGACTGTCATCTATAAAATAGATGTAAACAATGCATTAACATCAAAGTTATATTCTTAAAATATACAGGTCTGATAATTTTCTTGTGGTTGTTGGCCAAATTTTGCATGATTTCCTTTAAATTATTTTCAATGTTTTCTCTACTTCCTATAACCAGTGTGTTTTTTTTAAATATTGTCCCATAAAATTATGACTTCATTTGTGCATTTACCTATTGGCACAGAAGTCAGCTACTTTCTTATATAAAATTTATCCTTTTTATGATTACTAATAATTTTACTATTTAACTTTGCTGATTATATCGCATGTTCTTTTGTGGGGGGCACACCCGGTGATGCTCAGGGGTTACTCCTGGTTCTGTGCTCAGAAATCGCTCCTGGCTTGAGGAACCATCTGAGATGCTGGGAGATCGAACCGCGGTTCGTCCTGGGTCAGCCAAGTGCAAGGCAACACCCTACTGCTGCACCATCACTCCGGCCCCTACATCTTCTTTTTATTGGTCTTGATTTAACAGAAAAAGATAAAATGAAGAAAAATGAAAGAGAAAGAGGTAGAAAGAAAGAAAAATCAGAAAAAAGAAAGAAAGAAAAGAAAGAAAGAAAGAAAGAAAGAAAGAAAGAAAGAAAGAAAGAAAGAAAGAAAGAAAGAAAGAAAGAAAGAAAGAAAGAACGAAAGAAAGAAAGAACGAAAGAAGGAAAGAAAGAAAGAAAGAAAGAAAGAAAGAAAGAAAGAAAGAAAGAAAGAAAGAAAGAAAGAAAGAAAGAAAGAAAGAAAGAAAGAAAGAAAGAAAGAAAGAAAGAAAGAAGGAAAGAAGGGAAGGAAGGAAAGGGAAGGGAAGGAAGGAAGGAAGGAAGGAAGGAAGGAAGGAAGGAAGGAAGGAAGGAAGGAAGGAAGGAAGGAAGGAAGGAGGGAGGAAAAATGGGAGGGAGGAAGAAAGATGGAAAGAGGAAGGAGGGAGGAAAGAAAAAAGAAAGAAAAGATGGAAAGGAAGAAAGAATAGAGGAACAGAGAAAAGAAAGGAAGCATAAAAAAGTGATAGAAGATAGAAAAAGAAAAAGAAGTAAAGGAAAGTATAAGTAGAGGAAGGTGGGCAGAAGAAAATAAAGAACAAAAATTGACATTTATTATTTTAGTATTCAATATATACCAGATGAGTATTATTCATAATGTATATTAATATATTATATTTTATTAATTTTTCTTTCATATAACATAATTCAAACTATAATCTATACAATATATAATTTTAATATTAATTTCCCTTTATTGTTATTTATATTTAAAATATTCCTTTCTGGGTTGGGGCAGTGGCACAAGCCGTAAGGTATTTGCCTTGCATATGCTAACCTAGGACAGACAGTGGTTCGATCTCATATGATCTCCCAAGCCAGAAGCAATTTCTGAGTGCATACCAGGAGTAACCCCTGAGGGTCACCGCGTGTGGCCCAAAAAGTAAAAAAAAAAAAAAAAAGTTCCTATCTACAACAATTGCCTGAAGTTTTCCAATCTTAGTTTTATTTTGCAATTCCCTTGTAATAGTACCTAGAACTGAAATAAATAAATATATTTATTAGTTTTTATAAGTAATTAGATAATTCCATTTGGTACATTTAATTTTAGGCAATTTTTCTAATGATGTAATTTAAAACTGCATTTATATATACAAACTCACCTACTTATATTTCTTCTTTTTCTTAACTAGTGATATGCACAGGTATGTTTGTATAATTGGATTTCAGTTATTCTAGGAGGTTTTTTTCCATTTTGACTGCAGATAGATGTAGTTCTACTATATATCACTACTATATATCACATCCTATTTCTTACAAAAACTGTTTCAATGTAGAAAAAGCCAATTAAAAATCAAAATGGAAAAGCAAGCTCGAGTTTGTGTGTATGCAAAAATCCATTTATGAACACTGGCAAAAGTGTACAAAGTTGTGCTTTTGGTGTATTTGTGCAGTCAGAGATCAAAAATTGACCATGACAGATAAATATCCTTAAGAAATAACCATCTGGGCCCGGAGAGATAGCACAGCGGCGTTTGCCTTGCAAGCAGCCGATCCAGGACCAAAGGTGGTTGGTTCGAATCCCGGTGTCCCATATGGTCCCCCGTGCCTGCCAGGAGCTATTTCTGAGCAGACAGCCAGGAGTAACCCCTGAGCACCGCTGGGTGTGGCCCCAAAACCAAAAAAAAAAAAGGAAAGAAAGAAAGAAAGAAAGAAGAAAGAAGAAAGAAAGAAAGAAAGAAAGAAAGAAAGAAAGAAAGAAAGAAAGAAAGAAAGAAAGAAAGAAAGAAAGAAAGAAGAAAGAAAGAAAGAAAGAAAGAAAGAAAGAAAGAAAGAAAGAAAGAAAGAAAGAAAGAAAGAAAGAAAGAAAGAAAGAAAGAAAGAAAGAAAGAAAGAAAGAAAGAAAGAAAGAAAGAAAGAAAGAAAGAAAAGAAAGAAAGAAAGAACCATCTTATTGAAGAGATGGCTCAAAGAAATGGAACAAATAATTTTCATATAAAAGTACCAAATTTAAATCCCAGTATCACATGATCTTCTCAGCCTTTGCCGGAGAGAGAGTAAACCCCTAGCAGAGAGCTAGGATTAGTCCCTGAGCACCACCAAGTATGGACCCCAAAATCAAACAAGAGAAAGAAATACCCATTTCTTGGAACATACACATGATTATCTTAGCGCTGCAATGAGTTTCAGTCCAGCTACAGCAGCAGTAGTCAGAACAGTAAAACATGGTGTTAGCATATATTTTCCCTAATGGTAGAGGAATACAGTCATCACAGAGAGATTCAGGTTGGGGGAAAGCTAAGTTAAATAAAAGAATTAGGGCCCAACTCCTCAAGCTCTTCCTCTCCAAATACTATTCTCTTCTAGTCTAAATGAGCTGCTAATTCATTGAAGATGGAAACCCAAAAGGACAGCTCTCCCAATACCCTAACCAAGGTGGGTACCAATAGTTAGATCCCAGTGATTGTGTTGGCTCCTTCTTCTGATTCTCAAAACAATGACAATAGGAGCTGCTGATTTAGTACAGTGGGTAAAGTAATCATGTTACATGGAGCTGACCAGGTTCATTCCCCAGCACCTCCTATGTTTCCATGACCAAAAGTGATTGCTGAATTCAGAGCCAGTAGTAAGTGTGAGAACTGTTGAGTGTGACCCACCAAAACACAAAACAACTGAAAAGAGACTGGCAAAGAGTATGACTTACCAAGAGAGGAGGCAAAATATGAACTTTCCAAAGTATGCTGAAGTTTCTAGAACATGCTGTTTTAGAATTAGCCTTTTCTGTTGGAAAGTTTTCTCCCTTCCCTATAGAGAAAGAATGGATATCCAGAAGAATAGAGAAAGTAGAGCCAAAACTTACCTACTCCCCACTCATTTGTTAAAAAAAAAAAAAAAAAGATTTCAAAAAGTCTCAGCTATTTTTTCTCTAGCAAGATATAAAAATGTCTTCCTTAAAGGATTTGTTATTTTAAAGCAGCCTTGGGAGGTTTTACCACATATTTGAGAACTTAAAATGACTGTCCTTGTTAGAAAGTATTTATATTTCTTTTTCTTTCTCTCTTACACTTTTTAATGGTCTGCAAATTCAGTTAACCAGCTCAGCCAGCCTATAGCCATATCAAATTCATATCTAAACTACATCTCAAATGTAAATGGGCCTGCTAGAAATAAGCATCACAAATGAAGAGCCATCCTCACACACCTGTGGCCTCCTGAGTGCAGTTTCTCCCACAAAGTTCATGGAAACTTTTTGGCAATGGCTCATAATCCAGGCAGGAGAAGGACCTACAACTGGCACTGGTTTTTCTCACCTGCATCATGTAATTGTCATCCTCAGTGTGTTATCATCTTGCTGCAGTCCAGTTCCTAGAGTTCCCTGAACTTCCTCTCAAGAACTTTTCATATCAGTCTCCTTCGTTGTTTTATTTCACGTGTAATGGAATCAATATAAAAACAAGAAATACGATCAACAAAGAATGAATGAGGCACAGGTGTTACATGCAGGTCTCATTTGAGTTCAATAAACCAACCTAATAAAGAGTTTTTGTGCATTACTTTCTTCTTCTATAGAATCTTATCACCTTCTAATGCCCATATTCACAACATTAAAAGAATTAGAAAATCAGATATGTGGCTGCCTGCTTGACTGGCTCTGAAGGAAGAGGGGGTTGTGTTTTTCCAGGGTAGGAGCCAAATTTATGCTCTCTTTTGTGCTTTCTCTCATTGAGGTCATAAACAGCAACCACACACACCAAAATTGCAGATTGTGATAATGCCAAATGTTTCAGACAAAGCCCGATTTGCCATCTGTGTTTGTGTTCTCATCTCTCTTCTGGAGTCACACAAAGCCCAGGGAGAGCCAGGAAAATGCCTCCTTTTTTCCTTGAACCTGGGCCCTGGACCTTTCTGACATGCAGTTTTATCCCAGTTTTCAAACACCAGATTCAGTTGCCAATATTCTCATATGACAGAGGGACACTATAGGCTAAAGCTTGGCCTATACAAAAATACTGTAAGCATGTTTCTTTTATTCATCAGGCAACTAGGAGTTCCATAGAGTTGATAAGGCAAAAAGCTTCCATATTTTCAGTTCCAAGAGGTTTTAAGAAGTAATTCCAGTCAAGGTATCTGTAATTAAAAAACAAATATAGAGTAGACATTTAGTTCAAGTACTTCAGGGAAAATTTCCCATATTATATAAAAGATAAAATATCCTCAATCTTGATGTCTCCATGATGGATATATATATATATCCATATATATATTAAATAAATATATTAATTAAATTTATTTATTTATTATTAAATATATATTAAACACATATTCCCTCATGAATATGGCTTCTCTATCCTAGCTAAGGGGCCATGACAGGGCAAACATAGGACAAACAAACATAAAATTATAATTTGAGTAAATAGAATATGGGTATAAAGCTCTACCTTCTCTCTGACCACAGATAAAGAGACAGTAAATGAGTGACTATGCTCTGGATTCCTCACTTTTAAAGCTCATTACTCAATGAATGTTAATGAAAGAAAATGTCTATAAAGTCTTGAGCCACTGCTGTTTCTAGTGTTTTTTTTTTGTTAAAGCTGTAAATGAGATTGATGTGCAAAGTTTGCTACTAAAAGAAAAGAAAAATCAAAGTAAATACTTGATAGAGTTTCTATTTTTTTTTAAATGAGCAACAGTTTTTATCAATCATGAGTGTGGAAAGCGAACCTAAGGCAGGAAAATATAATGAAAGCCAAGTTCAGTCAAAAAACAAGTAAGCAGCAACCTCTTAACTCTTTGCAGCCAGAGGGTTTTGCTAGTATACCTTGAAGCACATAAATGATCTGACTTTGGGAGGCATTCTTCCCTTTTGAGAAGGAGCTCTAGATAAGCAACACGCAGGTTTTAAGCTGGAACTGGATCTCTCTATAGTTTGATTGTGTCCTGTTTACTCAACTCCTCAGTGAAAGCTAACAAGAAGAATGAAATAATATTGTATGTAGCCCTGCATATACATCTGCTATATTTAGAAAATCAATAGGCAGAACATTAGAAAGAGATGGAAAGAAAAGAAAAGGCATTTATGGCATTCTATATTGAAACTACACTAACACTTGACTCTTACTAACAGGTTTTTGTTTGTTTTTTTTTTTCAGGTCAAATTAGAATAAAAAGAGAGGTGCACTTAAAGTTCATTTAATACCATTGGGTGATCAGTGTCTCTAGAATGATAAGACAAAATGCCAACCCTCTATCAAGCTACCAAATTATTTCCTATCTTCCTAGATTGTCTCTAAAGAGAAATCAAAAAAAAAATCTAACTAAAACGTCTTAGGATAGGAATTTATTTATCTAAGTTTTCTGCTTCTCAGGATCTATTTCTATCTCTGTCTCTGTCTCTCATGCATGTGCGCACACATTTTTAAAATTTACTATTTTAATAGCCAGAGAGATAGTACTATGGGTAAAGTGCTGGCCTTGCATGAAGCCAACTTGGGTTTGAACCCAGACACTGTGATCCTCTGAGCATGCCAAGAATGATCTCTAAAAACAGAGGCATACTAATCCTTAAGCACTGCTGAGTACAGCCCCAAGGACAAAAAAATAAAATAAATATCCATTATTTTAGGTGACTTCATGAGAATTTTAGATGTATAATGAAAAGTGGAAATGTATAACTGAGAAAATTGTTTGCCAGTATTTCAACATTCAAACAGGAAAACTTTCTATAGATAAAAGTAGAAATGCGGGGGATGTTGCTAAGGGATACAGAGTTAAAACACTTAAAAATACATAATATAATATGAAAATAAGTTAACAAAGTAGACTAACAATCCATCCAACAGGCTAGCTAGAATGTAAAGGAAAAGCATGACCAAATGGGGTTACAATGTGAAAAATGGGGACCCTGTGGTGCATGATGCTAGTAAGTGTGAAGTGGCGAATGTGAAGGTTACTACAGTTTCACCCAGCTATAATCTTGCCTATAACCCATATAGGGTCATATAGGAAACTGTACCTAAGAGAGAAAGTATATAAGTACTTTAATTAAAAGACATGCTCTCCAACAACTTCAATAGCACCATTCACAATTACCAAAACTAGAAAACACTCAGATATCCATTCATTAGATGTTGATAATGGTAATATTTCCCTAAAATAGAACAAGAAGTAATAATGAATAATATACAACTACATGCCACACAGTTGAAATACTGATATTTATCAAAAAATAAGCTTTACATAAGATCATATGTTGTATAATGATAGCCTAAGATTCTAAATTAGTTTATAGTGTTGAAGAAAATAGAAAACACTGATCCAGTCAGAAGAGAAGTTATTGGAGGAGTTAAGTTTATTAAACTGAGTACTCATTATGTGGATATGTTCCACTGGTGAAACTTCATCAAGCTATCAGATAATTCATCTTAAAATTTGAGAACATGGTCTAAGGAGATAGTTAAAAGTGTTGAAGCTCATACTTTTTATGAGGCAGAATCAGATTCCACCCTCCACACTACATTCTCTGCTTAAGGAAGCACCACTGTGAAAAATCCAAACACTTAGTTGGGAATAAAAATATATATATAAATGAAGAAATTAATTGATGCTATGTTTCTGAAAAGAAAGAAAAAGAACTGAATGCATCAGACACAGCAGTGACCTTCCCTGTTTCAAAATAATAAATAGTAACAAATATCTTTGGCGAATATATGACCCAAAAACTAAAATTTGGGGGGAAGGGAAGGAAATGACCACTGGTGCTGGGGGCTACAACTGCCCATGTGATTTGGAGTCACTCCCAGGAAGAAGTATTGATTGAAAGAAGTATTGATTGAGAGAAGTATAGAAATTTAAGTTTAATCAATCATCTTACAGCTTCTGATAATAGTGGACGATAACATTCAGTACAAATTTACTGGATAAAAGAAGTACAATGGGAAGCTGGACTGGTGGAACAAGCGGTAAATTGTCTGCCTTGCATGTGCTAGCCTATCATGGACCGCAGTTCGATCTCCCAGCATCCCATATGGTTTTCCAAGCCAGGAGTAATTTCTGAGTGCATAGCAAGGGGTAACTTCTGAGTGTCACCGAGTGTAGCCCAACCTTCCCCCCCCAAAAAAAGTGTATAATGCCTAGATAAATACTTTTCAAAGCTTCAGAAGGCATTAAAATGTAATAATAGTCTATTTGTTGATCCTCTCCCCCAAGATCTAGGCCCAGGCTGTTGCATTTTCTGACATCTGATCCTCCTGCCTTCCTGTTCCAAAATGGAAGGTTTTCAATTGGAAGTCTTTCTGATGTACATCTGATATTTTCAGGCAGGTAGGTCCTATTCCTTCTTTCTCTTAGACAATATATAGCCAAAAAAATTTAATCGACCAAATCAAGTAATTAGTTGGCAATTTTTTCTTCATATTCAGATAACCTCACATTTTTAGAACAACAAACTGTAAGGCAGATGTATTTATACACACCTTTTTGTATAATCAATCCAATAAATTACTATCTTTTGCAATGGAGAACTTGAAACTCCATTACTCCAGACCTCAAAGTACAAAGAACAATGGCAAAACTATGGGGAACAATGGTGATTGGAGATATGGAAAGAAATCTAGGCAACTATCCAAGCCCTTCAAAACATGAACCTGATAGACGAGGGTCTAAAATCACCACTAGATGCTTTAGCAACAGAAATCAAGGAAACACTAGCAAGAAAAATTAATCAATCACTATATGATCAATTCAATAAACTTAGAGAACTCTTTCAGAAGATGAGAGTATTCATACAAATAGAATTGAAGAAATGAAAGAACACGTTAGCAAGCCATAGTAGCAGAATAACACAGGTGGAGGAAAATATAGATGAAATTGAAGACAAATTACAAGCCAGCATTGATAAAGAAGTCAGTAAAGAAAAAAGACAAAATAATGGAAGAAAATGCTATATCTAATATACCTAAAATCTCAGGATAGATAAAAACTCAGAATAAAAGGATGAAAAACAATTATAGAAGTGATTAGGGTTAAAATAAAAGTCTAGGACAGTCATTTGTATATCAAACCAAATCGCATTCAACCTCAAGAAGATAATTAGAGACAATTACTTATTGGTCAGGGGAAAAATAGACCAAGAAGTACTAACTCTGATCAACATATTTGCACCAAATGTAGAGTCAGCAAAGTATGTAAAGCTCTTGCTCACAAATCTAGAGAAACATATGGATTAAAATATGATAAGAGTATGATATTTTAAAAACTCATTCTAACCACATAATAGATTAACAAGGAGGAATATTAGGAAGGTGTAAGAAACCTAAATGAAAAAACTAGAAGAACTGGGACTAATGGATTTATATATAACCTTTCATCCTGAAATAGCTAAATTTACATTCTTTACTTTCACAAGGAACATTGCCTAGATAAAGCACAAACTAGTACATTTATATAGCTTACAAAAATTCACAGATATAAGAACCACATCAAGCATACTATCAGAACTCTATACCACAGAGATTAAGACTGATTGTGAGGGGCTGAAGAGATAGCACAGCTGTAAAGTATTTACCTTGTACACAACCGACCCAACATCTCATATGGTCCCCCATGTCTGCCAGGAGCGATTTATGAGTGCAGAGCCAGGAGTAAACCCTGAGCACCACCCCGTGTAACTCCCCCCAAAAATAAAGGACTGATTGTTAAAAGAGGAGGTGGAGGAACTCTGACACCTGTAGAATGAACAATACATTGCTTAAAAATAGCTGGATGAGAAAGAAAATCAAAAAAGAAATAAAGATATTCATTGAGACTAATAACAAGGAAGAAGCAGATTACCAAGATCTAAGGTACATAGTAAAAACAATAATTAGGGAGAAACTCAGCAATACAGGCATATGTAAGAAGAGAGAAAACAAAAACAAAAACAAAAACAAAACCCTAAAGTCACACCTTGAATATCTGGAAATCCAACAAAAAAAGAATCCAAACAGAAGCAGAAAAAAAATCAATAAAAAATCAATAAAATCAATAATAAAAAACAGAGCAAAAACCAATGATATTGAAAGAAATAAAACAACACAAAAAATTGATAATTCCCTGGTGTCCCATATGGTCCTCCAGCCAGAAGCGATTTCTGAGTGCATAGTCAGCAGTAACCCCCGAGCGTCACTGGGTGTGGCCCAAAAACCAAAAAATAAATATAAATTATAGATTATACATCATAACCAAGTGAGTTTCATCCCAAAGATGTGAAGATCATTCAACATGTGCAAATCAATCTACATCATATACCACATCATTAAAAATGATAAATATTATATGAGCATATCAATCAATGCACAGAAAGCATATGACTAGATCCAATACCCATTCATGATTAAAACCCTCAGCAAAATAGGTTTAGTAGGACCCTTCCTCAAGATAGTAACAGCTATCTATAAAAAAAAAAACATGTTCAATATTATTCTTAATGATGAAAAACTGAAAGCATTTTCCCCTGAGTTCAAGCAAAAGGCAAGGATGTCAATTTTCTCCACTCTTATTCGGTATAGTATTAAAAGTCCTAGAAGTAGCTATCAGGCAAGAAAAAGAATTTAAAAATATCCAAATTGAAAAAGGGAAATCAAAGTATCTTTATATGCAGATGACATGGTGATACACATTGAAGACCCTAAAGAGTCCACAAAAAATAGCTCATAGAAACAATAAACCAATACAGCAAAAAGGCTGCTACAAAGTCAAATTTAAAAGGTTACATGATTTTATACAAATAATGATTCAGAGGAGAAAGAGATCAGAAATCTATACCATTTAAAATAGTGCCCAAAACTATGCAGTACTTAGGAATCAACTCAATAAAAGAGGTGAGAAATCTATACTACAAAACTTTTAAAATACTTAAAGTATTTGAAGAAGACCTAAAGAAATGGAATAACATTCCATATTCATGAATTGGAAGAATCAATGTTACCCAAATGATCATCTTACCTAAACTACAATGTAGATTTAATGCAATATCTATCCAAGTACAGACATTTTTCAAGGACTTAGTCTTAGAACAATTGATTATAAACTTAGTGTGGAACCATAAAAGACCTAAGATATCCAAGCCCATATTCAAAACCAAGACTGAGAGGCATTGCATTACCTAATTTGAAGGTCTACTACAAAGCCACAGTGATAAAAAAAAAATACCCTGGTATTGAAACAAAGACAGACTTTCAGACTAATGGGTCAGAATAGAATTTCCAGTGACAAAGCCTCACATATATGGACAACTAATCTTTGACAAAAAAGCCAAGGACTTGAAATGGAATAAAGACAGTTTCTTCAACAAATGGTGTTGGAACAATTGCATAATCAGGTATAAGAAATTAAAGATCAATCCAATCTCATACCTTACACTAAAATAAATTTAATGTTGATCAAAGGATGCCTGCCCAGTGGTTCCCGACTGTGAGAAACTGTGAGTGTTGCTTGTGCATGTTTTTTGTTTTTGTTTTTGTTTTTTTTACTGTCTTCTGTCCTGAACCTCTCAGGAGTGAGCCAAAAAGGGCCTAGAAAAATCGCTCTCCCAGAGGCTCATTCAAGCTGGGCCGGAATGCCAAGGAACTACTTCCAATCGTGAAAACTGGCTATAAGGAAGCCGCTGAACTCTGATGCCAGCACCTATCTCTGACTGTCTCCCGTGCTGTGCTGCATTCGAGGCTTGATTTCATCCTGTGTGTGGCTTCATCTGCGGATGGCTAGCCTTCCCAGGAGGTGAGTTTATATGCCCAGAAAGGGCTACTTGGCCGCACACATCATCTACCAGGGGTTCTCAAACTTTTTAAACAGGGTGCCAGTTCACTGTCCCTCAGACCATTGGAGGGTCTGACTATAGTAAAAACAAAACTTATGAACGAATTCTGATGCACACTGCATGTATCTTATTTTGCAATGAAGAAACAAAACAGATACAAATACAATATGTGGACCACAGGCCACAGTTTGAGGCAATGAATACAACCACAACACATAGAAAAATCCACAATACATGTGTGACAATGGGGAGACAACACAGGCCAGCGCCAGACATTGAGAATGAAGATGGCAAATCTGATGACCGGAACATGGCCAACCAAATAGTCAGTCTCTCAGATAAGGAGTTTAGAGTCACAATATGGAAGATGTTCAAAGAGATATTCTTAGAGAACCCAAAAGACTCAACAAAAAAGCTTCTAGAAATAATAAACTCATATAGCAACATAGCAGGCTACAAAATTAACACACAAAAATCAATGGCCTTTTTATACACCAAGAATAATAGGGAAGAAATGGACATTAAGAAAACAACCCCATTCACAATAGTGCCACACAAAGTCAAATATCTTGGAATCAACTTGACTAAAAATGTGAAGGACCTATACAAAGAAAACTATAATACTCTGCTCCAAGAAATAAGAGAGAACACACGGAAATGGAAACATACATACCCTGCTCATGGATTGGCAGGATTAACATCATCAATACTCCCCAAAGCATTATACAGGTTTAATGCGATCCCTCTGAAGATACCCATGACATTATTCAAAGAAGTGGATCAAGGACTTTTGAAATTCATTTGGAACAATAAACACCCTAGAATAGCTAAAGCAATCATTGGGAAAAAGAATATGGGGGAATTACTTTGCCCAACTTTAAACTTTACTACAAAGTGATAGTTATCAAAACAGCATGGTATTGGAATAAGAACAGGACCTCAGATCAGTGGAATAGGCTTGAATACTCAAAGAATGTTCCCCAGACATACAATCACCTAATTTTTGATAAAGGAGCAAGAAATTCTAAATGGAGCAAAGAAAGCCTCTTCAACAAGTGGTGTTGGCACAACTGGCTAGCCACTTGCAAAAAATTGAACTTAGACCCCCAGTTAACCTCATGTATGAAGGTAAAATCAAATTGGATTAAAGACCTCGATATCAAACCCGAAACCATAATATATATAGAACAACACATAGGCAAAACACTCCAGGACATTGAGACTACAGGGATATTCAAGGAGGTAACTGCACTCTCCAAGCAAGTGAAAGCAGAGATTAAAAGATGGGAATATATTAAGCTGAGAAGCTTCTGCATCTCAAAGGAAATAGCGCCCAGGATACAAGAGCCCCCACTGAGTGGGAGAAACTATTCACCCAATACCCATCAGATAATGGGCTAATCTCCAAAATATACAAGACACTGACAGAACTTTACAAGAAAAAAACATCTAATCCCATCAAAAATGGGGAGAAGAAATGGACAGACACTTTGACAAAGAAGAAATACAAATGGCCAAAAGACACATGAAAAATGCTTCACATCACTATTCATCAAGGAAATGCAAATCAAAACAACTATGAGGTACCACCTCACACCACAGAGATTGGCACATATCACAAAGAATGAGAACAAGCAGTGTTGGCGGGGATGTGGAGAGAAAGGAAATCTTTTTTTTTGTTTGTTTTTTTGGGCCACACACCATGACGCTCAAGGGTTACTCTTAGCTATGCACTCAGAAGGCACTCCTGGCTTGGGGAACCATATGGGACGCCAGGGATCCAACCGCAGTCCATCCTAGCTAGCGCTGGCAAGGCAGACACCTTACCTCTAGTGCCACTGCAGAGGCCCCAGAAAGGAACTCTTTTTTTTTTTAATATCTTTATTCAAGCACCTTGATTACAAACACGATTGTAATTGGGTTTCAGTCAAAAAAAAAAAAAACACAGCCCCTTCACCTGTGCAGTATTCCCACCACCAATGTCCCCAATATCCCTCCCCCATCTGTATAGGAGACAGTCATCCTACTTCTCTCACTCATTAACGTTGTCACCAGAATTGTCAGTGTAGTTATTTCTCTAACTGCACTCATCACTCTTTGTAGTGAGCTTCATAAAATGAGCTGGAAGTTTCAGCCCTCCTCTCTTTGCCTCTGAGGATTTTTGCAAAAATGTCTTTCATTTTTCTTAAAACCCATAGATGAGTGAGACTATTCTGTGTCTATCTCTCTCCCTCTGACTTACTTCACTCAGCATAATAGATTCCATGTACATCCATGTATAGGAAAATTTCATCTCTCCTAACGGCTGCATAGTATTTCATTGTGTATATGTACCACAGTTTAGAAAGGAATTCTTATGCACTGCTGGTGGGAATGCCATCTAGTTCAACCTTTATGGAAAGCAATATGGAGATTCCTCCAAAAACTGGAAATTGAGCTCCCATACAATCCAGCTATTTCATTCCTAGGATTATACTCAGGGAACACAAAAATACAATTCAAAAATCCCTTTCTTACACCTATATTCATTGCAGCACTATTTACCATAGTAAGACTCTGGAAACAACCAAGATACCCTTCAACAGATGAATGGCTAAAGAAACCGTGGTATATATACACAATAGAATATTATGCAGCTGTCAGAACTTTTTTTTTTTTTTTTTTTGTCTTTGGGTCACACCCGGCGGTGCTCAGAGGTTACTCCTAGCTGTCTGCTCATAAATAGCTCCTGGCAGGCACGGGGGACCATATGGGACACCAGAATTTGAACCAACCACCTTTGGTCCTGGATTGGCTGCTTGCAAGGCAAACGCCGCTGTGCTATCTCTCCAGGCCCATGAAATTTTTCTATACATGGATGTACATGGAACCTATTATGCTGAGTGCAATAAGTCAGAGAGAGGGAGAAAGATGCATCTCACTCATCTATGGGGTAAGGTGGGGAGGAGGGAGATTTGGGACATGGAGATAGGAATGTTACACTGTTGATGGGTGGTGTTCTTTACATGACTGAAACCTAAACACAATCATGTATGTATTCAAGGTGTTTAAATAAAATGTATATATATATATATATATATATATATATTAAAAAAATAAAGTTGATCAAAGACCTTGAAATTAGACTCTACTTCAAAATTTTTTTATTAAGGAAAACATAGGCATTCTGCTCCAAAACTTAGACTTCAAAAGAGACAATTTTGTAATCCAAAAAAATGCTATAGAGAGAACCTGGAAAACTTGGTTATTTTAGCTGGATAAAGTATACCTAAGTACTCTTTTTGTGTGCTGTAATTTCTATAAGTTAGAGTTCTAGAAACAAACAAAAGAAAATCTCAAGCAACATACAAAGAAATATAAATTTTAGAGAGGTAAATATTCCATATGTCACTCTTCTGATAGGAAGTGAAACTTTAGCATTGTATACTATGCAATAACTTAGAAATCTCTACATCTATAGGCTCTTCTTCCAAACATTATTCAAAGGTAAAATTATACTAGCAAGGAAAAAATCTCTCAAAATATATAAAACATGAAAGAAAACATCAAAATTAAGTTTTAAAAAGTTGCCATTGCAGTAATTTCCATACAAACTTAATCTAAATAACATGTATTAAAAGATCTGGGTTTCTTTCATTTCAGTGCAAGATTTGCCATTGCTAAATGAAAGAAGATTATGCTTAATACTTTCAGTAAAAATAGCATTGCCTTAGGAATACAATCTTATTTCCTTTATCTGTAAATCTCACTATCTTTAACACTCATTCTATGTATATATTTGTTAATGAAGAATATAGAAAATTATCTTGCCAGATACTAATGACAGCTCTTCCTGGTTGATGGTGTTTTAGACATTTATTTTTCCTAAGTACTCATATTTAACTGTTTCTTGAAAAGAAATAAAACTGTATTGCTGCATAAATAATAGGCATTTTTTCAAAAACCAAAATATAAACAGAAATCAACATCAATGAATATATAGTATATATACAGAAATGAGGTGAGAAGGAATGTTTCCTTTGGCAATAATGAAGGAGATATTTAAGCACACTCAGTATTCAATGAACATATAATTTAGCAATCAACAAAATAACTGACAGTCAGCATGTAAATTATTCATATTTTAATTTTTCAACTGTTTATTCGTTTCACAATGTTTATCTACCAGTTAAACAAAGCATATTCATGTGGGAGTCCAAAGTATAAAAGGAATAAAATCTTGTATCAAACTGTCTTAAATTATATATTGAAAATCTCCGTTAAATAGCAAAAGTTCTGCTATAAGCAAAATATCTTGAATGGTTACATTACTATGTGGTTTCATAAATTTAATTTTTATAAAACTAGAAATCTAAGAAAGATGAAAACTTCTTAAAAGAAGCAATATTAGGCTCTCATATAAGCTAGTGATGACACTTGTTGGCATCTACCACCAAAAACAAAATAATTTATTTGAAAATAAATAGCACACAGATGTTAATTAGTAATAATAATAGTCATGGATATGGAAACAACCCAATGTTCAACTATAGATTAATGAATAGAAGTTATAATATATGAATACAAAGTAATTCTATGCGGCTAAAAGAAAGGATAAAAATCTGATTCACTTCATTTAACATAACATCTTCCGGTTCCATCCATGTTGTAGTGAATTGCATGATGGCATCATTGTACTATATACATATTCCATTTATATGTATCACATTTTTATGATTTTGGACATATAGATTGATTCCAAATCTTTTCAATTGTAGTGAGTGCTTCAATGAATAATGATGTGTATACATCCTTTTAAATGAATGCTTTTTCTTTCTTGGGAATAAATAATGAATCAAATGGCAGCTCAATTCTAAGTTTACTGAGAACCCTCTAAACTATTTTCAACAGGAATTGAACCAGACAGCAATTTCACAAAAATTAGATTAAAATTCCTTTTGTTAGATGAAATAACCCAGAAGAAAAAGGATAAAATCAGGATGATATCACTTACATGTGGTCTTTAGAATAACTATATTAAGGAATGAGATGGTTTAAATTGGGGTTGTATAGAACAATCTTGTCCCAGAAGTATAGTGAGGAGAAGGAAAGAAATGGAATGGAAAAAGACAAGAGATATGAAATAACTGGGAACAGAGGTCAAAGGAAGTCAGATACATTGGTGATGCTAAGAATAAAAACTAAATATCCAAGCCACTGAGTCAACAACAATGGAATCATGAGACCCAAACTGTACCAAAAAAACTTAAAAACATGCCTGTTATGATTTCAGGCTGAAGCAGGAAGCAGGGGTGGTGAACTGGGATGGACTCTAGACCATCGGTGAGTTTGAGACTTGTGGAGGAATTGGTGCAGACACATTGTATGTCCAAACTTAATTATGAATAACCTTATAAATGACAATATTTTAAATTAATTTTTAATTAAAATTAAAGAAAATCACCAGTTGGCTGCAAAAAAATCTTCTTAAACTTTTAGCCTTAAAAGTTTCTAAAGCCCTTTTTATTATCAGTCATGGCATCTGGCCAGGCACTGCTCTCATAATTACAACCTGAAAATATCAAGTATATCCTTCTATTCATAAATTTCCATTATCTCCAAAGTCATGTCTTCATTATCTAGCATACAGACTAGATTGTCTATCTATACAGTCTCTTTTTTTAAACTTCTATTATTATATTCATTATTTCCTTAATATACTCATGAAATTTACCATGAATGGAATTTTGAACTAGGATGATAGACTGCAAGAATGAGTTTTTTTGCCATCAATTGATGTAAAGTTCTACTAAGAAATGGGCAAGTGATAGCAATTTATAAAACAATGATTAGAGGGAAGAAACTAGCTTTTCAGAGTAAGGCATTGTCCAGGATGAGGAATTTGGGAAAAGATGCTCTCGGAAGGTTATATAAAAAATATGCTTGAAACATATGACAGCATAGTATGTTTGGAAACAATGCCTATTTCTTCATTAAATGTGTATATTTAAGAGGAGACAAGCACTGAAATGAGACTATAGAGTTGCCCAATAGCCAGGTAAAACTCTAAATCATATTTGAAAAATATCAACTGACTCCAAGTCTCACATGATTCATTCAGAACATTAAAAGGCAGGTACTATTTCTAAAAATATATATAAATCTGATTTTCATCATTAACTGGTTTTCTATTTAGTATTAGAAACTTTGTAATAGGTGACAATTATTTTTTAATATTTTTTATTTTACCAACTTTATTACATACATGATTGTATTTGGGTTTCAGTCATGTAAAGAACACCACCCATCACCAGTGCAAAATTCTCATCACCAATGTCCCAAATCTCCCTCCTCCCCACCAACCCCCACCTGTACTCTAGACAGGCTTTCTATTTCCCTCGTACATTCTCATTATTAGGATAGTTCAAAATGTAGTTATTTCTCTAAATAAATTCATCCCTGTTTGCAGTGAGCTTCATGAGGTGAGCTGTAACTTCCAGCTCTTTTCTCTTTTGTGCCTGAAAATTATTATTTCAAGAATGTCTTTCATTTTTCTTAAAACTCATAGATGAGTGAGACCATTCTGTGTCTTTCTCTTTCTCTCTGACTTATTTCACTCAGCATAATAGATTCTGTGTACATCCATGTATAGGAAAATTTCATGACTTCATTTCTCCTGACAGCTGCATAATATTCCATTGTGTATATGTACCACAGTTTCTTTAGCTATTCACCTGTTGAAGGGTATCTTGGCTGTTTCCAGAGTCTTGCTATGGTAAATAGTGCTGCAATGAATATAGGTGTAAGGAAGGGATTTTTGTATTGTATTTTTATGTTCCTTGGGTATATTCCTAGGAGTGGCATAGCTGGGTTGTATGGGAGCTTGATTTTGGAGTTTTTGGAGGAATCTCCATATTGCTTTCCATAAAGGTTGAACTAGACGGCATTCCCACCAGCAGTGGATAAGAGTTCCTTTCTCTCCACATCCCGCCAACACTGGTTGTTCTCATTCTTTGTGATGTGTGCCAATCTCTGGGGTGTGAGGTGGTACCTCATAGTTGTTTTGATTTGCCTCTCCCTGATGATTAGTGATGTGGAGCATTTTTTCATGTGTCTTTTGTCCATTTGTATTTCTTCTTTGTCTAAGTGTCTGTCCATGTCTTCTCCCCATTTTTTGATGGAATTAGATGTTTTTTTTCTTGTAAAGTTCTGTTAGTGCCTTTTATATTTTGGAGATTAGCCCCTTATCTAATGGGTATTGGGTGAATAGTTTCTCCCACTCAGTGGGGGTCTCTTGGAATAGATGACAATTATTTAACTATTCTAGAGCAGATTGTGCACTACTCAACATGTATATGTTGAGAATATATGCATATGTATATGTTGAATATATGCATATTATACTCAGTGATAAATGAGTTATAATGAGGGGAAATGCAAAGGAAAATACATAGCAACATTTTGAATTTTTCTTTTACCATAATGTTTAACCAAAAGTCCTAGTGTATATAAATATGCGTTAAATTACTTTTTTCACAAATGTTGCCCACATTAAAAACATTTCAAAATATAACACTAGTTTTAGATAAATAGAAATTATTTGTATTTGTATTGATTATTTAATTAAATATTATAATGTTTAAACTAAATAAATAAAATAAGTAAAAATAATAAATATCTTAGTGAAAAGTAGCTTATAAGCTTCCTAAAGATAGAATGCAGTTAAGGACAGAGAAGGGACCACCATGACAATTGTAGTTGGAAATGATCACTTTGAACAAGAGCTGGGTGCTAAAAGGAGATAAAGTGATATACATGATACCACTTCAGTAATACTATTGCAAACCATTATTCTAAAAGGAATAAAAAAGAAGAGTGAGTGAGAGAGAATAGAAAATGTCTATCATAAAAAGAAAAAGTGGGAGTGAAGAGAGGAGGATGGGAGGAAAACTTGGAACATTAGTAGTGGAAAATGTACACTGGTGAAGGGATGGGTGTTGGACATAATGTGACTGAAATTTGATTATAAAAATCTTTGCGACTGTAACTCAAGATGATTCAATTAAAATGTACTACAATTATTTTTAAAAGTAGCTTCTACATGTTTAGGGCAAATTAAAAATTTCTCTCAAGAACAGGCTTGCATTTCTGCATGAATAGAGGAATAGAGTAAAGGAAATTTGGTACGTAAATAACTGAAATATGATCCATTTTCAGGATATATATTGTATCTATTCCAATTATAAAATGTAATTAAAATAATTCCAATAAAGTCTTGTTGACATACTACAATAAACTTATAAATATTATATGTAATTAATACTATTGTAACTAAAACACGTTTAGACATGCAGATGTGTTTCAACATACTTTTCTAATTAATATCTAAATAATTTTCTGATAATTGTTTTATTCCATCAATTCTGGTAAAACTTCAAGTATTGGGGGCCAGAGATATAGTAAAGGTACCTACCTTATATGTGGCTGAATGGGTTCAATTCCTGACAATAAACATGTTTTCAGGAGCCCAACCAGGAGTGATTTCTGAATACAGAGCCAGGAGTGAGCCTTGAAAACTCCCAAACAACCTAGAGTGGAAAAAAATTGAAAAATATTAGTTTCAGAAGTATTATGACATTTCAAGCACAATGATTGTTCCAGGAAAAAGCATCTACCATGAGTCTACAATATGATCAAATAAATTTTAATCAGTTTTGCTTAATTGTTATAAACATACTAAGTTATTGTTCACTATTCAAAAATGTTTCCAACATTTCATGCACTAAAAGTGTGATAAGGGGATGGAGAGATAGCATGGAGGTAAGGTTTGCCTTGTATGCAGAAGGACAGTGATTCAAATTCTGGCATCCCATATGGTCCCCCAAGCCTGCCAGGAGCGATTTCTGAGTGTAGAGCCAGAAGTAACCCCTGAGCACTACCGTGGGTGACCCAAAAGCTAAAAACAAAAGAAACAAACAAAAACAATAAAAGTGTGTTAAGAGCAGAAGACAATATAGGGTTATTAAACATGAATCATGTTTGATTGGTTTGTTGTAATAAATAATTTAAGGGACTGGAGATAGAGTACAGTGGTAAGGTACATGGCTTGCATGTACTGATGTTGCTTCCATCCTTGAAACCACATATGTTCTCAATACACTTCTAGAATTGATTCATGGGCATAGTCTGGGTTCAAAAATAATGAGCATCTTGGAAAGGCATGCAAAATTACAATTCTAAGCCCTAAAAATATTTCCTTTTGCCATTTTGAAATGTTTGCTATGGCAAAAATGAGGAGGTGAGCAATAAAAAATAGGACTAAAGACACAGAAACAGAAAACTTCCAGATAAATATGAAAAATGTTGACAGATTAAATTTCTCAAACATTAAATATTTGAATCTGTCTTTTGAAAATAAAGATTTCACTAAATTATTGTCAGTTAGGTACAAAGTGGTAAAAATGACATCTATAAAATTAATTAAGGTTAGATTTTCATCAACTCAGATTTAATTTTAAGCCAATTTCAATAGCAATACTAGCAATTTCTTCATGGTGTGAATGGAACATCTGAGGCTATCAGTTTGTGAAGTGCTGATGAAGAAAGCATGAATTAAACTAATGTTTTTCAGTAGAAACTGAGGAATCATATAAGAACATCCCCATGGAATCTGAGTTAAAAGTCATGATAATTTGTGTTTCTGAGTATTCAGTGCATTGAGAAACCATAAAATGAATGCAAGTTGAGAAACTTGGTTTAAAATTCAAGTAAGCGTATCCCACTCAGGCAAGTTCTTGAAAAATTCTGAACCTCCATGTCTTCCTTACATTAAAGTTACATGCTAATTTGGTGGAAATGAATGTCTTCTCCATATTAGATATTTCAATTTCTTTTCATTCCCTTCATAAAGTTTTCACTGTGCTCCACTTCTTGTTAATATCACTCCTGGTACCATGTAATTGTGTTACTATGGTAACAGAGATCTTATTTCTAAATATATCTACATTTATACAAAAGAATTCTCAAAATTTTGTGACTTTTGTATACAGTATATTTAGTCACTATTGAAACTTTCATTCATCCTAATAATTTTAGTTGATTCAGTTAAAGTACAGAAAAATAAGATTACCTGCATTTAATAAAAATTTGTTGAAAGAATGTGTAAACAGTGTGAGTGTGCTCTGAGTTTTCAGAGTTCAGTACAATTTCTGTGTAAACCAAATTTCTTCATGTTTAAAAAAATATATCTGAGGGTCCAGACTGATAGTACAGCGGGTCGGGCGTTTGCCTTGCACAAGGCTGACCCAGGTTTGATACCCAGCACCTCACATTGTCACCTGAGCCTGCCAGGAGCGATTTCTGAGAACAGAACCAGGAGCTCCAGTGGATGTGGCTCAAAAACCAAAGAAAGAAAGAAAAAGAAAAAGAAAAGAAAACTATCAATTTGATGCTTTAGTTGTTAAAGCTTCAAATAGTTTTATAAGGATTTATAAAAGGATTTGACTAAGTTATTTCGTATGCAAAATGCCATTTATCTTGTAGTTTCTTAAATTCCCAAAACATTGACCTTTTGACATCTAAAATTTTATTCCAATAACCTATCAAACCCAAAGTTTCACAAAAGAAGGATGCAAGATGGTCAGTTCTCAAACACCACTAGGTGTTATTAGAATACCAACATTTCATGCACTAAAAGTGTGATAAGGGGATGGAGAGATAGCATGGAGGTAAGGTTTGCCTTGTATGCAGAAGGACGGTGATTCAAATCCTGGCATTCCATATGGTCTCCCAAGCCTGCCAGGCACCTTTATTCTCAACTTTCATTTTCTTTACTTCTTGGACCACACTCAGCTGTAAAGACTTACTCCTAGCTTTGTGCTTATGGAACACTCCTGTCAGTGCACAGGGCATCACATGTAATCATGCCAGGGCTCCTCAACCTTGTGCTACCTTTCTGCCACTTATTTATCAATAATTATTGATCATTTAGCCTTAGCAGATAACCATAATTTTCAAATGCTCTAACAAGAGTTTTCTTCTTGATCACATCTGTGTTGGCAGGCTGAGGTTCACTTCAGAGCTAAGTTTACTTTCTATTTTAAGAATCTAAAGTGACAAAGCTTTTCCTCTCTGGAACATCATCTCCCCTTGTAGAGAGAAATGAAGCAATGGCAAGACCACATTTAAATCTTCATTTTCTTCTGTTCAGAAGCAGCAAATAATACCTTTGCTCATATTACCTGGGTTAAAGGAAGTTCTATTAATAGGGAGGGGGAATGTTCCTAAAGGTAAGGACTACTGCATGGAACAACAACAAAAAGATCTATTAATTTTCTTGTATGGAGCTCAGAAAATTGCGAACAGTAATATGATCTATATATAACTCTATATGTATGTATATATATATATATATATATAACTCGACAATGACATGTTGAATAAATACATGATTGCTTACTTTTTATTTCATTTTATTTCCTGGATGGACACTCATTGGAATCATTTTCTTTATACTTAAAATTGCCAGATAACATTACACTACCTCTTGAAATGATTTTCTACTCATTCATCTTGTCTAGCCTTTAGTGGATATTTTTTGTCTCTTAGCTTATATTTTAGGGAAGATTTCCTTTTTTTTTGACAATCAGAAAAACATATTTCTACCTTTTCTATTTACTTTGCTTTTACAATTTGCTTTGTCTGTCTTTCCCCAAATCCAGCTAAAAGTGCAGTGGATATCCTGCAGCTGTACCTATCAGGGGTCTCAAACTCAATTTACCAGGAGGCCGCAGGAGGCAAAGTCGGGGTGATCCTTGAGTGCAAAGTCAGTAGTAAGCCTTGAACATTGGTGGGTGTGACCCAAACAACTAAAACAAAACAAAACAAAAAAAAAGATTCGTCTAGGGCAGGGCCACAAAATGTTGTACGAAGGGCTGGAAATGGCCAGCGGGCCGCAAGTTTGAGACCCCTGAATATCATATATATTCTTTTTTTTTATTTATTATGAGAACAAGGTCATATATATTCTTACAAGGTTTGAAGAACTCAATTGTTCTCTGAGCTGTAGGAATATTTCTCCAGAGTTACCAAGATCCTAAACATATTTTCTATGAAACTCATCATTGTTCAATGTTTTATTTAAGTTCACTGTGATTATCTTAGCTTGGAAGATTCAGAACTTAAAAAAAAAAGCAGGTGTCAAAATCTTATCAAAGTTTTCCATATATTATTGTGTTCTTCCACTCTAAATTAAAATAAAAATTACATGATCATGTTGATGTTAGATATGAAGTGTGCTTTAGTTGGAAATGTAATAAATCACTAGAAACTGGCTAGATATGTTTTGTTTTTATCATAAGGTATTCTGTAATGCCAATTTTTGCTCATTGTTTTGACACAGAAGGATCCTAGTTTAGAATATGAATTATATGTTAAACATAATAATGAACTTATAAAATGTTATAAAATTATTTTAATTTTTTTAACTTTGGGTAGGTCAAAAAAGATGTTTTAAAACAATTTCCTGGCTTCTAATAACATAGAGGAAAATGAGTCATACATTTGCTGGTGTTTGAAGGAATTAAAACAGAGAAGAATAATTTTCTATATGGGTTAATCTGTAGATAAAGGATAGAATTACTCTATTGCTTCAATGGTTCCATGCTTTCCTGGTCTCCCAGAGAGAAGATCAAACCCTCTCCATCCTGTTATTTAGTAAGTATTTACATTTTTAATATCTGCCTAGTCAAGACAAATATTATGTATATACATAATATTCTGTATATATATGTATATATACATATTTTCTTTATCATCACCGGTTTTGGTTCTGCTTGGTATGAAAATGGAGAAGAAAAAGTCTTGCCTGGAATAAAAGCTCAGGTCAAAACCAGAGCACAGAGACTGTGTAGCCTGTCATTCTTACCCACATAGCACCAGCAATACAGTATGACACCATACGCTTTTGTATAGGCACTGTAAAAAAGGGGGAAACCATATACACAGAAACAAGATCTTATCTTCTAGGGATAAGTACTCATACTTTTTATAACACATGGGCGCCTCCCACCCTGAACGTGTCATGTAGATACAACTCAGTCTTCATGAAATTGGATAGTATTAGCCCAATCCCATACCCCAGATCCCAGATGTAGAAAGGATAAGGCTTCCTCAAACAACATCAGGAACCAAACTCCACTGGAAAATTTCTAACACCATTCTGGCACCAACTTGTGCCAGTTCTGATATGACATCCCGACAATGAGGAAACGACAACTTGATCTAAGAACAGATTGTCCTATCACATCAGAAGACATGGCATCCTTTGATCTGTGCAAGACACAAGAGTGATAATTACAGAAGACTGACTGTGACAACCATGACTGGGCAGAACTTATCCTGGAACAAATAAGAAAAACCTTACCCTCGGCTGTAGCCTAGGACTTGTACAAAAATCAAGATCTCTAATTATAGAAGCCCGACTTTGTCAGTGGAGAATGAGCAGAACTTCTGGAACCATAAGGAAAACTCTATCCTAGGCTTTGGCGTAGAATCTGAGCAAAAACCAAGACCACTCATTACAGAAGACTGATTACAACAACAATGATGGAACAGAATTTCTAAAACAGTAGACTCTATCCTAGACCTTGTCCTATGACCAATGCAAATACCAAGATCTCTAGCTACAGAGGACTGATTTTATCATCTACAACTGAGCGGAAAGTTTTCTGGCACCACACAAAAGATCTTGGGGAGAGGCAATGAATAGGTACAGAGCCAGTAGTTATTCCCATGACAGTATGCTTCAAGAGCAGAGAAACCCTGAATCTCTTAGGCCAAAGGAATTCCCTTTTTTACTTCCCGAATACTTACTGCGCCTATGAAAAATAAGGGGTGGAGACACAAAACCTTGCCACACCAGCATTCCTTTTTAATTTTTTCTCTCGTTTTTACTTCTCCTCTCTTCTCTTTGTTTTTTCTTCTTTCTTTTCTTTCCTTTTTCACTCTTGTGGTTATTATTTGGTGATTCTTTGCTGCTCTTTATTTTTTTGGTAGCTACTATCTTTTTTTTTTTTTTCTTTTTTCATTGTCCCCTCCCAGCAGAACCACACAACTCAAATCACCTTGTTCTACCTCATGAATTGTGGAGGGAAATTTTCTTATGGTCCTGGTACAGGACCAAACAGCCATAAGAAAATTTTATTTTTATGAATGATACCAGGACCAAACAGCCATAAGAAAATTGAGTGGAATTAAAAAATGATCCGACTTAAACATCAAACCTAAAGTCAACAACAGAATCGATACCCTATCTACAGCAAGCTATACACAGAGGGGAACAGTTTCACTAGCACTCTGGGGGACAAATTATTATATTAAAAAAGATTTTATTATATATAATACAATATATAATAATATACAATATTAATAATGTTGATATTAATGTTAATAATATATAATATAAATATATAATATTATTAATATATAATATGTATAAAAGAAGTTACTAAAATGTATAGGCAAAATTTCTTAAGAAGATAGGGCTTCTGAAATAAAGAGACAAGAGAGCTTATAATTAAAAATCCTGAGTAAAATACTCAAATTTTCTTCCATATTTTTAAGCCCACTTTTAGATGGGGTAGAGTGCAGGGGAGGTCACTCTTAAGGGATAATCTATCAGTGGTCCTCAAACTATGGCCCGAGGGCCACATATTGTATTTATATCTGTTTTGTTTATTCGTTGCAAAATAAGATATATGTAGTGTGCATAAGAATTCGTTCATAAGTTTTATTTTTACTATAGTCAGACCCTCCAATGGTCTGAGGGACAGTGAACTGGCCCCTGTTTAAAAAATTTGAGGACCCCTGAATAATCAGTATTAGTAATAATGAAGATTGAGAGTCAAGCTTAGGATCTAAAAAATAGTGATCACATGGTACATCTTTTTCTACTGATAAGCATCTTGCTAAGGTGCTGTAAATATATATCTGGGACTATTTCATGTAAACACAAACAATTTCAACTCTAGGTATAGCAAATAGATAGATAGATTGATAGACCACTGGCAAACCTAACAAAGAAAGAGAGAGAGAGAAACATGATAACTCGTATCAGGAATGAAAAAGGAGAGATCACTACTGATATGACAGAGATTCAAAGGGTAATCAGAAACTACTTTGAAAAACTCTACGCCAATAAAAATGAGAACCTGGAAGAAATGGATAAATTCTTGGACTCTTATAATCTTCCACGGTTGAAGGTAGAGGATGTAGCATATCTAAACACCCCCATCACCATTGATGAAATTAAAACAGTAATCAAATGTCTGCCGAAAAACAAAAGCCCAGGTCCAGATGGATTCACTAATGAATTCTATCAAACTTTCCAAGAGGAACTACTGCCAATCTTGGCAAGACTCTTTCATGAAATTGAACAAACAGAAACACTTCCAAATAGCTTTTATGAAGCCAACATCACCTTGATACCTAAACCAGACAGAGATGCTACCAAAAAAGAAAATTACAGACCAATATCACTGATGAATGCAGATGCAAAGATCCTCAACAAAATCCTGGCAAATAGGATTCAATGCCTCGTGAAAAAGATCATCCACTACGATCAAGTAGTTTCATCCCAGGAATGCAAGGCTGGTTTAACATCCATAAGTCTATCAACATAATACACAACATCAATAACAAGAAAAATAAAAACCACATGATCATATCAATAGATGCAGAGAAAGCATTTGATAAGGTTCAACACCCATTCTTGATCAAAACTCTCAGCAAGATGGGAATGGAGGGAACCTTTCTCAATATAGTGAAGGCCATCTACCACAAGCCAGTGGCAAATATTATCCTCAATGGAGAAAAACTGAAAGCCTTCCCTCTAAATTCTGGCACAAGACAAGGCTGTCCTCTCTCACCACTCCTATTCAACATAGCACTGGAAGTACTTGCTATAGCGATTAGGCAAGAAAAGGATATCAAGGGAATCCAGATAGGAAAGGAAGAAGTCAAGCTCTCACTGTTTGCAGATGACATGATACTCTACTTAGAAAACCCTAAAGACTCTATCAAAAAGCTTCTAGAAACAATAGACTCATATAGCAAGGTGGAAGGCTACAAAATTAACACACAAAAATCAATGGCCTTTCTATACACCAATAGTAATAAGGATGAAATGGACATTAAGAAAACAACCCCAGGGGCCGGGCGGTGGCGCTCGAGGTAAGGTGCCTGCCTTACCTGCGCTAGCCTAGGAGACGGACCGCGGTTCGATCCCCCGGCGTCCCATATGGTCCCCCAAGCCAGGAGCGACTTCTGAGCGCATAGCCAGGAGTAACCCCTGAGCGTCACCGGGTGTGGCCCAAAAACCAAAAAAAAAAAAAAAAAAAAAAAGAAAACAACCCCATTCACAATAGTGCCACACAAACTCAAATATCTTGGAATCAACTTGACTAAATATGTGAAGGACCTATACAAAGAAAACTATAAAACTCTGCTCCAAGAAATAAGAGAGGACACACGGAAATGGAAACACATACCCTGCTCATGGATTGGCAGGATTAACATCATCAAAATGGCAATACTCCCCAAGGCATCATACAGATTTAATGCCATCCCTCTAAAGATACCCATGACATTCTTCAAAGAAGTGGATCAGACACTTTTGAAATTCATTTGGAACAATAAACACCCTCGAATAGCTAAAGCAATCATTGGGAAAAAGAATATGGGAGGAATTACTTTCCCCAACTTTAAACTGTACTACAAAGCAACAGTTATCAAAACGGCATGGTGTTGGAATAAGGATAGGTCCTCAGATCAGTGGAATAGGCTTGAATACTCAGAAAATGTTCCCCAGACATACAACCACCTAATTTTTGATAAAGGAGCAGGAAATCCTAAATGGAGCAAGGAAAGCCTCTTCAACAAGTGGTGCTGGCACAATTGGATAGCCACTTGCAAAAAATTGAACTTAGACCCCCAGCTAACATCATGTACGAAGGTAAAATCCAAATGGATTAAAGACCTCGATATCAGCCCCAAAACCATAAGATATATAGAACAGCACATAGGCAAAACACTCCAGGACATTACAAGCATCTTCAAGAAGGAAACTGCACTCTCCAAACAAGTGAAAACAGAGATTAACAGATGGGAATATATTAAGCTGAGAAGCTTCTGCACCTCAGAGGAAATAGTGCCCAGGATACAAGAGCCACCCACTGAGTGGGAGAAACTATTCACCCAATACCCATCAGATAAGGGGCTAATCTCCAAAATATACAAGGCACTGACAGAACTTTACAAGAAAAAAACATCTAACCCCATCAAAAAATGGGGAGAAGAAATGAATAGACACTTTGACAAAGAAGAAATACATATGGCCAAAAGACACATGAAAAAGTGTTCCACATCACTAATCATCAGGGAGATGCAAATCAAAACAACGATGAGATACCACCTCACACCCCAGAGAATGGCACACATCACAAAGAATGAAAATAAACAGTGTTGGCGGGGATGTGGAGAGAAAGGAACTCTTATCCACTGCTGGTGGGAATGCCGTCTAGTTCAACCTTTATGGAAAGCGATATGGATATTCCTCCAAAAACTGGAAATCGAGCTCCCATACGATCCAGCTATACCACTCCTAGGAATATACCCTAGGAACACAAAAATACAATACAAAAACCCCTTCCTTACACCTATATTCATTGCAGCACTATTTACCATAGCAAGACTCTGGAAACAACCAAGATGCCCTTCAACAGACGAATGGCTAAAGAAACTGTGGTACATATACACAATGGAATATTATGCAGCTGTCAGGAGAGATGAAGTCATGAAATTTTCCTATACATGGATGTACACGGAATCTATTATGCTGAGTGAAATAAGTCAGAGAGAGAGAGAGTAAAACGCAGAATGGTCTCACTCATCTATGGGTTTTAAGAAAAATGAAAGACACCCTTGTAATAATAATTTTCAGACACAAAAGAGAAAAGAGCTGGAAGTTCCAGCTCACCTCAGGAAGCTCACCACAAAGAGTGATGAGTTTATTTAGGGAAATAACTACATTTTGAACTGTCCTAATAATGAGAATGTATGAGGAAAATGGAGAGCCTGTCTAGAGTACAGGCGGGGGTCGGGTGGGGCGAAGGGAGACTTGGGACATTGGTGATGGGAATGTTGCACTGGTAATGGGTGGTGTTCTTTACATGACTGAAACCCAAACACAATCATGTATGTAATTAAGGTGTTTAAATAAATTTAAAAAAAAGAAAAAAAAAGAAAAAAAAAGGGATAATCCATCAGTGGTCCTCAAACTATGGCCCGAGGGCCACATATTGTATTTATATCTGTTTTGTTTATTCGTTGCAAAATAAGATATATGTAGTGTGCATAAGAATTCGCTCATAAGTTTTATTTTTACTATAGTCAGACCCTCCAATGGTCTGAGGGACAGTGAACTGGCCCCTGTTTAAAAAGTTTGAGGACCCCTGAATAATCAGTATTAGTAATAATGAAGATTGAGAGTCAAGCTTAGGATCTAAAAAATAGTGATCACATGGTACATCTTTTTCTACTGATAAGCATCTTGCTAAGGTGCTGTAAATATATATCTGGGACTATTTCATGTAAACACAAACAATTTCAACTCTAGGTATAGCAAATATAGAAACCTCTCAACTGTGGATGTCTGAGATATTTATGGATTTTATCTCCTAGTAAGTTCCATATCAACTTCCTATGTTTTTATCATGCTTAGAAATAAGGAATCTCTTAAACAGTGGCATTTTATAACTTATCACTCTTTAGTCTCAAAACAAAGAGTGTTTTTCTATCTAATACTCATTAATATGACTCAAATGTGATAGTGTTCAAATATTTTGGAGAATATTTGGAGATAAGGGAAAGGTTTAAATTAATTTAGACACAGATGTCTTTTGATAACAGTATTTGAATGAATACAAAGTAAGACAGATTTGGGTATAATATCTAAATATTGGCATTATATATTCTTTCCTTCAAAGATATTTCACTGCTAAGACATTTTCAAGTGCACCTGTAACCCAAAGAAATATGGATCTACTGCCAATAGAGTTTCAATGGAGAAACTCCTTGATGGGTAGTGAAAAGCTTTATTCAACAAATGGCCAACTTGAAAGATGGCAGACTCACTTCCTAGAGAATTTTGTTTCTTAATATATTTTTACTGAATCACCATTATTTACAAATATGTCCATAAGTATGTGTTAAGCCGTGTCCCAGTACTGTTCCAGAATCTCACAACCATTGTCAACTTCCCTTCACCAATGTCCTCAGATTCCCTACTACCTCCAGAGCATGCTTTCTTAATAGATACATTTTTACATTAGTTATTGTAGTGTATATACATGTTTTCAGTGTGGTTTAGTTGTGTTCATTTGCTTCACTTTTTTTTTTTTAATATAATTTTTATTTTGATCATAGTGGCTTACATATTGTTGACAATAATATTTTAGGTACATATTTACATAAAATCAGGGGGGATTCCCATCCCCAAATTGTCCTCCCTACACCCCCGTTTCTGTCTTACCTCCCATTTCCTCTTCCCTCACCCCCAGGGCGGCTAGAATATGTGGTCCCCTCTGTCTCTAACCAACTACTTAGTAGTCTTGCATCAGTTTGGTCTTGATGCCTCCCTTATTTCCCCCTCTAAGTAGGGGCAGGGGTAGCTAGTTCAAGTTGTGTGGTTTTGCCTGAAAAAGAGAAAATAAATAAACCGGGGTAAGAGTTTAATACCCCGAAAATGGGCAGAATCCTTCTAGAGGTTCTCATCATCGATTTGGGAAATGAAGGAGAAAAAGAAGTTGAAACACTCCACCAGTACCAAAAGAAGTGTCAAATATCCAGTGAGGACTCCAGCTATAACGATAAGCACCACAAAAAAACAGATAAAAAACAAACCAAAACAAACTAAAAACAAACACAAACAAACAAAAAACACGCCGTGGTCTTGAAATAAGAAACATGGCGTAGCACATAACGAAAGAAAAGAAAGGAAGAGAAAGAAAAGAAAAAAAAAAAAAAGAATAATTGG
Source organism: Suncus etruscus (assembly GCF_024139225.1). Classification (NCBI taxonomy): domain Eukaryota; kingdom Metazoa; phylum Chordata; class Mammalia; order Eulipotyphla; family Soricidae; genus Suncus; species Suncus etruscus. The sequence goes on from NC_064867.1 coordinate 5,981,605, forward strand.
GGCCAACAATTTCAATAATCACATCCAAACTGAGGAATCGACCAAAATAGCTAGGTAAATAAAAATAATAATAACAATAATAAATGAAGGTAAGATATATATATATATATATATATATATATATACACACATAACCAAGGTTTTGTGTTTTTTGTATTTTTTTTTCCCTCCTGCCCTGGCACAGTAAATATTGGGGTCATTCGAAAAGGAATTCACTTGCCCTATAAGATATGGGGTTTCTCCGTCCTTGGAGTATACTGTCATGGAATCAGCTCTAGTCTTTGCTCAGGATCATTACTCTCCAGGTTGTGGGTTTTTTTTTTTTTTTTTGGTGTGTGGAAGGCTTCTGCTCTGTCCAGTGTGATACCGTCAGAGCTCTGTGTTTAGCAGTCCCAGTATCTGTACATATCCTGAGGTGGGACTTATGGTGAAGTCAGTCTTTGTGAATCTAGAGGTTCTGTTACCTCAGTGCCATTTTAATCCATCTTCTGTGGTTGGTGATCTTGGTCTTTGCGCTGAACCTAGGAAGGCATCTAGGATAGCGTCTTTCTTTGTTCTTCCAGAAGCCCCTTTCCGTTACAATTGTCTCTGCCAGACCTTTGGGACTGGGGATCATGCTTATTGTGCAGGTCTTAGTTCAAACCCTAGACTAGGGCTTTTTTATTGGTCCCAAGATGTATACAGTCTGGTCGTGGTTCTAGTATCCAGTCATCTGTAAATCACGATCTTGGCTTTTGGACCTACCAAAGGGTGCTGCGTCTTCTGGTTTTGTCTTGTCGTTAGCTGGTGAGGTAGGCTAAACTGCTCTAAGGTCAAGTTGTTCACATTTTCCTCATTGTCGAGATATCATGTTAGAGCTGGCCCTTGTTGTTGACCCTGCAGTAATAAGGCTGTCCCAGATGGAGATTGTTTCTTACAGCTGTTGTGAGGAGCTGTGCCGTTTCTATGTCTGGGATCCAGGGTTCAAGGCTGGTTGAATGGTATCTAATCACCTGAGGTCTAAGTTGATTCCACTTGACATATTTTCAAGGTAGGAGATAACCCTGTATTGTAAACAACTATGAGTTCCTATCTCTAGTAGATAAGAGCTCTTTTTTTTTTTAAATATGTAAGATTTCCCCTTTATTTAGTGTGCCTTTGCAGGGGGAAGTGGTGCTCCATTATATGTCGGAGTATTTGGGGTGGACAGAGTGGGTAACAGAGATAGGTCACATACCCAAAGACGATTAAAAAAAAAAAAAAAGGAAATAAAAGTGTATGTGCCCACAAATGTATATGTAAGGCAAACATTTAAATAAATAAGTTAATTAAAAAAAATAAAAAAAATAAAATGAGTTAGCGAAGTTTTTAAAGGACCAACGTGGTGCAAAAGACTACTTTGCATTTGGGAGAGAACAGGTAAAGAGTTGGTGTATTACAGGTCTTATGCCTATGTTGGAAGTACAGTTTTCCCATTGTCTTTTGGATTTTTCTTGTGGTGTGTGGGTTCCCAGGCATCTTCCAATCACACCCCCTGCCCCCCTTCAGATTGGTAAAAATTTGCAGCTGGGAGGTCTTGGAAGAGTTCTTGCATTGGGGATACTATTGGACCTAAGTCCGGTTTCAACAAACAGTCCATGTTAGGGGGAGTTGGTAGGGAGGGTCTCGCAGCATGTGTCCACAGGGGAGTTGGCTGTCTTTTCTTGCAGGAGACGATGTGTGGGTTCGGTTGGGTGTCCCCTCGCCTGGGTGCTGGGTACTGGTTCATTGGGTAGGAGGTCGATCTTGATGCCTAAAAGATTAAGGACTGAGGGTGGAGAGTTTTAATATGGTGGGAGATCTGGATGGGATTGAGGGGTGAAGGGATAGTTGGATTTCCGGGGGGGAGAAAGGGGAAGGTATATGGGAGGGGTATGAAGGAAGAGAAAAGAGAAAATACCGTAGAAAGGGAGAAGAGAAAGGGAAAAAAGTAAAGAGAAGAGTAGAAGAGAAAAAGAAAAGAGAAGAGAAAAAAAATAGAGAGAAGAAAGGAGAGAATAGCAAGGGAATGCTGGTTTGGTTGAATGTGTTCGATGACTAGAGCCTGTAGTTTAGGTCTGTACATCGCAGGTACTGCTTTGGTGGTCTGACTGGTCACGTGCTTCGATTCCTAAAAGAAGGTTTAACCTAGAGATAAAGTGTATGTTAAAGAGTTTTCTCGTGGCCTTCTCATAGTGCAAGCAAGGTATGGTATCTCGTGTGGTATCCCGAATTGCCATCTTAGTTTGTCCGCCCTTTGTATCTAAGGGCGCCTGTGGAAAGAAAAGCTGAGAGGTTATTTTTAAAATATAGTAAGGTAAAGGGATTAAAACGTAGTGTTATGGTATGTTGCCATTGCATTACGTGGTTTCCCGCTGTGTTCTATACTTGTGTTCCTGTTTACGATCTCTAAGGGATTATTGTGGGCCTTTGTTGTAGGAGTCTGGTTACATACCTGTTCTCTCCATGTTGCTGTTTCTGTTGTTGCTGTTTTCCTTGTGGTATAATGTGCAGTCAAGAGTTTGCATTGTTCCTTTTTCATGTATTTTGGACACTGCTCCCACGTATATGTTGGCTATTACAGTGATCGGAGTTTCTACCCTGTTAAACCCTGTTATATGATTGTTAGGTATTAGTTGTGTATAAAATATATGTTCTAGGTGTTTCAGAATAGTGCTACCATTCTGTGTTTATCTTTTGTCTTCTGGCTTACTTCGTTTAACATAACATGATCTAGGTCCATCCACGTTGCTGCAAAGTCTGTGATTGTATCATTTCTAACTGCCATGTAATATTCCATTGTGTATATGTACCACATCTTAATGATCCATTCATCCGTTGTTGGACACCTAGGTTGGTTCCAAGATTTGGCTATTATACTGAGTGCTGCGATAAATAGTGGGGTGCATACGTATTTTGGAATGAATGTCCTTCCATCTTGTGGGTATATGCCTAGGAGGGCAATTGCTGGGTCAAATGGCAGCTCAATTCTGAGTTCTTTGAGCACTCTCCAGACTTTCCTCCATAGGTGTTGGACTAGGGGACATTCCCACCAGCAGTGGATGAGAGTTCCTTTCATACCGCATCCCCGCCAACAAAGGTTGTTTCCATTATTTTTGATGTGGGCCATCCTCACTGGTGTAAGGTGGTATCTCATTGTTGTCTTGATTTGGATCTCCCTGATGATGAGTGAAGGTGAGCATGTTTTCATGTGTTTGTTGGCCATCCTTCTGTCTTCCTCAGAGAAGTGTCTATTCATTTCGTCTCCCCATTTTTTATAGCTTTGTTTGGTTTTGGGGGGCTCAGCTTTCTGAGTGCTTTGTATGTTCTAGATATCAGCCCTTTATCTGATATGTCGAGTGAAAAGATTTTTTCCCATTCTGTTAGCTGTCTTCTTGCGTTAAGCAGGGTTTCTTTTGCCATGCAGAAGCTTTTTAGTTTGATGTAGTCCCATTTGTTTATATTTGATGCTAACGTTCTTGCCATTGGTGCTCCATTCTCAAAGACCTTTTTGATATATAGGTCTTTGAGTGTTCTGCCTATTTTATTCTCAATAAACTTTATGGATTCGGGTCTGATTTCAAGGTCTTTGATCCACTTTGAGTTGATTTTTGTATAAGGAGTAAGGTATGGGTTGATTTTCACTTTCGTACATGTGGTTTTCCAGTTGTACCAACACCATTTGTTGAATAGGCTTTCTTTGTTCCATTTCAGATTCTTGCCTCTTTTATCAAATATTAGTTGGCTATATACCTGGGGGTTTATGTCTGGGAATTCTGTTCTGACCCACTGGTCTGATGTCCTGTCTCTGTTCCAGTACCATGCTGTTTTGATTACTATGGCTTTATAGTATAGTTTCAAGTTAGGTAAGGAGATGCCTCCCAGCTTCTTGTTTTTCAGTATTTGTTTGGCTATCCTGGGTCTTTTGTGGTTCCAGATGAATTTTGTGAATGCTTGTTCTAATTCTTTAAAGAATTGTGTCTGGATTTGGATAGGGATTGCATTAAATCTATATAGGAGTTTGGGTAGGATAGTCATTTTGATTATGTTAATTCTACCTATCCATGAGCATGGGATGTTCTTCCATTTCTTTAGATCATCTTCAATTTCTTTCTGGAGTGTTTTGAAGTTTCCCTGGTATAGGTCTTTCACTTCTCTTGTAAGGTTGATTCCTAGATACTTGATATTTTTTGATACTATCTTAAATGGAATTGTATTTTTAATCTCTCTCTCCTCAACTTCATTGTTTGTATATAGAAACGCTACTGTCTTTTGTGTATTGACTTTGTAACCAGCCACTTTGCTGTATTGGTTAATTGTTTCTAGGAGTTTTACTGTGGACTCTTTAGGTTTTTCGATGTATATCATCATATCGTCGGCAAAGAGAGATAGCTTGTGTTCCTCTTTCCCAATTTGAATTCCTTTGATTTCCTTCTCTTGTCGGATTGCTATTGCTAGGACTTCTAAGGTTATATTGAATAAGAGTGGAGAGAGTGGACAGCCTTGCCTAGTTCCTGATCTTAGTGGGAATGCTTCTAGTTTCTCACCATTGAGTATAATGTTGGCTGTAGGCTTTTCATAGATAGCTGTAACTATCTTGAGGAAGGTTCCTTCTAACCCTATTTTGCTGAGTGTCTTTAACATGAAAGGATGTTGGATTTTGTCAAATGCCTTCTCGGCATCGATTGATATGATCATGTGGTTTTTGTCTTTCATGTTGTTGATGTGGTGTATAATGTTGATTGATTTGCGTATGTTGAACCAACCTTGCATTCCTGGGATGAATCCCACTTGATCGTGATGTATGATCTTTTTGATGAAGTGCTGGATTCGGTTTGCTAATATTTTATTGAGTATCTTTGCATCTATGTTCATTAGTGAGATTGGTCTGTATTTTTCTTTTTTGGTAGTGTCTTTGCCTTCTTTGGGAATGAGTGTGATATTAGCCTCATAAAAGGAGTTGGGGAGGATTCCTGTTTTTTCTATGGTTTGGAAGAGCCTATGGAAAAGTGGTAGTAACTCTTCTTGAAATGTTTGATAGAATTCACCTGTAAATCCATCTGGGCCTGGGCTTTTGTTCTTAGGGAGTTTTTTAATTACATCTTCAATTTCCTCTGAGGTGATTGGTCTGTTTAGGATTTCTAGATCTTCCTTTTCCAGTCTTGGAAGAGGGTGTTTTTCCAAGAATCTATCGATTTCTACTGGGTTCTCTAGCCTAGTTGAGTATAGTTGTTCATAATATGATCTCATGATATGTTGTATTTCTTGGGGTTCTGTTGTAATCTCTCCCCTTTCATTTTTGATCCTATTGATTTGGGTGTTTTCTCTCTTTTTTTTGGTGAGTTTTGCCAGTGGTTTGTCTATCTTGTTTATTTTTTCGAAAAACCAACTCCTGGTCTCATTGATTTTTTGTATTGTTTTCTTGGTTTCTATGTTGTTTATTTCTGCTCTGGTTTTTATTATTTCTTGCCTTCTGGATGTGGTTGGACTTCTCTGTTGCTGATGTTCCAATTCTTTGAGGTGATCTTTTAAACTGTTGGTTTTGTTATTTTCCTGATTCTTGACATAGGCCTGAATTGCTATGAGTTTCCCCCTAATTACTGCTTTTGCTGTGTCCCATAAATTTTGACATGTTGTCTCTTCATTGTCATTTGTCTCAAGGAATCTTTTTATTTCTTCCTTGAGTTGTTCTTTGATCCAGCTGTTGTTGAGCAGCATGTTGTTTAATCTCCAGGTATTAGTTTTTCTCCATTGCTTCTTCTTGACCTCAATTTTGAGCTCTGTGGCATAGTGATCTGAGAGAGTACTTCTAATGATCCTTACCTTTGTGGTCTTATATAGGTTGGCTTTGTATCCTAATATATGGTCTATTCTGGAGAAGGTTCCATGTGGGCTTGAGAAGAATGTGTATTCTGCTTTCTGGGGGTGGAGGGCTCTATATAAGTCTATTAGCCCTAAATCTTCTAATTTTTCATTCAGAGCTCTTATTTCTTTGCTATTTTTCTGTTTGGTGGATCTGTCCAGTGGTGATAGTGGAGTATTGAGGTCCCCTGCTATTATCACATTTCCCTTCATGTGTTTCTCCAGGTTTGCCAGTAGTTGCCTCACATATTTTGCTGGCTCTACATTAGGTGCATAGATATTGACCAGGGTTAGTGTTTCTTGATCTAATGTTCCCCTGATCAGTAAGTAGTGACCCTCTTTGTCTCTGATCACTTTCTTGAGGTTGAATGCAATTTGGTCTGATATAAGAATTGCTGTCCCTGCTCTTTTTTGTTTTCCATTGGCCTGAATAATCACTTTCCATCCTTTTATTCTAAGCCTGTGCTTATCCTGCATCTGTAGGTGTGTTTCTTGCAGACAGCAGAAGTCCGGTTTATTTTTCCTAATCCAGTTCTCTACTATGTGTCTTTTAATTGGAGAGTTTAGTCCGTTAACATTTAGGGAGATTATTGAGAGAGAGGATTGTTGTGTAGTTGTGTTGTGTAGGGTGGTTTTTGTTACAATCGGGGGTTTGGATTGTGTAATTCGTCTTTGAGTAAGTCGTTTAGGATCGGTTTTGTTTGCACAAATAGTTCAAATTCGTTCTTGTTTGAGAATGTTTTTAGTCTATCCTCCCATATGAATGTAAGTTTTGCTGGGTATTGGACCCTAGGTTGGAAATTTCTTTCATTCAGTCGTTTAAATATGTCATTCCATTGTCTTCTTGCTTGAATTATTTCAAATGGGAGATCTGGTTTGATTCTTATGTCCCTACCTTGGTACTTGAGGTTTCTTTTCTTCCTTATTGCTTTAAGGAGTTCTTCTTTCTCTTTGTTTTTTGCCAATTGGATTACCATGTGTCTTGGTGTTTGTTTATTGGGGTCTATCTTATTGGGAACTCTTTTTATTTCCTGTATTGGCATTGCAGTATCCTTCCAGAGGGTGGGGAAGTTCTCGCTATTATCTCTCTGACTACTTGTTCTTCCCCTTTCCCTACTTCCTCCCCTTCTGGTATACCCACAATTCTTAGGTTGTTTCTTTTGTCCTTTTTCATTAGATACTGGACCTTTCCTTCCAGTGCTTTGCCTTTTATTTCTTTGTTGGTTTCTTGATCATTTTTTGTTTGCAGTTTTCCTTCGAGTTCTTCAATGTGTTTCTCCAATTCTGTGTTTCTGCTTGTAAGGCTTGTTACTTTGTCTGTTAATTCCTTCACTTCTTTTTGTATGGAATCTCTCATGTTCTTTAACATTTCTTCTTTAATTTGGCTGATTTGTTCATCCATAGATTTCTTATACTCGATAGCTAGGGTTTCTCTCATTCCTTTTATTAATTCTTGCATTTCCTTCCTCATGGCTGCTTTTAGGTCTTCATCGCGTGTATCTGTGCGTTTTGGTGGACTTGGAAGCTTGCAAGAGTTTGTCACCATATCTCCAGATATTAGTGATCTCCTTGATTTACGCATACTTCTTTGTATTTAATGGTGTGTTTTAGAGTGCTGTGCTTCTAATTTTCACCTGTTTTGATCCCCTGTGGTGTGGGAGTTGGTTCCCTCCCTGAGGGTGGTTCTAGAGGGACTTTTGGGTGAACTCGCTGAGGTTTTGATCCTCCTGTACTCTTTATGTGGCCTGGTTAGTTGTTTTCCCCTTTTGTTGGCAGCTAGTACTGGCCCTTTCCTGACCACAGTGGTGGGGGGCACTGTTTCTCCTCTCCTTTTTCTCCTCTCCTCTACTACTTGGAAGTCAGTCTTCCTCTTAATTTCTGTCAGCAGGTGTAGTTCCGCTTCTGGCCACACTGGTTGCGGGCGCTGTTGAGCCTGACTCTCTGTTCCCTCCCTTATCTGGGGCTCTGCTCCTCCGAGTTACCACGGAAGAAATTCCCCCAGTCAAGCCCTCCCAGTAGCTGCTCTCAGCCCTAGGGGGGGTCTCCAGTCCACTCTGGGGCTCGGGGCTAGGTTGCTCTAGGTTACCTAAAGGTCCAGGGGGCAGGCCCAAGCTCACCTAGTCTGTTCGTCCCACCTGTCCCAGCTGGGCAGGTGACTCCGGCCCACTAGGTACTAGGGAATGTCCTCCCCAGTCTATGCTCGGGTCAGGTGGGATGAACTCTGGGGCCTGGAAGTTGAGGCAACGGGTGGTGTGGTCTCTGTGCCAACCAGCTGGCCTCTGCAGTCTATGGGGGGGGGGGGTCGCGCGCAGGGTGGCTGGCGGCTGCGGGTCGACCACCTGTGAGCGCCCTAGGAGAGTGCACTCACCCTGGACGCCTGGGGTCCCTATTCCCCGGTTGGCGCGGCTGGCCTCTGCAGTCTATGGGGGGGGGGGTCGCACGCAGGGTGGCTGGCGGCTGCGGGTCATCCACGTGTGAGCGCCCTAAAAGAGTGCACTCACCATGGACGCCGGGGGTCCCTACTCCCCATTGGCACGGCTGGCCTCTGCAGTCTATGGGGGGGGGGGTCGCGCGCAGGGTGGCTGGCGGCTGCGGGTCGTCCACCTGTGAGCGCCCTAAAAGAGTGCACTCACCATGGACGCCGGGGGTCCCTACTCCCCGTTGGCGCGGCTGGCCTCTGCAGTCTATGGGGGGGGGGGGTCGCGCGCAGGGTGGCTGGCGGCTGCGGGTCGTCCACGTGTCCATTTGCTTCACTTCTATACACAAAAGTGCCCAAGACCTCTAACACTTGTCTCTATCACCTCACTTCTTTTTATTATATTTACCCTCCACTATGTCCAAGTTCACAAGAAGTAGGATTTTGGTAGATGCCAATAAATCTCTTCCTGGACAGATCCTCTATGGTATATTCCTTTTTATCACTAAATATAAACATATTTGATAAGGTATATTGTTAATGCAAAGGGAACTATCTCAGCAAGCATTCCTACATAGAAAAGCTTGATGGCTTAAATTACTTTTTCTTTTTTTTTTCCAGGGGAGAGCACAAACGCAGTCCCCCAACTACCACAAATTATGCAGTCGAGTTTCCCACATTTGGGGAAATCGCAGGGGTCTGCACACTCGGAGTGCAATGGGTAAGCCTCACCCTGGGGAAACCACCTTAGTGATCAGGGTATCATGATCATGGTATCTCCCTTGCTTAAAATTTTAATTCACCTCTTTGAGGTCAGTTTCATCAATATGAATGACCTAAAGTTTATTATATCCATCCAAGGCCGTTTGGGATATTCTCTTGGAATACCTTCTGTCCTATATAGAACACTGATATCTCTGGTTTAAAACCCTGACTTCAGGTAACAGTACACAACCCATAGGCAAAACTATTTAATGTGCCTGAAAAAATGCACTATAGTCCACCCACACAGGCAGAATCCACACATATAGACTTTGCCTCCTAAAAGGTTACCTATTAGGCAGCCAGAAGATAATCTCTAACCAGCATAAACTTCCTGGGGCCTCCCTGGGAGTGGGGTAAACTGGCAGTAATATAGGAAAGAAACACCTTGAAATATACAGAAGAAACCATGATAAAGCATCATAGAACCTCACCTTACCTTATAGATGAAGACTGAAATCCTGCTAAACCAATCAATAGTAACTACCTAGAGAATCTGATATGCAGTTCAGAGTAGAAAAGTGTTAGAACTTCAATGAGATTTTTAAAAAAGGAATATACAAATATACCACCAAAAACATGAGGATATGAGAACAGAAATGAGAAAATTACAAACAGAAATGTTAGAACTGAAAAAAATCATACAAAGCTCCTTCACAAACCATGAAACACTGAAAATAAATGTTAATCAAAAACAGAAATGGAAAAATAACACAAACTACTCACTTCAGAAAAACTAATGGGTCATAGAGGAAATTAGAGAGGAAGTCGAAGAATACCTAAAAACTAATGAGAATGAAAATATGAGCCTCCAAAATTTGTGGGGCACAGCAAAAGCAATATTAAGAATAAACATTCATCAGAAAGAAATAAAGAGACCACATAAAAATTTGACTGTAGAACTTAAGAAACTGGAAAGTGACCAACAAAAGGACGACAAAGTCAGAGGAAAGAACTATTAAAACTTAGAGCAGAAAAAAATTAACTTAAATCATAAAAAATCAAGCCAATGCATCAATAAAACTAAGTGTTGGTTTAATATGAAAATAAACAATATTTATAAACCACTTTTAAGACTTACAAAAGAAAACACCTTAATAAAGCAAATCAGAAATGAAAGGGGAATCACAACAGACATCATAGAAATTCTAAGGGAAAGGGTCATCAGATTATTTTTGAGAACCTCTGTGCTGTAAAACAATAAAATTTAGAAAACTAGACAAATTTCTGAATTCCTATATCCTCCCAAATCGAACCAAGATAATTTTGAATATCTAAACAGACCTATCACTATTTAGGAAATTGAAATGGTAATCAAACGTCTCCCAAAAACAAGGACTGGAGTAGTGGCGCTAGAGGTAAGGCTTCTTGCAAGCGCTAGCCAAGGTCTGACTTTGCGGTTCAATGCCCCAGCGTCCCATATGGTCCCCTAAGCCAAGGGTGATTTCTGAGCACATAGCCAAGAATAACCCCTGAGCGTCACTGGGTGAGGCCCAAAGAACCAAAAAAAAAAAAAAAAAAAAAAAAAAAAGTCTACCAAAAACAAAAGCATAGGCCCAGCTGGATTTATTAGTAAGTTCTTTCCAACCATTAAAAGGGATCTACAGCCTATTTCTGGCTATTTCAAGAAATTTAATTAATAAAGACTTTCCCACACGTTTCTATGAAGCAAACATCACCCTGAGAGAGAGAGAGAGAGAGAGAGAGAGAGAGAGAGAGAGAGAGAGAGAGAGAACTACAAGCCAATATTCTTCCTGTATGCAAAGATCCTTCACAAAATACCAGCAAATAGAATCCAATAATGCAACAAAAAGATCATATTCTATAGCCAATTAGAATTCACCTAAAACATACAAGGATAGTTTAACATATGAAAGTCAATCAACATAATGCATCATATCAATAATAGAAAAAATAAAAACAAATGCTTATGTAAATAGATGCAAAGAAAGTATTTTATAAGATTCAGAACTCATTTGTGATTAAAAGAAAACTCAACAAAATGGGAATTAAGAACTTTTATCAGTGTAGTTAGAGTCATTTACCACAAACCCACAGCAAACATTATAAGCATTGGGGGGAAACAAAGTTTTTTCACTAAGATTAGGCACAAGATAAGTTTGTTTGCTCAATCTATTTATATTTAATATAGTATTGGAAGTACCTGCCATAGCAATTAGGCAAGAGTAAGATATCAATTGTATCCAGGTAGAAAGGGATGAAGTAAAACTCTCACAATTTGCAGGTGACATAATGCTATATTTAGAAAATTCCAAAGACTCTACAAAAGGTCCCAAAAACAATAGCTAATTTATTATAGTAAAATCTTAAGTTGTAAGATTAAGATGAATACACAAATTTCCATGGATTTCCTATATACAAGTATGAAGAAAAATGTGATATTAAAAAACAATCTTAACACAATTGTGCTTCACAAAATCAAGTAACTGGGATTCAAGTTAACTAATATACAAAATAAACCTATTAAACACTACTTCAAGAAATAAAAGAGAATAGAAAAAAGTGGTAGTAATTAAAATAGCATGGTTTTGTAATAGACACTCTCAGAAGAGTGGAAGAGAATTAAATATCATGAGACTGATTCCCAGATATATGAGAAGTTAGTTTTTGATAAAGAAGTAAAAAATATAGAGTGAAGGAAAAAATTCTCTTTAACTTGTGATGCTGGGAAAATTGCTCAGCTATATATAGGAAAATGAAATCAGACCGTTTTCTAACACCATATACAAAGGTCAAATCAAAATAGATCAAAGACCTTGATATAAGGCCCAAATCTATAAAGTACATAGAGAAAAATGTAGGAAGAACTCTCCACGACATTGAAGCTAATGGTATCTTCAAGGAAAAAACACCACTGATGAAGCAAGTGCAAACAAAGATAAACAAATGAGACTATATTACAAAGACTGCACACAGAATGGGAGAGACTATTCATCCAATACCAATATGATAATGGGTCAATATCTAAGATATATATGGCAAGCACTGGTAGAAATTAATAATAAAAAAATCCAAGCACATTAAAAAATGGGAAAAAGAGATAAAAGCAAATTTCCTCAAAGAAGAAATACATATGACCAAAAGTTGTATGAAGAATACCCCACATAATTAATCATTAGGGTGATGCAACTAAAAACAATAATATTAACAGTCAAACCACAAAGACTGGTACAAATCAAGAAGAACAAAAACCATTTCTGCAGTGAATGGGAGGATAAAATTCTCTACTAAGAGGATCTCATTCTCGTTTGGTGGGAATGTGAATTAGTCCAGTCTTTTTGAAAAATAATATGGACATTCCTCAAAGAACTAGAAATTGACTTTCCATTTGATCAAGTAATACTGTGTCTAGGAATATATGCAAGGGGCACAAAAATACAATGCATAAAAGACCATTACACTGCTATTCATTGCAGCACTATTCATAATAACCAGAAACATGAAACCACCATATGTTCAAGAACAGATGAGTGGACGAAGAAACTGTGGTAAATCTACACAATGGAATACTACGCTCCTGTTAGGAAAGGTGGAGTTATAAAATTTGCTTATATATAGATATGCATGAAGAGAATCATACTAATTGAAAAGAGTCAAAAGGAGAGGAACAGACATAGAATGGTTGCACTCAATTGTGGGCTACAAAAAATAATAATATGAGCATAATACCCAGACACAAAAACAATGATAGAGGAAATGCAGTTAAAACAGAGAAGGCACTACTACAACAGTAATATTTGGAAATGATTACTCTGGACAAGAATTTGGAGTTGAAAGGAAGTAAAGTGATATACATTATATTGCAAACTATGGTTTCTAACAGGAAAAAAAAGAGAAAGAGAGATTTAGAGAGAGGGGAGAGAGAGAAAGTGGCAACCAGGTGGCAGTGGAGGTGGCAGTAGGGTGAATATGGTGGTGACAAAAATGATGGAAACTGGGGAAAATGGGCCAGAAATGAACACTGGTGAAGGACTGGTCTTGAAATAGCACATGCCTTAAACTCAAGTATCAATATCATTTCAACTCTGCATCTCATGGTGATTTCATTTTAAAAAATAGTTTTGAAATTGGTAACAAAGACAGGATTTGGGTGTCAAAGACATGTATAACTAGATACCAAACTATATTGTTTCAAAATTGTTGTTGCTTTCACAAGAATCAAAGGAGGATCTCGCTAAGGACAGATCAAAGAGACTCTATCTGTTCAATGATAGATTTTTTTTAAATAACTTCAGATATAATTTATAGCCCATAAAATTGTGTCATTTTTATATATTTGCTAAATATGTGATGGGCATTACTATCAAATCTTAAAAAACGAAAACTCTAACTTAATTCTAAAGTTCTAATCTCCCTGTTAACCCATACACACATACAAGGATTAGATATTCAGCCTTAATATCCAAACTTTTTATTCTATTGGGAAGACTTTATTCACTTATTCATATTGTTTGCCAGTGCTCTTCTTTACTTCTTTGAAAAGATACTCCTCTCCATGGGGCTGATGAGAATGTACCTATTTGTCCTTCTTATCTTTCTGATTAAACTTTCTTAAGGTTTTATGATAATATTCCTAATTCAGAGTCAGCACAGTTATTTCCTTAGCATACCTATGGGTATGTGGGAAAAAAAACAGTAGAATTGATCATTTGTGTATTTAGAGATCCATCAGGGAAAAAACATTTTCCTGTCCCATTATCATAGCTTCAAAGATTCCAGTAAGACATTATTGTACTATGCTCCAAAACATCCAAAGAAAAATTCTTCAATCTATGACATGGCAAAAGGGTTTTTTCCTGAGGCCTTTCAAACATCCCCTTGTTCTCAAGTTCTACCTGGTGTTTCCAAGGTCAACAGCAATTAAACCACTAAGTAATCAGCTGATAGTAAATGCCAAAGAGCTGAGTTAATTTTCCCCTGGGTGACAATATTATGTGCTTCTCTCTCGGTTTTGCCCTGCTCTTTAGCAAAACTGTTCTTCTATATAAAGCACTGTAACATCAAAAACTATTTGTTGGAATTTGTGCTCTAAGCAGCTCATTCGTGTTACATCCTCTGAGTATGTGATACAGATTTAGAATTATTATCAATAAGTATATCTTACCATCAGTATGCTTTTAATGATATATGCATATAGGCAATTCATATCACATTTTAATGTTTGGGAAGTGGGTTTCCGGTGAGCCAGTGTATTAATAGTCACTGTCTTTGTCTTTTGTTTCTGTTGCAAAGCAGTAGAAAAAAAGGGGGGGTGTGACTTGACTTTTTTTTTTAATTTTAATTTTTTTTAAACACCTTGATTACATACATGATTGTGTTTGGGATTCAGTCATGTAAAGAACACCACCCATCACCAGTGCAACATTCCCATCACCAATGTCCCAAGTCTCCCTCCTCCCCACCCGACCCCTGCCTGTACTCTAAACAGGCTCTCCATTTCCCTCATACATTCTCAATATTAGGACAGTTCAAAATGTAGTTAGACTTGACTTATTTTTAAATGTGAGTCCCACCTACACACACATGCTGTGTAGACAGGACAAAGAACATGTGATGATAGTCCTTAGGTTGGGAGAACTCAAGGAAACCTGAGAAGTTTGAGGACTTTGGAATGAATCTCTTTTTAAGAAAAGTTTGAAGTGAAAATGTGTCACCCAGTTACCTTTTTCTATTTTAAACATACAATCAGAAGGAAACCAGTGCCAATTTGCGTTTTCCAAAGGGAAGATGAATAGTGTAGACCTTTAAAACACTCTCTGCAAGACCAGCAAGCATGCAGATTAATAATATATTAATAATAAAGAAATTAAAATCTAAAAAAACAGTTTTATTTTCTGGTTGAATTGCCAGTCAGTAGAAGAGGTAGGAATCAGATATAGTTATCCTTATTCTGTTCTGTTTCTCCAGGATATTTATCCAGGATGAAATTGGTAAGTATGTGAGACTTCCTTTGGGAAGAGTGATAATACACAAATCACTGTTGGAAACTTTAAGTCATTCTTTTTCTTAAGTCATACCTTTCCTTCTCACTGATGACTGTTACACACTAACTCATTGCCAAGTACGGATTTGAATCCAAATGAATAATATTTGTATAAAATAATTATTATTATGCTGTTATATTTTATCTGATTTTAATTGTATATTAAAAATCGAAACAAACCATTTATAGACAATTAAATGAGATTCAGTGTTTTAATATTGTCCAGGAAAAAAAGTTCTAAGAAACACAGAATATTGAGAATTCAGTTACATACTTCAATATCTAGAATAAATGGGCATAGTGAGGAAAGATTTGGTATGATTTTGTCGATCTTAACATTACCCAAAGAAAAATTTAATGACTATTGATAGTGGTAAAATATCCAGAAAATGCTGAGTTTAAGAAGGTATAACTCAATAATCTGATGCCAAGACAATTCATCTTTAAATACAACTACAATTTGCTAAAACTCAGGAAATCTAAATCATGTGTTTTTCATAAATAAAATAACTGAATACTAATATATAAATGCAATAACACAAGACAAAAAATATAAATAAATTACTAACGCAAAAGAAATGCTTATGAGCTGCTTAAAAAATAGAAGAAAAATTGACAACTATGGAAATTACCTCTGAAGTAAGGAAGGCTATAAATGTTAAAAAGCTGACATTAAAATTCTGCAGTAACAAATAAATTTTGACATGTTCAGGAAATATTTTTAAAGTACACTAACTTTTTCATTTAACAGCAAAGATTTATAAAATGAAATCAAATTATGCAAATATTGATCTTCACTCAAAATTCTTCATAGTGATGAACATTTTAAGGTGAATATATCTCATAATAAAGAAGTTATACCTTATATATAGCCATATCTATTAAAAATTGCTATCTTTTCTCTTTCCTTTTTTCTTCTTTTCTAAAATGCATGTAACAGTGCTCAGAACTGACTCTGCACTCAGGAATCACTCCTCAAGGAGTTGGGGTCCATCTAGGGTACAAGGATAGAATAGAGTCAAGGTAGACATCCTATCAACTGTATTATTGCTTCAACCTCCTTTTCAGTAGCTTTAAATCAAGTCTCCTATATACTGTACATCCATCTATATATACATTCATATATATGTACATATCCATACATAGAATTCTTACATTATTTTTCTAGAATTGTAAAACTATGACTTTTATCTACTTTTATTTTTATAATATATTAAAACACCATGATTATAAACGTGACTTATTTTTTTATTTTTTTAAATTATCTTTATTTAAACACCATGATTACAAATATAATTGTACTTGTATGATTACAGTCATGTAAAGAACACCCCCCTTCACCAGTGTAGGATTCCCACCACCAATTTCCCAGGTCTATCTAATCCCCACCCCACCCACACCTGTACTCGAGACAGGCTTTCTTTTTCCCTCATTCATTCACATTGTTATGATAGTTTTCAGTGTAGTTATTTCTCTAACTGCACTTATCATTCTATGTGGTGAGCTTCATGTCATTAGCTGCACCTACATGGGAGGATGGGGGGAAGTAAGGGTTGGGACTGAGGCAGTAAAATATTAGAAGTATCAAGGTCCCAATACAAGATGGATATTATGGATATATACAATATATGCACACAATAATAGCAATATGAAAACAAAGAGAACAAATTTCCACTAACTGTCCCAATATAAACCAGTACTAGAACAGCCTGCCCTCCTCCCAGAGTGCATTACCATTAGTGTAGGGGGAAAGCCTGATAAACGTGACTTATTAGGTTTCAGTCAAAAAAGAACACCCCCTTCTCCAGTGCAACATTTCCACCATCAATGGCCCCATCTCCCTGTTCCTGTATACAAAACAGGCATTCTACTTCTCTCACTCATTAACATTGTCTGGTAGTTGCTAGTGTATTATTTCTCTAACTGCACTCACTCCTCTTGGAGATGAGCTTCATATCATGACCTGGTCCTTCTGTCACTCATCTCTGGGCATTATTACAATAATGTCTTTTATTTTTCTTAAATCCCATACATAAATGAGACTATTCTCTGTGTCTCTATCTCTGTCTGACTTATTTCACTCAGAATAATAGTTTCCATGTCTATCCATGTACAGGAAAATTTCTTGACTTCATCTCTCCTGAGGACTGCATACTATTCCACTGTGTATATGTACCACAGTTTCTTTAGCCATTCAACTCTTGAAGGGTATCTTGGTTGTTTCTAGAGTCTGGCTATTGTAAATAGTGCTGCAGTGAGGTGTGAGGAAAGGATGTATGTATTGCATTTTTTATGTTCCTAGAGTATATCCCTAGGAGTGGTATATAGCTGGATCATATTGTAGCTCAATTTCCAGTTTTTTGAGGAATCTCCATATTGTTTTCCATAAGGGCTGAACTAGATGGCATTCCCAACAGCAGTGAATAAGAGTTCCTTTCTCCTCACATTCCTGCCAGCACTTATTGTTCCTGGTCTTTGCGATCTGTGCCAGTTTCTGTGGCGTAAGATGGTACTTCATCATTGTTTTGATTTGCATCTCCCTGATAATTAGTGATGTGGAACACTTTCTTCATGTGCCTTTTGACCATTTGTATTTCTTCTTTGAGAAATTGGCTGTTTATTATTTCTCCCCATATTTGATGAGATTAGTTGTTTTTTCTTAAGTTCTCAGTAACTTGTATATCTTGGATATTGCCCCTTGTCTGAGGGGCATTGGGTGACTAGTTTCTCCCATTCTGTGGGTGGCTTTTGTATCCTACCCATTATTTCATTTGAGGTGCAGAAGCTTTGCAGCTTAATATAGTTCCATTTGAGTATCTGTGCTTTGACTTGTTTAGAGAGTTCTGTTACCACTTGAAGATGCCTTTATAAATGTCATGGAGTGTTTTACCTACATTTGTTCAATATACCTTATGGTTTTGGGTCTGATATCCAGGTTTTTAGTCCATTTGGATTTGACCTTTGTGCATGGTGTTAGATAGAGGTCTGAGTTCAAATTTTTGCAAACACTGACCAGTTGCCCCAACACCACTTGTTGAAGAGGCTTTCCTTTGTCCATTTTGAATTTCTTGCCCCTTTATCAAATATTAATTGATAGTATTCTCTGAATACTCAAGACTATTCCACTGATCTGAGGGTCTTTCATTATTTCATTACCATGCCGTTTTTATGGCTAAAGCTTTGTAATACAATTTAAAGTTAGGAAAAGTGATGCCTCCCATATTCCTTTACCAAGAGTTGCTCTAGCTATTTTGGGTCTTTATTTTGTTTATTGTTTATTTTGTTTATTGTTCCAAATAAATTTTAGAATTATTTGATCCACTTCTTTGAAAAAATGTCATGGGTATCCTTAGAGGGATTGCATTAAATATGTACAATGCTTTGGAAAGTATTTCCATTTTAATTATGTTAATACTGCTAATCCATGAGCAGGGTATGTGTCTCCATTATCTTGTGTATTCTTTTATTTCTTGAAGCAGGATTTTTTCATTTTTTGTACAGGTCTTTCACTTTTTTAGTTAATTTGACTCCAAGAGATTTGAGTTTGTGAGATATAAATGGGGTTGTTTTTTAATGTTTTAATGTTTTTAATTTTTTTAAAGTTTTAATGTATTTTTCTCCATAATTATTGTTGTATAAGAAAGTCATTGATTTTTGTGCATTAATTTTATAGCCTGTCACTTTGCTATATGAATCTATTGTTTCTAAAAGCTTTTTGGTAGAGTCTTTAGGGTTTCTAAGTAGAGTGTCATGTCATCTGCAAACAGTGAGAGATTGACTTCTTTCTTTCCTATCTGGATGTCCTTGATATCTTTCCTTGCCTACTCACCATAACAAGAACTTCCAGCATTATGTTGAATAAGAGTGATGAGAGAGGGAAGTCTTGCCTTGTTCCAGATTTTAAAGAAAAGCTTTTAGTTTGTCACCATTATGAATAATATTAGCCATTTACTTGTGGTAGATGGCCTTGACTATATTGAGAAAAGTTTCTCCCATTCCCATCTTAATGAGAGTTTTTATCAAGAATAGGTTTTAGGTCTTATTGAATGCTTTCTCTGCATCTATTGATATGATCATATATTTTTATTTTTATTTTTGCTAATGTGGTGTATTATGTTGATTGATTTATGTATGTTAAACCATCCTTGCATTCCTGGAATAAATCCTAATTGATAGTGGTGTATGACCTTCTTGATGAAGCATTGGATCCTATTTGCCATAAGTATGTTGAGGACCTTTGCATCTGTGTTCATCAGGGATATTGGTTGGTAGTTGTCTTTTCTTGCAACATCTCTGTCTGGTTTGGGTATCAGGATGATGTTAGCTTCATAAAAACTATTTGGGAGTGTTCCTGATTTTTCAATTTCATGAAAGAGCCTGAAATGTGTTGGTTATAGTTCCTCTAGAAAGGTTTGAAAGAATTCATTAGTAAATTCATCTGGGCTTAGGCTTTTGTTCTTGGGAAGACTTTTCATTACTCTTTTCATTTCCTCAGTAGTGATGGGTCTATTTAGATATGCTAGATCATCCTGATTTAACCTTGGAAGATTGTAGGAGTCCAAGAATGTACCCATTTCTTCCACTGGTTCTTTGCAAGTTTTGCTAGTGGTTTATCAATCTTATTTATTTTTTCAATGAACCAACTTTTGTATTCATTGATCTTTCAATTGTTTTTTTATTCCCATTTCATTGATTTCTGCTCTAATATTTAATTTTTCCTTCTGCCTAAATACTTTTTGGCTCCTTTTGTTGATCATTTTCTAATTTTAAAAGCTGTATTTATGTAGAGCCCATCTTTCTTTCTGATGTGTGTTTGCAAAGCTATAAATTGTCCTCTTAGTACTTTTTTGCTGTGTCCCATAAACTTTGATAGTTTGTGTCTTCATTGTCATTTGTTTCCAGAAATGTTTAGATTTCCTCTTTGATTTCATCTCTGACCCACTGGTTGTTTAGCAGTGTGCTGTTTAATTTCCAGGAATTAAAGTTTTCCTTCTGTGACCTTCTGTAGGTCACTTCTAATTTTAGAGACTTATGATTTGAGAAGTAGTCTGTACAATTTATATCCTCCTGACTTTATGGAGATATGTTTTATGCGCCAGCATGTGGTCTATCATGGGGAATGACCCATGTGCATTGCAGAAGAATGTGTATCCAGTTTTCTGGGGATGGAGTGCCCAATATATATCTACTAGTCCACTTTTTCCCATTTCTCTTTTCAGAGCTAGTATATTCTTGTTGGGTTTCAGCCTGATTGACCTATCAAGGGGTTACATGGCAGCGTTGAGGCCTCCTATTATTATTGTATTGTTATTAATGTCTTCTTTCAGAATTGTCAACAATTGTGTTAAATATTTTGCTGGTCCCTCATTTGGTGTGTATATGTTTAGGAGAGTAATATCTTCCTGCTGTGCATATCCTTTGATTAGTATGAAATGACCATCTTTGTCCCTTATAACTTTTCTGAGTCTAAAGTTTGTGTCATTGATATTAATATGGCCACTCCAGCTTTTTAAAGGTGTTGTTTGCTTGGATAATTTTTCTCCAGCCTTTCATTTTGAGTCTATGATTCTTCTGACTATTTAGATATGTTTCTTGTAGGCAACAGAATGTTGGATTCAGCTTTTTGATCCATTTAGCCACTCTGTGTCTCTTAACTGGTGCATTTAGTCCATTGATGTTGAGGGAGATTATTGACATGGGATTTGATGTCATCTTTGTGTAGTAGTTTGTTGTGTCTGTTGGTCTATCTTGTCTTAAAGGAGACCTTTCAGTTTTTTCTTTAGGGCTGGTTTTGAGTCTGTAAAGTTTTTGAGCTGCTGTTTATACTTCCTTCGAAGCTGAAAGTGAGCTGGCAATGGGTATAGTATTCAGGCAAAACATTCATTTCATTAAGTTTTGTTACTATATCCCACCACTGTCTTCTGGCCTTGAAGGTTTCTTGATACAGGTCTGCTGAAATCTTAAGGATACTCCTTTGAATGTAATTTCCCTTTTTGATCTTGCTGTTTTCAGTATTCTATCCCTATCTGTGGAATTTGTCATTGTGAGTAGGATGTGTCTTGGGATGCTTTTCTTTGGATCTCTTTTAGCTGGTAGTCTTCAGGCACGCAGGATTTGGTTGCATGCTGTCTTTAGCTAGGGGAATTTCTCTGTAATGATGTCCATAACTATTGATTCTATTTGGGGATTCTTCCTTGGTCTCTGGGATTCTAATGATTTTTATATTGTTTCTGTTGAACTTGTCAAAGAACTCTATTTTCATCTGTCCACATTCTTTGAGTATTTTTCCATTGTCTTATCATTTGCTTTAAGATTCTTTTCCAGCCTCTTCTGCTGTATAGAGTTGCTATGCATCTCATCTTCCAACTCACAGATTCTGTCCTCAGCTGTTTTTACTCTGTAGGAGAGGCTTTCCATTGAGTTTTTACTTTCATTTATTGAATTTTTCAGTACTGTATTTCACTTTGGAGTTTTCTGATTTCTATTTTTGTGTTCTATTCAGCTTGATCTATGCTTTCTTCGAGTTCTCTGAACATCCTCCATATTACTACTCTAAATTCCTTATTTGAGAGGCTACCTGTGTGGTTTGGTACTTTTAGGGTCATCAGAGTTTCATCTTCATTCTCTATGCATGCTGTAGTCCTGCTTTTCCCCATTTACACTCTTGTAGTGTAGCTTTTACTGCGTGTTGTGGTGGGGTTCATGGGCAAAGAGAAGAATGTGGCTGCAAACGCACCTCCCTATTTCACTGTTTTCTGCTTACCTCCACTCACACAGCTGTAGTAAGGCCTTCCATCTTTATTTTTACCATAATTTTTTTATCTTGTTTCTATTTGGTTTGATTTCTGGAAATAGACTTTGAAAAGTATCATGTTACCTTTTCTCTAATTCTTAAATCTTTTATGTTGGGCAACTAGATTTTTTCTAATAAGAAAGTTGGTTTTATAGATAACGACTAAATAAAATTAAAAAATACTTGCCATGTAAATGACAGACCATAACCAATATAAAGCAATGTTCAGAAGGACATAAAAAAAAATCAAACTAAGAATGTGTACAAATATACATAAAGGACAAAATTCTCTCTCCTGTTAATCACCAAAGTATAAAAATTAAAGAGAAAAATAAATACAAATATCATTAGAAACATTCTAAATCTAGTAAATTGGTATATTGTACATTGCTATTTGGAAAATACAAATGTGTTCCATAGTTTTTAATATACATAATGAGTTTAGGCAAAATCAGGACATTTAAGAAATATTATTGGTGGTAAAAAAAAAAAAGATATTAACTTTGTTCATGTTCTAGCCCCTTTCCTTAACTTCAATATGGTCTTTTATTAATTTTCTTAAAATAAATTTTTATATTTTTTACTGATTCTCAACTAGAATTAACAAAAAATGAAATTGCCATACATTGCTATGGGAGTATAAATGTATAATCACTTTAAAGAGCAACTTGGCAGTTTCAATAAAGTTAAAACACACCTGCAGTATAAACTAGAAATTTCATTCCTCATTTTACACTCATAAGAAATGAATCCACAAAAAATAAAATAAAAATTAATATTTATTATAGCTTTTTTATAATAGACAAAAGTGCACACAATCCAAATGTCTATCAACAGAATGGCTGAGTTTTTCTTTATAGAATGGGACACTACTCAACAATTCAAAGGAATAATCTACTGATTTCACATTTGGTTCTCAAAAATATGTGATAAAAATAGAAACTTAAAAGAATGCAGTTACTATGTTTTCACAGATATAAAATTCTGGAGGAGACATGATAGTGATAAATGTCTGAACAATACTTATCTTTGGTTGAGGAATTATTAACTGGAATATAGCAGGAAAATACTAAGAAGATAAATATTTTATACTTATATTTAGTTGTAACTACAGAGATATATGAGAAAGTTAAAATTGTTGTAATTATGTACTTAAAACTTGTAGGTTTTCTTAGGTTAATAACATTCAAAGTATTAAAACATTGAAAACTCTTATGCCTCCACCCCTGAAGGAACTGAACACTAGTTGTTCCTTACACCTATCCTCCAAGACTTGCACCTTCCCACCCAACGCTTATTAGATTTCTAGCTACCCGGTAACCACTGCAGATTGGGAAAATAAGTGTGCTGGGTGGCTTCCGTCCAGGAAGAGAAAGGGGTGGCTGACCTCATTTCATTACTTTGCATAGAGCTGTATCTATGCTGTTTGGTAAAACCCGCACAAATGTAAACGAGGTGTAAACTGCTTTCACATCTCATTTAGGGAACAGATGAGGCGTGAAATGCATTTCACAGGCACAAGTACTGGAAAGGAATGCTTAACATGGAGCAATGTAGAACATTTGTTCCTTTTCCCTTAGGAAGATTGGATAATTTCTAAACATGGCTACTGTAGGGCAGAGAAAGGGTTAGGTGAGTGCAGGAGGAGAAGGGCTCTCCTATATCCTGTATTTACAATGCCTGCCTTTCTCTACTTAACCTGCATCTACTTATGTGCTAATGACCAGCGGCACCAGCCTAAATACTACTCTCTAGTTCCAACATCACTCTCCTGCTCACAACCCACACTCATTACATGAGTGGGTCTCTCTCGTGATCCATCACCAGCACTGCATTGCCTCCACACTCAATCTGGCAATCTGTCGATCTATTTCTCTGTTACAAGAAAGACAAGGAGGGCTCAGAGAGATATAATAGAGGGGTTAAGGAGCTTTTCTTATAGACTGCTAACTCTAATTTGATTTCCAGCACCAACATGGTCTCTTAAGAAATTCTAGAAGTGGGCCAGAGATAGCATGGAGGTGGGCGTTTTTCTTGCATGCAGAAGGACGGTGGTTCAAATCCCGGCATCCCATAGGATCCCCCGAGCTTGCCAAAAGCGATTTATGAGCCTAGAGCCAGAAGTAACCCCTAAGCGCTGCCAGGTGTGACCCAAACATAAAAAAAAAAAAAAAAAAGGAAATTCTAGAAGTAATCCCTGAGCAAGAATAAACCCTGAGCCCTGAGTATGTTCTGGCCCCAAACAAAAACAAAAGCCAGAAAGATAAGGGATGTGTAGTCTTGTAAATCAGTGCGTAGATTCAGTAGTAGCTCAACTGATTCCTAAGGAATTAATATTAGCTGAGACAGGAGAGATATTGAGGAAAAATAAATATTGAGGATAGCATGTATGCAGTCAAAGCTTTGCTAAACACTCAAAAGATATATACCATCCCAAGACAAGTTAAAAGCTTAGAAGGTTTATGTAATTTTTTTAATTCTCTGGCATGTACATGCATGCATGCTCTTCAGGGCAAGTTTTCCTGCAAATATAAAATGTGGAAGTGATTTTTCCTGGTCACTCATTAGAGCAGTGTTTTGCTAAGGGGAAGATTAATATTTTGATTGAAAATTATTATCTCTCTCCTACCAATTCTAAAATACCTGATTGATTTTTTAGGTCTTTGCCATAAAACAAAGGCAAAACAATTAAACTTAAAACTTGGGCCTGGAGAGATAGCACAGCGGCGTTTGCCTTGCAAGCAGCTGATCCAGGACTAAAGGTTGTTGGTTCAAATCCCGGTGTCCCATATGGTCCCTCGTGTTTTCCAGGAGCTATTTCTGAGCAGACAGCCAGGAATAACCACTGAGCACTGCTGGGTGTGGCCCAAAAACCAAAAAAAAAAAAAGAAACTTATGGGGCCACTGCCTGATGACCCATTTCTGTGTCGCATGCAATTTTAATACTGAATTTTGACTAAAATGAGGGCTAAACTCTCACCATTAAATTGTCCAAGTAGAGAAATTTTGCTCCTAAAATTTTAAGGAATTCAAGAAAGTTAGGTGATAAAATAAATATCCACAAGATTTACCTGCTGCAAAATCTGCTTTGATGCAAATTGAATCTTGATAAACTACTTAACATCTTTGGGTCTCCATTTGCTGCTTGAAAAATATGACCAGTGCTGGAATGCACACTGGCCCTGTGACCCACCGATTACTTTCTTGGGAAATATCTCAGACAGGTATCTGAATTCAAATACACAATGATATTCATCAGAGCAGTGCTTATGAAAGCAAAGAATCGGAAACAATTGGAATGATTATCAGGGTGAGCTTAGATAAATAATGCTTGTATATGAAAATAGATTCACATAAATTACTTAGATGAGTCTCAGAAACAAATGGTTAAAGAAGGAAAGATTGAATTTGAAATTTGTTTCACAGCATTTAGAGAAACACTCAAGCTAGAAACAATGAGAGAATGCTAACAATAAAGGGAAGGCCATTCTTTTAGATAGAGATATATTTAATAGAGTCAAAATTCTAAAATTTTGAATAACTTCAATGTGGACTTATAATTCAATTAGTTCATCCGCTGGGTAAGGCCTCTGTGTATTTAAACAGCACATACTACACAAAATAAGTGGTAGATTGTTGCTAATTTTGCTTCATATTAACAATCAAGGCATTTTTAAATCGCTAATACAATGTTAATTGGGACCATGCTAACATTTAATTAATTTTAAGTACAACAGATTATTTGTCAACAAAGGGGGGTAAAAATATTAATTGAAACATATGTGAATGGTTATTTGCTGGGTGTAGAAAACCTCCCACAATTAAAATTAATCACACTGTGATTAATTGATTTTAATGGATTCAGGAAGGGTTCCTGTGGCATAGCATAAGTCTGTCGATAAAACTTACAATTAAGCCTCATTATAAAAAGCAAAGTTACCAAGGCAAGCAGCAACAGGAAAGAGAAGTGGCAAGCTGCTTTCTCTATGACACAGAAGGAAAGAGAAGTCAGAATTCCAGGGAACCCATCAGAATTAGAAAAACATGGAATCCTGGAACATAGTAAAATCTTCATTCAAATACATGGGTTTGAGAAAGCTTCAGAGATGAGAGATGGGGTAGGAAGTAAAGCTCTGTGGTAGACAGTGGAGGACAGTCAGATAAGCAACTCTTTCCATTAAGTCCAGTGATAAGCATGACTCAAATACTTTATAAAGGAAAGGATGCATGGACCCGAGGGGTGACACTTTGAAATGTACTGGAAAGGGGAGCATCTGTAAGTCTGATGAAACAGGAATAGAGTTTCTTTACAAATGAATATTAGTTGATTTACACAGGGTTCTCAAAAATCTTTCATGCCCTCTGTCACATTGGGATCAAATGCCTCTAGCACCATAGGAAGTCAAAATTCAGGGTTGTCAGTGCATATATTTTCTTCAGGTAGGCTTTTAAAGCCAATTTATTTATTTGATATGCTAATCTCAGAAAATCGGAAAGATCATCTCTTGATTTCACAAAATAAGGCCTTTGAGGAAGAGAAACATCAGGTAGAAAAGCCTCCAGTCAAATATATATAGGCAAGGTAAGACCTGTTGAGATTTGCCAAGGGGATAAAAGACTGGAAAATGCATGTATTTTGACCAAGTTGTGAAACATTTTGATTCCCTTCCTTTCTCTGTTCCTCTCTTCTCTCCTCGCTTTTTGTCTCCTCGCTTCTAGTCCTTGCTTTGTTCCTTTTTTTGCGTTTTCTTTCTTCCCCTTCATCTTCCTTCCATCCTCCCTGCCAAAATTTGTTCCCTCCCTCCCTACTTCCTTTCTTCCTTCCTTCCTTCCTTCCTTCCTTCCTTCCTTCCTTCCTTCCTACCTTCCTTCCTTCCTTCCTTCCTTCATTTATTCCTTCCTTCCCTCCATTCTTTCCCTTCTTTCTTCCCTCCATCATTCCCTCCCTTCCTTCCTTTCCTCCATTCTTTCCTCCTTCCTTCCTCCTTCCTTCCTTCCTTTCTTCCTTCCTTCCTTCCTTCCTTCCTTCCTACCTTCCTTTCTTTCTTTCTTTCTTCCTTTCTCATGCCAGTAGTTAAGGTTTATATGTGGCTCTGTGGTCATAGATTACCCCTGGTTGAACTTTGTGAACCAAATACAGCACCAGAAATTGAACCCAAATAGGCTGCATATCTCCCCAGTTCCATGAAATATTTCTTAAAGTATATACATTTAACAGAGCATTAGAGTTGACAATCAAAATAAAGTCCCCTTTTTATTACAAGCTCTCACTTTTAGCCAATATTTCTATCTCACCGCAGACTAGCTTATAAAATAGTAAATATTAATAAAATTTAGGAAAATTGATACATAAATCCTGTCTTTTCTTCATTCTGCATATTGATTTTAGTCTTTTAGGTTCCTCTTGTTTCATATAATGGGCATCTGGTCAAACTCATACTTCAGTTGAGGTGATCAGAAAATAAAAAATTATAACAGAATTATTTGATCATCAACATTTAATCAAAAACATGAGCTGTGGTACTAAAGCAGAGGCTCCTAAATTTATTTGGACTAATGACTGTTTTTCAGAAATAATTCAGCACCCTCCTACTTCCTAAAATAGAAATCTCTCACTCCAACTGCATCCAGGATGAGTCATTGCAGCATCCGAGGAAGTGGTATCACCCACTTTTTGAAACACCAAGATAGAGGATGGGAAGTGTCAATTATAGGACAAACATAAACACCATATTTATACCTCTTTCCACCCACCATTGTCCCCAAATATTCCCTCAATCACTACATTTAGGAATCATAAATTCTACCATGTACCAACCTCACAAAGGTAACCGAAGTCAAGATAGACCTCACCATACTGAATATATAGCATCAAGCTAACTTTGGATAAATTTTACTTACTAACTCTGACTTTTACCTCCTTCATAAAACATGCATATGTTTACATTTTTCTGCTGTGACAGTGAAAATTACACATGACTTCCACTGGTCAGCATTAGAATTCAAGCTATGCTGTGCCCAATGGTGGCAGTTGTCATATCCCCATTACCTTCAATTTTGCCTGAGATTTTGGGCATTTTTTCCTAGATAAACAGCTTTCAAACTCTGTCTTTTAACCTTGCTAGAGATTTTATGTTCAACCTAATACCCTTTAGTAAATTAGCCTTCTGTTCAAACTTGTTTTGATGGTTTGCTATTAAAACTTTAACCTGATGAAGGAAGTGTTTAGTAAATGGTAACTATAGTTACAAATTCCTCAAGATAATATTTTTTATTAAAAAAAAAAAGTATAACTGAGAGCCTTGAAAAGTAGGATAGAAGAGAAGTATTCCTCAGGCCAGACTGATAGTGTATCAGATAGCATGCAGCTAATCAGGATTTAATTCCTGCTACCTCATATAGTCCCCCAAGCCCACCAGGAATAATCCCTGAGTACCATTTGGCATTGCCCAAACCCCTGACCTCCAAATAATAATAATATAATTACACAACCTAATTTGTCCAAATCCCTGACCATATCAAAAATTGTGCAAGCCTGACCATATCGAAAGTTGAAAGTTACCCCAAATTTGCTATTTTTTATTATTTTCCAGGGACCAGTAGAAATTAAGAAGTACATGAAAAGACAAAAACAAACAAACAAAAAACCTGATATTGTTTCCAAAGTGGCCTTTATGTACTGCACTGATTATAAGTAATAAAATTTTGCAGTTTAAACTCCAGATTTAGGGGCTGGAGTGATAGCACAGTGGTAGGGCATTTACTTTGCACACAGCCAACCAGGGACAGACTCAGGTTCAATCCCCGTCTTCCCAAAGGTTCCCATGAGCCTGCTAGAAGCAATTTCTGAGCTCAGAGCCAGAAGTAACCTCTGAATGCAGCTGTGTGTGGCCCAAACACAAAAAAAAAAAAAAAAAAAAAAAAAAGCAACAAAACTACTTCAGATTTAACTTTAGATTCTTCTGGACTTCCAGTTGAGAAATCTTACGTTTTCCTTGTAATTTAAGAGACAGAGTCAAGTACATATTCCTGACATGCAGAGAATGGACTCAGGACTTGATTATTTTACTGACTCACAGCCTTCACCATGGAAGGCACAAGTGATTTTCCCATGAAAAATTCTCTGTGGATCATACAAAACTGTCCCTGATATGACATTACAATCAGGAAGCCCTTGAAGGGCACCAGGGCCTCTACTCAGAGGAAAGGATTGTTGAAGTACCAACGTGAAAGAAAATGAAATGCAAAAAAGCTCTCTGGCAATATTTTTCCTGCTCCACACCCCTGATCTATAGAACATAGCAGCCTCCTTGTCTGTTAAGAACAACCTATGAGGTTTTAAACTCAATCACCTCACCTCAATTTCCTTGTCCTTAAAATGGGATGATCACATTTAAAACATAATGAGGTTATGAAAGACAATAAGAGCATAAGAAATTAAACATAGCTCATGTTAAAAAATTAAGCAAGTGGAAGCAAAAATAATCAAATGGGATTACATTAAATTAAGAAGTGTGTGTACCTGAAAGTAAATTCATGAAGAAAACTCCAATAAATGGTAAATATAAAAGTGCCTACATAGTAATACAAAACTGCCTAAATGGTAAATACAAAACTGCCTAAATATTTTGAAAAATTACTCAAAATTTTTTCTTTTTTTTAATTTTTATTTTTTTATTTAAACACCTTGATTACAAACGTGATTGTGGTTGGGTTTCTGCCATGTAAAGAACACCCCCCATCACCAGTGCAGCATTTCCATCACCAATCACCCAATTCTCCCTCCTCCCCACCCCACCCCTGCCTGTACTCTACACAGGCTTTCTATTTGAAATAATTTTTAAAGACAAAAGAGAGGAGGGCTGGAAGTTCCAGCTCACCTCATGAAGCTCACCACAAAGAGTGATGAGCTTAGTTAGAGAAATAACTACATTGAGAACTACCCTAACAATGAGAAAGTTACTCAAAATTTATCTGATAAAAAGTAAATATCAAAAATTATAAAGCACTGGTTAAATTTTATAAGAAAAAAAGGCATCTAGTCCCATCCAAATATGGGTAAACATATAAACATCTCAAAGAACAAATAAAAATCATCAAAGGGCACATGAAAAAGAAACATCACATCATTGTTCATCAGGAAAATGAAAATAAAAACACCAATGAAATATCTCACATCTCGGAGATTGGCGTACATGTAAAAAAATAAGAACAAATAGTAATTACTCCAAAAACTAGATATTAAACTTCCATATGACCTACTAATCCTACTACTGGGAATATAACCCAAAATACAGTGCAGAAAAGGCATCTGTACTCCTATGTTACAAATTGTAGAACTATTCACAGTATCCAGAATCTGGAAACAAGTCGCATGCCTGAGAACAAAATAGTAAATAAAGAAACTATGGTACATCTACAGATGGATACACTGTTGGAGAAAATACAAATGTTGGGGACAATGTTGGAGAAAAATATATATTGAAGGACTGAATTTTGGAAAACTGTATGACTGAAACTCAACCATAGACAACTTTGTAACTGTGTATCATGGTGATTCCATTTTAAAGATGTATTTTAAAATTATCTGGAAAATTTAAAATAAGCAATCAATTGTATTATTATCATAGATGTGGGTCATCTATACAAAATGGAATACTATGCCGCTGTTAGAAAAAAAATGAAGTCACGAAATTTCCTTATTCATGGATGGATTTGATGGCTATTAGATTGAGTGATATAAGTCAGAGGGAGAGAGATAAGCACAGAATAGTCTCACTCATCTGTGGGATTTAAGAAAAAATAAAAGGCACTATAATAATAGCACCCAGAGACAATAGAGATGAGGACTGGAAGGAAAAGTCCATGATAACAATAATATCAAGATATCAATGATAACAAGAATGATAAGTGCAGTTAGAGAAATAACTACATTAACAGCTACCATGACAACAATAAAGAGAGCAAAACAATACCTGTCTTGAAAATAGGCAAGGAGAGGAGAAAGTAGGGAATGGGGGACAATGGTGGTAGGAAAGTTGCACTGGTGAAGGGTTGTGTGTATTTTATGGCTGAAACCCAATTATCAATATATTTGTAACCATGGTGCTTAAATAATGATATTGTTAATGTAAAATAACTTAAAAATTTAGCAGTTATTAAAAAATGTGTCATTATCTTTACTTCACCAGAAAGAGAAAAGCTGAAGAAAAAGAGAAAGCTGAAGTAGCAATGTACAGTACTCAACTCACTGGACTCATTATTTTGACTCTTCCCTACCCTGAAGCAAAGAGAAAAGTAGACCAGAAGCAAAGTACGGATCCACTGTAGCTCATACTTCCATGCAGAGTTTACCCAGATATTGAAGCTCTCCTTGTCTTGAATAATCCCCAGGGATAGTGCCCATCCGTCTCCTGAGATTTCCCTTAGCAGCAGTGTTGTCTCAGAATACTCTAGGTGATACCAATTCAAATTCAGCAGGAATAACACTCAGTGGACCCTGAAGGACATGGGCACCCCAAACTATAAGTCTGGTTTAGAGCACATTTGGTGAGTAGTAAGGAGTCACGTAAGTTTGGATCAAATGTTAAACCAAGTGTAAACTCTGGCATTTAAATTGGATTAAGGATGACCTCAAGAGCTTGTTTCCCTGTTTGATAAACTTTAAATGGGTTTCTTTCCCACAATAAATCCCTGACTTCCCATTTCTTTGATAGCTAAATGTATTATTTTACTTGTCTTTTTAATGTAAATTTTATCCCTGCTAACAGCTCAGAAGTGTCCTTCTCAAAGACATGGGAGCCATCTCTTTACCCTGCAATCCTTACCCAATTAGATAGTAAGGGGTTAAGGCACTTTCCTTGCTTGTGGTCAACCCCTGGTCCATCCCAACACCACTTCTGTTCTTCTGAGTACCACCTAGGAGTGGCCACTGAGCACAACAACAAGAGAAGTCTTGGATAACATCCAGGAATGGACCAAATACTGCACAAAATTATTTAACTGATCCGTTAATGATTCAAAATGCAACCCTCAAGAGAAATGATAATTGTCTTCTCCCAGTCTCAGTGGGAGGCAGGAAATTAACTTTGACAGACACCAGTTAGCAAATACAGATCACATGGCGATGTCCACTCACCCTTAAGATCTGAATGCCTTAGACTAATTCAACTTACTTTTTAAGCAGTGAAAAACAGTTTATTTTTTGAATTCATAAATAAAAATATAAAGTAATAATCTTGACTTCTTTTACTATAACAGAATAAAGTCTTACATTTCAGTGTTTATTGCACAAACATGGGTAAATGAACCACTTAGATGCTTTTTCAAGAGGGCATATAGAGACCAACAATGGAAATTGGAAAGCAAACCTTAGATGTAGGAAAAATTTGGAAGTTAGACAT
The DNA here is from genome assembly GCF_024139225.1 of Suncus etruscus. Classification (NCBI taxonomy): domain Eukaryota; kingdom Metazoa; phylum Chordata; class Mammalia; order Eulipotyphla; family Soricidae; genus Suncus; species Suncus etruscus. Next base: position 6,013,842 of record NC_064867.1, read on the forward strand.
CAATTTCTGGGGACTACAACTCCACAGCTGTCACAGAATGGGGGGTGGGGTGGAGAATGGACTCAGATGGGGAAAAAAATGAGTAGCTCATTAAAAAATTTTTCCGGAAAGAAGAGGTTGGAGTCCAACACTGTATTAGCAAAAGGTGAGTGTCCATGATATAATATAATATGCATTTCTTTTTAATGTATGACTTATTTTTATAAAAGCAATACTGAAGTAATGAGAAATAAAAATAATGAGACATTGGATCATAAATGATTACGATGTAACACCACTTAAAAGAACATGAAACATCTCCATAAAATGGCAGCTATTGTTTCCTTTCAGAACAATCTGTGCCTATAAAACTACAGAATTACAAGCTAAAAATTCAAAGTCCTCAAAAAAAAAAAAAAAAGAATGGCACATTTTTATAAAATCTAAAAAAGTTATCAGTAATTAATTAGACTTTTTTATGTACTCCACAGAAGTAAAACATATTATATTTGTAAAACATTTTTATGCACAGAGATATTAAAGAAACGGTATTACTAAGGATGTTTTCAAAGGGCAATATAATAAATCTGATAAAAATAATAAAAAAAAAACCTCTGAGTTTTTTCTTATGAAATGAGTTTAGCCCAAGCCGTTCTGCTCTCAATCCACCACCAAAGGACAGCAGCTCTGCCCCCAGCCACTGTCTGTCCACCAGAAAAAAATGTCCTAGTTTCTCCACCAAACTCCAAAAGAAAATAAGAAACATTGATACTTTCCAGGTAGTCTGATCCTGCCTGAAATCTCTGTGGCACTCCTAGAAAATAGAAAGGGGATATATTCCCTTTTCTGCAGGAACTACAGCAGTCAAATGCCACCCCCCCAATCCCCGACATAAAAGGCCCAGCTCTATAACTGAAATCAAATGATATAAGTAAAAGGTCAGACTACAAGGCTAAAAACTCTGGGTCTTTACATATGAAATATATGGCCCAAGGCCCTCTGCACACAGTCTGCCACCAAAATACCCAGAAGTCCTGCCTACAGCCAGCATCTTTTCAGCATTAATGGCCTATCTCCACTGCCAGACTCCAAAAGAAAATAATGGCATCTGATATTTCTCAGGCAGTCTAGTCCTGCCTGATACCTCTGTGGCATTCTTCAAAAAGGTGGGTGATAGACTGCCCTTCCTGCATAAACTATAAAATGGACCAGCTCCAAGACTTAACTTTATTAAGCTTCCGAGCCAACAAATTTGTTTTAGGTCTTGAAATACTGAACTGTGCAGCTACATGTGGTTTACACAACAACACTTCAATAGTTTATAGTAATGTCAACCCATTAATATCACAAGAAACCTTATGAGAAAAGTAGCTAGTAATCTATAAATCTCACTGAATCTAAAAAGTAACACAAAACGCTCAACTGGCACCAACAACAGCCCATAAAATCCTTAGACACTAACCCTAGTAACACCATGATGAAATATTACAATCATTTCAAAGAGACCTGTGTTGATTTAAGTTTTGAAAATTCTATTAGCTTTTATGTTGAAACAAACAAGATGAAGTAAATTTGTGCCTACAAGGGGGCAGACTAAGGGACACTGGTGAAGCAAGGTCATACTGTGGTGGCATTACTGTTTGTATGTTTATTTAATGCCTAAATGACTTTATTGTGAACACGTTGGCAAATCATGGTTCTATAATAAAAATTAGGAAAAAAATTAAAGAAAGTACTCATAGGCTGTAAGGTGAGGGCTAAGAAAAATAAATTGTAACTAAGAAGATGAGTTTTAAGAGAATGTTAGGCAGATATCAGAGGAAAGCAAGAGTGTAAGAAACAATTCTGAGGAAAAAGGAATAAATAAAATAGTTGAACAGGAAAGGTCTAAGCTAGAGGTTAAAATAGGAGTTTGGTCTTTGAAAGGGTTTCATAAGAGTGCTGGAAAGAAAAGGCATAGCTTGGGGAAGGTATTTGCTCTATGACTTTGTCAAAGATGTCATATCTGTGGGTCAGAGTGATAGCACTGTAAGTAGGGCATTTGTCTTGCACATGGCTGACCCAGGTTCATTCACTGGCAACTCATCTGCTTCCCAGAGCCTGCCAGGAGTGATTTCTGAGTGTAGAGAAAGGAGTTAAAAAATATGTCATATCCATAAATATGAAGAACTACAAAGAAATAAAAGGAAAAATATCTTGGTGGGTTGAAACTTCACTCAGCTTGATATGGGCTCAGTTGTTACTTTTGGGCTCATTTGACTATAAGCAGTGTCAGGGATTCAATTAAGGTTGACTCCATGCAAGGAAAGCAACTCAATCCCTATGCTATCTTTTTGGCCTAAAGGAAATCATTTTGAAGGGCAAAATAATTTGTAGATAGATCACCAGAAAGGGTTATTCAAATGGCCAGTGATTGTATGAAACAACAGCTTTATTGACTACTAAAGAATTGCCAAGTTATCGCCATTATCATTTACACACACACACACACACACACACACACACACACACACAGACTAATATTTAAGAATCAGATATTAGTACAACTGTGGTTCAATGAGATCGCTTGAACTTTCCCAATCAGTACATAAATTGTATAAAGCAAACTTAGATAACTACTTAATAGTATCTACTTACAGGTGAATAGAAGTCAATCTATGAAACAGTAGTTCCATTCCTCTGTATATAAATCCAACAAAGAGTGTTTCACACAAAATAATATGTGAACAATGTTAATGTCAAATAAATTTTACTCAAACTGGAAAAATACAGATGTTCAGCAGTAATAAAATGATTAGTCTAATATGCTTATTATAAATAAAATAGAAGTGGGAACCAATGAAAACAACACAAGTAAATGTAATGACAGAAATGACTTTCATAAATATAACAATGAGAATGATTGCCCAACATTATAAAGTGTGTATCAATTAATTTTTTAAATAAGGTAGTAAGAGGGGCTGGAGCAGTGGTGCAAAGGTAGGGTGGTTGCCTTGCATGTGGCTAACTTAGGATGGACCATGGTTCGATTCTGCGGTGTCCCTTATGGTCCCCCAAGCCAGGGATGATTTCTGAGTGCATAACCAGGAGTAACCTCTGAGTGTCACCAAAAAATAAATAAAGAGAAAGTAAAGAGAAAGAAAATAAAAGGTAAGTCAAAGTATTGTTATGTATGGATATGATATGAGAAAAGAAGGGACTTTCAGAGATATACTTACATACACTTTTATAATCTAAATGCTGATTTCTACATGTGCCAATTCTAAAAATGCATCCATCTGAAAGGGACAATTTGGGAATTTTTCAGTATATATGTCTCATTTCAAGAACTTTTAATTTAAGCCAACTAGAAGGAGAGAGGAGTGGCACTAAAAGTTGTACTTTGTTTTTTAATTTCCTGTCCACCCTGCTTTCAAAACCCAAGACTAGACATAAAAGACTGAACAAGCCAAAGACTGAATTCCTCAAAAGAATCAAGACAACATAGTGGGAAGGGGGAAAAGGTGGAAGCAATTAAAACAAAACTTAAAATTTGCTTAGAATGTTTTTAAGAGTAGAAATTGGCGAAGCACTATAATTACTTGAACATGTCAGCACTTTCGACCCGAAACAAGCCAGAATATTTATAGCGCAGAGTATGCAATAAAATTAACTCCTCTCAAGCTTAGAGTCAGATGGGGTTGGGACTATACTCTGAGGGAAGTGCAGTTTCTCAAGAGTTACCTCAGACACCTCAACAGTTGAGGCTTTCCCTCATCACTGTCTGCTGCGAAAGCTTCTTTCTCTTCACCTCCTTGCTACCTAATTGTCAGCTTTGAAATGTCTCCCTGTCTCTCAGATGCTTTGTCAGGAAAGGCCAGAGGGCACTGGGATCTCTGACTGGGGTCTCCATCCTGGAGGCGTTGATAGAATTTTAGTGGAATCCTGTGTTATTCATCACTGTCAAGGTTGCATGTCACTGAGTCATCACCAGAGTGAGTTAAAATCCAGCTGTTCAGAAGGCAGAAAGGTCTTCACAAATTTGCTTGTCTAAAAATCTAAAAATTTCTGAAGGTGACAGTTGTCTCTAGCTAAAAGATAGGAGGTTAGAAGTCGGGATATGTAAGGAATCCGTGTCTTTCCCAATGCCTATAGCTTTGAGAAGCTGGAACTGGGCTCGGGGTCATAGTAAGGGGCATAGCACATTTACTCAGGCCAAGTATTTGTATAGCTCTACAGAGCTCCCTATAGATAAATAGTTTTCCTTGGGGGTGAGAATAAGATAGTTCTACTTCTCTTTGAGCTCATAGGCAACTACTATTCACCTGTAGGTTTAACAAAGCCCAGTATCTGAGTCTTAAAATCATTAAAGAACTCTAATTTAGAGACTGTCAAATTGAGATCTTCTAAGATAAACTAGAATAATATTACAGATGCTAATTGAGAACACTTTCCCTAGACTTACCAAATCAGAAACTCCACGGTATGTTGTCACCTCATACTCTCAAGTTTAAAAAAACAAATCATTCTTTCAGAGAGAAAACTTTGTGTTTCCCTGCCCTCTATTCTAATTAGCTGTGTCTCACAACTTTTAAGGAATGGGGACAATTTATACCTTACTGGCTAGACTAAGTACTAAATACTTAGGAGAACTAAGTTTAGGTACTTTGGGAACTTTCTTCTTTCATCTAGAATCTGAGTCTATGATTTCATAGACTAATACCTTCTTGAAAGTGTTTAATTTGTTATTCAAAATAAGTGCAGTCTATACCAAAGATTTGAGTCAGTGCTAGAGTAGTTGGAGACTACAAGAAGTAACTAAGTACTTGGAGATATATATATATGTGTGTGTGTGTGTGTGTGTGTGTGTGTGTGTGTGTGTGTGTGTGTGTGTGTGTGTATGCGTGTGTGTATATATAATATCCTACCAAAAACCAAGTAGCTCATCTGGAGACATCACACTTATCCTCTGAACTAACAATTTTGGCACATGCGGTAGCAGGGATGGGAGGAGTGCAGAATAATTGTGCTGATAGGTACCTCAAAACAAGACAAAGGAGCAGGTTTCCAGATTCCTCTGTCTCTATTCTCCCAATCATCTCCTATTCTTCCATCCTCTAGACCTACAGCAATAAATTCAGTCTATTTAAAGGAAAATAAATCAACTATAGTCTTTTCCAAAGAGATTTGTTCTCCTGAATTTGCCCCAGACTAAAAACTGAACACATCTAAGGTTTAAGAGCTTATGTTAGGAGAAACTTAACATTATCTCAGGATAACATTTTCCTATGGCTACTTAAATTTCCAGAGGCATTTACAAAAATTAAACATCAATGGGAAACCAAGTCCTTTATTTATGAAGCCAACAATAGGCATTGATCCTCTCTGATAATGATATTATTGTTCTTATTGCTCTTGTCAGTGTGCATTTCATCATCATTGAGTTAAAAGAGCATAGGGTGGCAGAGGAATAGAATGTTTATCGACTTGCAGTTTATTGGTGCTTTCAAAAATAAAGGTCTGTAGTTCTGTCTTAATGTAACTAAGCCAGCTATGCAAAAACACATATGAACATTCTGACTTTCTTTGTTTATGTTTGGTTATGTGCTATTTCTAAACAGTTCCTCTTGAATTTTAAAAAGTATAATATTTGAATTTTTGTCATTTGGTCAGCAATTCATTAACATGTAGGGAACTTAGTCACACATTTGGAGATTCCTTTTGCCTCTATGTAACTAGGTAAATAAGGACAGTGGATTCCTCTAAAAAAATTTTTAAAAAAAATATAGTCAAGAACAGTTGAAAATGTGGAATTATTCTAAACTCATACACAAAGAAGGCTGATGCAGGCCAGTCAAAATGAATTCATTTCATAGCCTGTGATTACAGGTCATCCAGGTGATCTGAGAGAGGAGATAGATGAGCATGGACCCTTGGCCAACTTCTGGAAATAAATACCACACATGATCAGATACTGTTTTTGATGAGACAAGCAGAAAGAGGTTTAATCCAAACATTTAGTAGGTACCTGTGAGATCTCCTGCCTCATCTAACCACACTAAAATACACACACACACACACACACACACACACACACACACACAGACTGCTGAGTCCTAAGATCTAGATATCACAAATATTATAGACATAGATGAGGGAAAGAGAAATAGTAGTTGGTGGATGGCTGAATTAGAATGTGGTTTCCACAGCAACACACATCTTCCCTGGTATGACATTCAAAGTAGTATCTTCTTCCAAGTTCCACTCTGGCATTCTGGATCTCTTCCCTGGTCTTTCCAGGCATCAATTAGTCCATCCCTTTTGTATATAATCAACCATTTCGTTGCGATCACATCTTTCCAAAAACTTTTTATAGGGCTCATCTTCCCCCAGCTTATAAATATCTCCCTCCCACTCCACATTTCCTGTCGCCATAGGTTTCTCTCCTCCTCATAACCCAAGGTTTCCAGAAAACTATCTATCCTTGCAGTCTCCATATGCTCTCCTCCCACTGATTCCTCAATTCACTCCACTTACTCTTCTTTCTCCTCACAGACTGTAAAAAGTCTCCGTAATCATTAGAGGATCTCTCTGTTGCTAAAGACTCGGGATTTTTTCAGTCTTTATTTTATATAGAAACACTATGATGGTAAGACCACCCTATTTCATTTGAAATCCTTCCTGGTTTCCCTCTCACATCTCTGATGATTCTTTTGTGGTGGGATCCTTTCTAACTAACACTAGAGTTTCTATGCCCTCTAAGAGTCATCCTTGATTGTGTTCCCACTATATACACCAAAATAATCATTAAACATTAGTATTTGTTAAGTTGGTATTTATTTACTTTTTTTGTTCTCACTCCTTCACCTTCCCAGAGCTACAGTACCACCTCCAGAAAAATTAGGGTATCATAAACTAATAAATGGGCTCTGATATTCTAGAACCTGATACACTGGTATTTCCTCTTAATGAGAAAATCAAAATGTATTATGGATAGTAAATCACTTATTCTCAGAGTGTCTTGAGAAGAACAATTGAACGTGAAGTTTCTCTAAGTAAAAATGTCCTCTTTTGATCTGAAGAATGAGAAAAACCAAGGCAAGATTCCATGTGTGTCCTCAGAAGACCTTCTCTGCAGACCATTTCTCTTGGAATATAATGGAAATTGAGCCTCCAGCTGTCTCCCTCTCTTGTGGGTAGTAAAGAGAGCTGATGACAACTGGGAAGGGAAGGAGACAAGCAAGACTCAAACGTCAAAGGTTTGGCTGCAACTGTCAGCAAGAGGTGAGAACAGCAGACAAGTCAGTAATAACATTCCCTGAAGTAATCAATCCATATGGACTGTCATGTATAGTCATTGAACAGACTTGCTCTGAATGGCTCCAAGAGGCAAAATGAAGATTCAAGAAAAGTTATTGATAGATGGGTTGTAGCTCAATATGGAAAATATAACTCAAAACTGCCCAGGATGCCAAGAGAAAGAATAGACAGGAGGGAGAGTACTGTCTAGGCTGTATATCTTTTGTTTTGTTTTGTTTTGTGTTTTGATCCACACACAGCTGTCTCAGGGCTTACTTGGGTTTCAGAAACACTCCTGGTGGAGTTTAGGGGACCATATAGCATGGTGGGGGCTGAACTCAAATGTAATGCAAGAAAAGCACACTGCCTGCTGTATAACAATCCTGCCATGTTTACTATTTATAGGTATTATCAAGGAGACTTTTGCACCAAGGTGAACACAAAACTAGATCCTATATTCATACCATACTTCATGGCAAGGATAATGCTGTGTGATTACATTTTTCTCAACAACATCAAGCAACGAGGTAATATTTCCTAATGATAGACCATAATTTTAAGCTCAAAGTATTTAGGTATATCTTTGGCCACTAATTAAGGGATCTAGATTATATTCATCCATTACACACAATTTAATGTGTTCTATACTAAGATAAGCATAGTAGATAAACACTGTAAAGGTAATCCTCTGTGCTCAAGAAGATAACAAAAAGAGAAGCTATCCCTGGGGTGAACAAATATACAATAATATGAGATGTCAGTTAGTATGTCCGGGATAATATTCAAAACAGAAAAGATACATTTTACCAGCTTGAAAAGAAAGTAAAATTAGAGTACATCTTGTCTTGAAAAATGAGTAAGTGTAAAAAACCAAGGAAAGAATGGGGTTGGGGGGGGTCTTATATTCATTACTGCATCTTTTAATACTTTCTTAAAAGAATGTTCCATTTGTTTAGTTGCTATTAGGATTGACTGATATGTGTTCCATGCCTAGGACTATTCTAACTAGTAAGAAGTACTTCACCTGGGAGGATATACTTACCAATTACAAGGATATTCCATTTTCAGTGACAGACTGATGTGAAGTCCCAGGGGGTGGACTACTTTGTTTTATTATATAAATTAAATAAACAGATAAGGAGACACATGCATCTTCTGACATTTAGCCAGTTCAGATTCCATCTCTAAACTAACTAAACTAACTTCTGCTAACCTAGCTATCTGCTTAGATACACTACTTCAGTGCATATCTAGTGAGCTGTGTTGTGAAAAAGGGTTAACAGAGGAAAGAATCCCAAATCAAGAGTCCTTGATTTGTTAAGAAACATTTCATAAAGCAGAAACAAAAATAAGACACTCCCCTGGAATTTTCTGATTCTCAGACGACGTTCCCTCAATAGAATTCACTTGTCTCAATTTGTGGGAATGCAAATAAGCATGGTAGGCTATTTTTGTCTTCTTTTACCTCTCCAAAAACAGAAATGTCCCCAACTCTCACCCATTCTTTGGCTCCATCTGCTTTTCTGCTTTCTTTTCCGGCCTCTATTCATGAGGTCTTGCCCTTGGGTCTCTGTTAGCACTCAGTTTTAATTTCAAAACTTTCCAAAGCCAATGAAGCTCTTTAATCACAAAGTTAGGCTGCAAAGGAAAGAATGCTAATTGGAAACTTTTATTTCTAGAGGTCCTGGGGAGTTTAGAGAGGGATATTTTTCTTTTGTCTATCCAGGTATTAGCACAGAATACAGGCGAGAAAGGTAAAATATAAAATGCACTCCCCCAATCAGAAATGAGTCTGAGCAATAAACTTGTCTTTCCTAAGTAAATGAGAGAACACTTTACTCATAAAATCTTAGTTTAAAAACAAAGCATAATGGCCCAATTAGAGGCAGAGGAAACATAGTTAACTGTTCTTGAGAAGCATAGGCCTGAGTCAACAGTGAGAGAAACTGGGACCTGAGAAAATTTCAGTGTTAGAGCAATTTCTATGTAGGCAGCATCAGATCAAGTCTGATCTCTGACACTATTTTACATACCTTTGCTATCCTGACAGTTTATGATCTATGGTGCTACAACAACATGTGTTACTATTCTTAAGGACATATCATGACCCATGGGGCCACAAAAATGTGTTACTGTTATTTGTGAAAACACTAAAACAAAAGTGAATGAGAGCCACAGTCAAGTATATGAGCCCTGCAACTAAGCATTAAGTGATACCTAATCATCACAAGAACAAAATGAAAGGAGGCCAATGGTTTCTTGTTACTTTGAAAAATAAAAACAGAAATAGGCCCCAGGTACACAGGTGGTTTACCATGAAGATCACAAGCAAGACCTAGACCAAGCATCATTTTTCCAGATCCAAATAAAGTCCCATTTCATAGCCATCATGTATCTTCTGATATCCCAAGCTCCTCATCAGTTGTCAGAACCAGATAAGAATAATACAGTTCTTGTCCTTTGAGGTCATAAGTGAAAATATAAATATACATAAAAGCCCATGGCAATATTGACTGAACTCAGTAAGAGAGAAGAAATACTTTATTCCCTCTAGGGTATAGTGGGGAGCACAGTAGACGACTCTTTGTGAGCTAAATGGAAAAAAAATCACTCCCTTACCATTTTAACATGACATCAACCTAAAGTCAATCCTATCAATCATAGTCAAGATTTTCTTTTCTTGGTTGGGCTGAAAGGACAGTTCTGACTGACTTTAGCAAAGCATTCCCTTACCCTCAAAAATCTCTTTGAATATTGTAATGACTCAAAGAAGAAAGAAATGGCTAAAGTTGAACAGAAATGGGGGAACAAAGAAGCTCTGGAGACTTAGATAGACATTGTTAAAATTTGGTCAGAGTCCTACTGCATCACCAACGGGCTTATTCCCACCTCCTCAGCCTGAAAGAACTACTTTTGAGTTGATGAATTAAGAGCAAAGGATCAATTATTGAACCATTCTTGATACCCCAAGAAAAATAAAGGAAGTGAGATGTTGGTGCTGGAGATTTGCAACATGAACACCTTTAGGATCTAAGATGAGGCACAGATGACACCATGGTCTGCCTGAGAAGGTAGCCAATTGCTGTTTCAGAACAGTTTTCATTAAGGAAAAAAATAAGAACTCCAGCCCCTGTCCAGGAAATAAGTACTTCAATAAATTCTAAAGTGGATAGACTAGTGGTCCTCAAACTATGGCTCGCGGGCCACATATTGTATTTGTATCTGTTTTGTTTCTTCATTGCAAAATAAGATATATGCAGTGTGCATAAGAATTTGTTCATAAGTTTTGTTTTTACTTATCAGACCCTCCAATGAGTGAACTGGCCCCCTGTTAAAAAAAGTTTGAGGACCGTTGGGCTAGACTAACAGATCAGTACTGCCCACCCATGTCCTGATGGGTCTGTCTTTGGAAGCCCATGTCAGTTATCCTCGGGGATGGGCTAAAATATTTGGTTCAGGACCAAATTGCTATGAAAATGATGATTCTTTTTCATTTCATTTTTAGCTGTCTAAATGTAAATTTATTATAACTATACTCTACAGCAGGGTTGAATTACAGTTATTCCTTGCCTCATTTAGAAATATCACCTGACTCAAAATTCAGAAAATACAACCATGGATAGAGAACTGGTTCTCTACTTTCACCCTTAAATATTCCTATATATGCCCATCTGTATTTCTAGTTCCAGCCAGCAATGCTAGAGGTCTCTGAATTTAGGAAAAACTAAAAATATAGAAACAAAATAAACAAATAAACAGTGTTAGTATACGTGAATCTTTTCTTTTTCAGGGATCCCTGCCAAGAATTTCTAAGTCACTGACCAATATTGAATTAATAAATTAATCTAGTTAGTATCTTAAACTAAGACCTAGGAAAGGCAACCAGTGACTACATTTGGCATGTCCTGACATCAGAAATAAACAGTTTGTTAACCTATCAGTTAGATACTATTTTAACTTCTCAGAGAGGAACCATTTTTATTTACTATTACAAAGATTAAAATAACAAAAACCATGTGCTTGAAATGGCTTTTTTTTAATGGTCTAATTCTTTGAAACATTTTCAAAACCTACCAGTTCTAGGTGATTTCCTGTTTATTATTTCATGGGGGAGGGGTGGATAAGCAAAATGTCTTCCTCTGTGGTCCTCTTTTCTGATTTAAGTCAAAATACAAATGGGGGAGTTGATTTTAAGGTTTAACAATAGTATCCCACTGATCTTTGCCGGTTTGCAAATAAAGGAGGCTGTGTCCTCAGGAGTGCCATTAAAGCTAAGGTCTCTCAACTCCTATTGTTAAAGTTCATTACCAGACTCATATAAAATCCTAAGAAGGAAGCAAACATGAGTCTGCAGTGTTCTTAGTAGTTCTTATGTAATAGCCTCTTGGGGCTAATTAGGGCAGCTTTTGTAACTCACTAACTATAATTTCCTTCTGAAGCTCACTTAGCGTGATGGCCACTCTGAATCATGTTTCTCACTGACATTACAGGTCCACCCAGTGACCAGAAAGAATTCTGAGGGCCGTGATGTGATCAGTGACCTTCAGCACCTTGGTGGGATGGTTTCCGATTTCATTTCTTGTTTCCTTCTTTCCAGTGATTGGGTTAAAAGATAACTTTGCAGACTGTATTAGGTAGTACCTGCCTTACTTTCAGTTAATTTATTTTAAATTGATTTAGTAGAGACTTTGTACCCTGTATTATCCACAGAGCTATGGATTCATTTCCTCATCCACCCTCTTGAATTTGATCAAGGAACAAAAATGGTTGTAAAGCTTTATGACAAAACTTTGGAAGAATAGATGAAGGGAACCAAGCCAACCTAATTATAAAACTGGAAAACAAATATATCAAAAGGTTCCTGTCACAAAAGGAAATGACAGGACAGGTAAGCTACACACAATATAACATCTACTACTGTAAAGGAATACATATTCTTATTTATTGGATTTTTGCAAAATAGCTGGCCCTCTTGTTTTTCCTCTTTTCATGTCATTCTCCCACAAATCAAAAAGTATGTATCTATTAATTTTATTTTGTGAGAAAAAAAAAGAAGCAGGTCTCAGGGATATTAGTAGCTTGCTCAAGATCACACAACCAGTGTGATTTGAACCTGGGGCACTTCAACTCCATAATCCAAGTCTTTTCTACAGCACTTATATTTTGAAATCACTCATCTTTGACCTGCCAAGAAGCTAAAACGGGAGGTGATTTGAGGTGTTACAAAAGGATTCTTTACTTTCAAAAAGAATTCACAGCAGGGTTCCTTGAAATAGCGGACTTCCCTATTGTGCTGGAAATAATTCAAGATACACAATTTTTATTTACAAGAAACATCACTGCATTATATCTGCTGTGTAAAGCAGATATGGTTGATTCTGACACATTCTCTTTTATAATGTAAGCACAGAAGGTCAAATTTCAGGACAGAATGTAAATTCAGTTATTACCTTAATATCTGGTACAAAATAAAATCAAAATTATGGACATTATCTCCTTCTTTATGTGTATAAAAAACACAGTTTTTCCTTTCCACAACCTTTATCAAAACATAAAATAAATTTATTCTCTCCTTGATTCTTAGTGACCATGTGATTTGTTCTGTGTGGTAAATATGATGTGAGGTTAGAAGCGTCTAGGCTATTATGTCTTGCCACCTGTTGATCATGGAACCCTGAAATTAATTAATTAATTATGTCCAAACTAGTTTGACTGAGGATGAAAGGTTATGTAAAGAGAACCAAGTTGCATCTGCTCACAGATATCCAGATCTTGTTTGCTTACCTGCCAACGACCTACCATGAAATGGAATTATTCTAGAATATCTAGCAGACCTGCTAGACAATTACAAGTAATGGATAAAGCCAGTTAAGGTCAAGCAAAGTAATACAGGACAGAAGAACTGGATGAGTCATAGAATTTTAAAATAAATAAATGTTTTTGCTTTTTCGGTCAAAGTTATGAAATGCTTATTTCACACACAGAAATAAATTTATCTAAAATCTTCAGGTCTTATTTGGATCCTAAATCTTTTAAGAAGTAGCAAAGAAAACCACAAAATGGCAAGAAGTAGAAGATAGTAAAGACTACATCGAGGTGTCCCAATAGGAATTGATGGGCTAGAGTACAGCAGGTAGGGTGCTTGACTTGCATGTGGCAAGCCTAGATTTTTTTTTTTTTTTTTTTTTTTTTTTTTTTTTTTTTTAATTTTTATTTTTATTTTTGTGAAAAAGGGTGCAAAGTAAGAGGACAAGGTAAAGTTACAGTGGAAGGACAATCACCCATAACATAATTCTCAGAAGTCCCCTTGCTGATATATTAACTTTGAAATTTCAGCCAAAGAACATTAAGATAAATAAGACAGAATCCATGTACAATTACTTTGTCCCTCAAGTCCCCAGATTGTAACACATTATAATATTTCTTAACAGAACACAAGGCAATCTAAAGCCATAAAACTTACGTAACTCCTTAAACATTACAGGCATAGTATTTTCTTACATTTCCATATACATGCATATTAGCTTAAGTTAACCTCAAATTTTAAGTGAGTTTTTTTAAGGATTAGAGTCAAAGGAGCACAGTAAGAATGGTGTTAGAGTGGCAATTGTTGTTTGCATAGGCCCACCAAAATATGAGGGACATGGAAAGAAATAACCTTGGCCTAAGTACAAAGAGACCAGACCCCTGAAGTTTCCTGGCACAAGACCAAGTCTAGGCTCCAAGCAAGCTAGATCGTCCAATCCAATACATTGTCTGTAGTGCCAGCACACTTTTATTTTTCACACAGTCTCTGTTGTTGGTATCATGTTTCTGTATTAAAGATCCTGGAATCTGCATATCTTACATTGAAGTCAGGACGTGGAGCATCCTCTCCTTTCACCTCACAATCAAAGGGCAACACAGGGAGCCCTGTCCTGTAAGCAGGTCGTTGTTGTTGTTAAGTCTTCTCAGTGTTAAGGGAAGTCTCTTTTGAGCAGGTCGAAGTCTGAGCAGTGTAGGTCTTCCGTGGTAGAGGATTGCTTCCAGGTGATGTTATAGACCAGCCTGGATGTTTCGTGGATGGCTTTCCTGGTTCAGGGGAGAATGGAATATGCCCTTTCTTCTGAGGTCTGTGCCAGGTCGTTATGTCAATGTTCAGGGTGTAAGGTCCCTTTGCACTACAAGGTTTGTGTGTTCCAATCTCTATTAGATAGGATCTTATTTGTATTTATACTATTTTCCCATTTTAATGTGCCTATGCAAATAAGAAGCAATGCCACATGGTGTTATTGGCGCATATGGGGGCCATAAGAACAATTACAATGATTCCATTAACATGATTCAATCATAAGCATTAAACTGGGGGACTCTTCCACCAAAATTCCTTGTTAAACAGCTCAAAAAGAGAAGATAAAAAGTGGTTAGAATCATCACTGTATAAGACAACATTTAGTAAGAATTATAGCTGTCAGAGAAAAAACACAAAATATTCTAAAGAAATACGTGTCCATTTTATGTATCTTGAAACAGTTTGGGGTTGTCACACACAATGCACAGCTTTGGACTGTGATTACGATTCTACACTACTGAAGTTAAAAAGAGTAAACTAGGTTAGTGATGTTTGAGAAGGGGTTAGAGAGTTAAGGAGTAAAAAAGAGCTTTGTAGGGGTGTGGGAAAGCGGAGAATAAAAAATAAACAATCTGTATACGGAAAACATAACATAAGAATAAGGAATATTCTGAATATATGAAATACATAAAGTACGCGCGGGGGCGTAAGCCCCCGCGCGGTTCTGTAGTTTTTGGATGCCTAGGAAGAAATCTCTCACCCCCTCCTCCCAGGGCCGGATTAACCAGGCGTGGCCCTGAAGACCCGCCCGGTGTGGGGGGAATCATGCTCTCCTGGACAAAGTGGTCAGCCCAGGGTCCTATGGCTAGCTGTCCTGCCCAGAGCCCCCATCATACCAGTCAAAAGCCCACGAAGTCCTGGCATGTGGAGTGCTCTGGTCCCAGCCGAGCCTCTGCAGTTGTTGGCTGCCCAGGGAGGAATTTCTCACCCCCTCCCCCCAGGGCCCGATTAACCAGGCGTGGCCCTGAAGACCCGCCTGATGTGGGGGGAATCTTGTTCCCCTGGACTAAGTGGCCAGCCCAGGGGTCCTATGGCTAGCTGTCCTGCCCAGAGCCCCCAACATACCAGGCAAACACACCAAGAAATCCTGGCATTCGGAGTGTTCTGGGCCCAGCTGAGCCTCTGTAGTTTTTGGATGCCTAGGAAGAAATCTCTCACCCCCTCCTCCCAGGGCCGGATTAACCAGGCGTGGCCCTGAAGACCCGCCCGGTGTGGGGGGAATCATGCTCTCCCTGGACAAAGTGGTCAGCCCAGGGTCCTATGGCTAGCTGTCCTGCCCAGAGCCCCCATCATACCAGTCAAAAGCCCACGAAGTCCTGGCATGTGGAGTGCTCTGGTCCCAGCCGAGCCTCTGCAGTTGTTGGCTGCCCAGGGAGGAATTTCTCACCCCCTCCCCCCAGGGCCCGATTAACCAGGCGTGGCCCTGAAGACCCGCCTGATGTGGGGGAATCTTGTTCCCCTGGACTAAGTGGCCAGCCCAGGGGTCCTATGGCTAGCTGTCCTGCCCAGAGCCCCCAACATACCAGGCAAACACACCCCTAAAACCTGGCATTCGGAGTGTTCTGGGCCCAGCTGAGCCTCTGTAGTTTTTGGATGCCTAGGAAGAAATCTCTCACCCCCCCTCCTCCCAGGGCCGGATTAACCAGGCGTGGCCCTGAAGACCCGCCCGGTGTGGGGGGAATCATGCTCTCCTGGACAAAGTGGTCAGCCCAGGGTCCTATGGCTAGCTGTCCTGCCCAGAGCCCCCATCATACCAGTCAAAAGCCCACGAAGTCCTGGCATGTGGAGTGCTCTGGTCCCAGCCGAGCCTCTGCAGTTGTTGGCTGCCCAGGGAGGAATTTCTCACCCCCTCCCCCCAGGGCCCGATTAACCAGGCGTGGCCCTGAAGACCCGCCTGATGTGGGGGAATCTTGTTCCCCTGGACTAAGTGGCCAGCCCAGGGGTCCTATGGCTAGCTGTCCTGCCCAGAGCCCCCAACATACCAGGCAAACACACCAAGAAATCCTGGCATTCGGAGTGTTCTGGGCCCAGCTGAGCCTCTGTAGTTTTTGGATGCCTAGGAAGAAATCTCTCACCCCCTCCTCCCAGGGCCGGATTAACCAGGCGTGGCCCTGAAGACCCGCCCGGTGTGGGGGGAATCATGCTCTCCCTGGACAAAGTGGTCAGCCCAGGGTCCTATGGCTAGCTGTCCTGCCCAGAGCCCCCATCATACCAGTCAAAAGCCCACGAAGTCCTGGCATGTGGAGTGCTCTGGTCCCAGCCGAGCCTCTGCAGTGGTTGGCTGCCCAGGGAGGAATTTCTCACCCCCTCCCCCCAGGGCCCGATTAACCAGGCGTGGCCCTGAAGACCCGCCTGATGTGGGGGAATCTTGTTCCCCTGGACTAAGTGGCCAGCCCAGGGGTCCTATGGGTAGCTGTCCTGCCCAGAGCCCCCAACATACCAGGCAAACACACCAAGAAATCCTGGCATTCGGAGTGTTCTGGGCCCAGCTGAGCCTCTGTAGTTTTTGGATGCCTAGGAAGAAATCTCTCACCCCCTCCTCCCAGGGCCGGATTAACCAGGCGTGGCCCTGAAGACCCGCCCGGTGTGGGGGGAATCATGCTCCCTGGACAAAGTGGTCAGCCCAGGGTCCTATGGCTAGCTGTCCTGCCCAGAGCCCCCATCATACCAGTCAAAAGCCCACGAAGTCCTGGCATGTGGAGTGCTCTGGTCCCAGCCGAGCCTCTGCAGTTGTTGGCTGCCCAGGGAGGAATTTCTCACCCCCTCCCCCCAGGGCCCGATTAACCAGGCGTGGCCCTGAAGACCCGCCTGATGTGGGGGAATCTTGTTCCCCTGGACTAAGTGGCCAGCCCAGGGGTCCTATGGCTAGCTGTCCTGCCCAGAGCCCCCAACATACCAGGCAAACACACCAAGAAATCCTGGCATTCGGAGTGTTCTGGGCCCAGCTGAGCCTCTGTAGTTTTTGGATGCCTAGGAAGAAATCTCTCACCCCCTCCTCCCAGGGCCGGATTAACCAGGCGTGGCCCTGAAGACCCGCCCGGTGTGGGGGGAATCATGCTCTCCTGGACAAAGTGGTCAGCCCAGGGTCCTATGGCTAGCTGTCCTGCCCAGAGCCCCCATCATACCAGTCAAAAGCCCACGAAGTCCTGGCATGTGGAGTGCTCTGGTCCCAGCCGAGCCTCTGCAGTTGTTGGCTGCCCAGGGAGGAATTTCTCACCCCCTCCCCCCAGGGCCCGATTAACCAGGCGTGGCCCTGAAGACCCGCCTGATGTGGGGGAATCTTGTTCCCCTGGACTAAGTGGCCAGCCCAGGGGTCCTATGGCTAGCTGTCCTGCCCAGAGCCCCCAACATACCAGGCAAACACACCAAGAAATCCTGGCATTCGGAGTGTTCTGGGCCCAGCTGAGCCTCTGTAGTTTTTGGATGCCTAGGAAGAAATCTCTCACCCCCTCCTCCCAGGGCCGGATTAACCAGGCGTGGCCCTGAAGACCCGCCCGGTGTGGGGGGAATCATGCTCTCCTGGACAAAGTGGTCAGCCCAGGGTCCTATGGCTAGCTGTCCTGCCCAGAGCCCCCATCATACCAGTCAAAAGCCCACGAAGTCCTGGCATGTGGAGTGCTCTGGTCCCAGCCGAGCCTCTGCAGTTGTTGGCTGCCCAGGGAGGAATTTCTCACCCCCTCCCCCCAGGGCCCGATTAACCAGGCGTGGCCCTGAAGACCCGCCTGATGTGGGGGAATCTTGTTCCCCTGGACTAAGTGGCCAGCCCAGGGGTCCTATGGCTAGCTGTCCTGCCCAGAGCCCCCAACATACCAGGCAAACACACCAAGAAATCCTGGCATTCGGAGTGTTCTGGGCCCAGCTGAGCCTCTGTAGTTTTGGATGCCTAGGAAGAAATCTCTCACCCCCTCCTCCCAGGGCCGGATTAACCAGGCGTGGCCCTGAAGACCCGCCCGGTGTGGGGGGAATCATGCTCTCCTGGACAAAGTGGTCAGCCCAGGGTCCTATGGCTAGCTGTCCTGCCCAGAGCCCCCACATACCAGTCAAAAGCCCACGAAGTCCTGGCATGTGGAGTGCTCTGGTCCCAGCCGAGCCTCTGCAGTTGTTGGCTGCCCAGGGAGGAATTTCTCACCCCCTCCCCCCAGGGCCCGATTAACCAGGCGTGGCCCTGAAGACCCGCCTGATGTGGGGGAATCTTGTTCCCCTGGACTAAGTGGCCAGCCCAGGGGTCCTATGGCTAGCTGTCCTGCCCAGAGCCCCCAACATACCAGGCAAACACACCAAGAAATCCTGGCATTCGGAGTGTTCTGGGCCCAGCTGAGCCTCTGTAGTTTTTGGATGCCTAGGAAGAAATCTCTCACCCCCTCCTCCCAGGGCCGGATTAACCAGGCGTGGCCCTGAAGACCCGCCCGGTGTGGGGGGAATCATGCTCTCCTGGACAAAGTGGTCAGCCCAGGGTCCTATGGCTAGCTGTCCTGCCCAGAGCCCCCATCATACCAGTCAAAAGCCCACGAAGTCCTGGCATGTGGAGTGCTCTGGTCCCAGCCGAGCCTCTGCAGTTGTTGGCTGCCCAGGGAGGAATTTCTCACCCCCTCCCCCCAGGGCCCGATTAACCAGGCGTGGCCCTGAAGACCCGCCTGATGTGGGGGAATCTTGTTCCCCTGGACTAAGTGGCCAGCCCAGGGGTCCTATGGCTAGCTGTCCTGCCCAGAGCCCCCAACATACCAGGCAACACACCAAGAAATCCTGGCATTCGGAGTGTTCTGGGCCCAGCTGAGCCTCTGTAGTTTTTGGATGCCTAGGAAGAAATCTCTCACCCCCTCCTCCCAGGGCCGGATTAACCAGGCGTGGCCCTGAAGACCCGCCCGGTGTGGGGGGAATCATGCTCTCCTGGACAAAGTGGTCAGCCCAGGGTCCTATGGCTAGCTGTCCTGCCCAGAGCCCCCATCATACCAGTCAAAAGCCCACGAAGTCCTGGCATGTGGAGTGCTCTGGTCCCAGCCAGAGCCTCTGCAGTTGTTGGCTGCCCAGGGAGGAATTTCTCACCCCCTCCCCCCAGGGCCCGATTAACCAGGCGTGGCCCTGAAGACCCGCCTGATGTGGGGGAATCTTGTTCCCCTGGACTAAGTGGCCAGCCCAGGGGTCCTATGGCTAGCTGTCCTGCCCAGAGCCCCCAACATACCAGGCAAACACACCAAGAAATCCTGGCATTCGGAGTGTTCTGGGCCCAGCTGAGCCTCTGTAGTTTTTGGATGCCTAGGAAGAAATCTCTCACCCCCTCCTCCCAGGGCCGGATTAACCAGGCGTGGCCCTGAAGACCCGCCCGGTGTGGGGGGAATCATGCCTCCTGGACAAAGTGGTCAGCCCAGGGTCCTATGGCTAGCTGTCCTGCCCAGAGCCCCCATCATACCAGTCAAAAGCCCACGAAGTCCTGGCATGTGGAGTGCTCTGGTCCCAGCCGAGCCTCTGCAGTTGTTGGCTGCCCAGGGAGGAATTTCTCACCCCCTCCCCCCAGGGCCCGATTAACCAGGCGTGGCCCTGAAGACCCGCCTGATGTGGGGGAATCTTGTTCCCCTGGACTAAGTGGCCAGCCCAGGGGTCCTATGGCTAGCTGTCCTGCCCAGAGCCCCCAACATACCAGGCAACACCCCAAGAAATCCTGGCATTCGGAGTGTTCTGGGCCCAGCTGAGCCTCTGTAGTTTTTGGATGCCTAGGAAGAAATCTCTCACCCCCTCCTCCCAGGGCCGGATTAACCAGGCGTGGCCCTGAAGACCCGCCCGGTGTGGGGGGAATCATGCTCTCCTGGACAAAGTGGTCAGCCCAGGGTCCTATGGCTAGCTGTCCTGCCCAGAGCCCCCATCATACCAGTCAAAAGCCCACGAAGTCCTGGCATGTGGAGTGCTCTGGTCCCAGCCGAGCCTCTGCAGTTGTTGGCTGCCCAGGGAGGAATTTCTCACCCCCTCCCCCCCAGGGCCCGATTAACCAGGCGTGGCCCTGAAGACCCGCCTGATGTGGGGGGAATCTTGTTCCCCTGGACTAAGTGGCCAGCCCAGGGGTCCTATGGCTAGCTGTCCTGCCCAGAGCCCCCAACATACCAGGCAAACACACCAAGAAATCCTGGCATTCGGAGTGTTCTGGGCCCAGCTGAGCCTCTGTAGTTTTTGGATGCCTAGGAAGAAATCTCTCACCCCCTCCTCCCAGGGCCGGATTAACCAGGCGTGGCCCTGAAGACCCGCCCGGTGTGGGGGGAATCATGCTCTCCAGGACAAAGTGGTCAGCCCAGGGTCCTATGGCTAGCTGTCCTGCCCAGAGCCCCCCATCATACCAGTCAAAAGCCCACGAAGTCCTGGCATGTGGAGTGCTCTGGTCCCAGCCGAGCCTCTGCAGTTGTTGGCTGCCCAGGGAGGAATTTCTCACCCCCTCCCCCCAGGGCCCGATTAACCAGGCGTGGCCCTGAAGACCCGCCTGATGTGGGGGAATCTTGTTCCCCTGGACTAAGTGGCCAGCCCAGGGGTCCTATGGCTAGCTGTCCTGCCCAGAGCCCCCAACATACCAGGCAAACACACCAAGAAATCCTGGCATTCGGAGTGTTCTGGGCCCAGCTGAGCCTCTGTAGTTTTTTGGATGCCTAGGAAGAAATCTCTCACCCCCTCCTCCCAGGGCCGGATTAACCAGGCGTGGCCCTGAAGACCCGCCCGGTGTGGGGGGAATCATGCTCTCCTGGACAAAGTGGTCAGCCCAGGGTCCTATGGCTAGCTGTCCTGCCCAGAGCCCCCATCATACCAGTCAAAAGCCCACGAAGTCCTGGCATGTGGAGTGCTCTGGTCCCAGCCGAGCCTCTGCAGTTGTTGGCTGCCCAGGGAGGAATTTCTCACCCCCCCCCCCAGGGCCCGATTAACCAGGCGTGGCCCTGAAGACCCGCCTGATGTGGGGGAATCTTGTTCCCCTGGACTAAGTGGCCAGCCCAGGGGTCCTATGGCTAGCTGTCCTGCCCAGAGCCCCCAACATACCAGGCAAACACACCAAGAAATCCTGGCATTCGGAGTGTTCTGGGCCCAGCTGACGGCAAGCCTAGATTTAATCTCTAGCATACCATAATGTTTCCTGCACATTACAAGGATCGATTCCGGAACACAGAGACAGGAGTGACCCCTGAGCATCACTGGGCATGTCTGTCAAAACAAACAAAAAAAATTGGAATTGAGAGCCATTGATAAATTCAAGGATTCAAAAACCAAGTTTAGCATTCTATTCTCTCTCCCATTTCACTGTTCTTGCCATACCAATCTCTTTCTCTGAATTTTTGTGGCTAACAGGGCCAATTCCATTCTCCTATTGTAGACTCCAGCCCTAAGGGAAGCAAGTCAATTGGAGTTTTAACTTAATAATAAATGAAATTTTTTCCAGTGTGCTTCTTCATTTTTTCCTTCTCTCTTCAGATCTTGTGTGCAGGTTACTAAAGTCAGCCAGCAAACCAGGGGGGAAGTGGATGAAAGGACAGATAGAAACTTCAGTCCTCGTATGACTCGAGGGTGTTTTCCACCTTCAAAGCACATTGACCATAAATTACACGATACATTTCCACAGTTCAGATTTCTCTAACACATCAATTCGAGTTACCCAGAAGAAGAGAATATGTTACTTTAACAAAGAATAGTATAAAACCAAATGAATCATGTGCAATCCTCAGCATGGATGGCAAGGGAGTGGGATATTCATAAGTTATTAGTTTTACTGGTCAGGAGTCAAGTTAAGCACTTAATTTTCTATTGTAGAGAGCTGAGAAGTCATAATGAGACTAACAGTTCACCAAGCATTGACTTGACTTTCACATCCCCTTTTAAGACAAAATAAAACTATGGAACTTCAAAAAATTTAAGTCTTTAGCCAAGTTCTGTCAATATTCTTCAGTAATGACTGTAGACTCTTCCTTGGAGGAAGAGGGAGAAATGTAATTGCAGCTAATATGTAACAGTTCTACATCATTATGCACTATTCAAATATTTAAATACCTCTCCAGTGTCTCAAAAATCATATAAAATGCCATCAATGGTAGGATTAATGATGTAAATTCTAGCACATGTGACTTATTCTGAGACCACATATTGCTACAATATCAAGATACTTCTCAATTTTGGATTCTGCAGTACCTACTGAAGTACCTCATTACTGTATTTTTTTTTTTTCAGGGGAAAATGTTTTTATTTACAAACCCGGTCAATACACTGAGATTTGAGATAATACATAGTTAATATTTAATTTGCTTAAGATCTAGTTTATTAGTCAAGAAATTTAGAAAAATGTAGCATGCATAAAAGTTAAAATATATGTTCAAAATATAATCAAGTTCAATAGAATAATTGAAACTCAAAGTTTAACAGTAAATACCAAAATTAGTAAGAGTAAAATTAGTATAAGTGTGAATACTAGAAAAGTGTTAAGGAATGTTATTGGGTCATTATAAAATCTATTTTTAAATTTAAAAAAATTATTAAGTCATGTGCTGAGTAGCAAGTACTATTCCCATATATACTAAAATATATATTGTATTTATACATAATCAAAATGTGGTTGTTGTTAATCAATAACTTTGAATATAAATTTGCTGACTAGAGTTTCCTTTTTATGCATTATCATTTAGAGAGAGCATATACACATATTTTTTGCATATGATTTTTCTTAGACAAAAAATGCAGATATAGGTAAAATCTGATTGCAAAATATACAGGCTTGTTACAAGCTTTCTCTAAATATATATATTATATCATATTATACAAATATATTACATTTGTCTTTTCTAGCAAGCTACCTTAACAGCATTTTTTGTAGAGTTATTAACTTTATTAATTTATTTTATTGTTCTGGGTATCAAGCCTTTGGCCTCACACAGTTGGGGCATTTACTTAAACACTCATTTCATGAGATTTATCTTTATTATGTTCTTTCTAAACACTATTTTTTTTTTAATTTTTTTTTTTATTTAAACACCTTGATTACATACATGATTGTGTTTGGGTTTCAGTCATAAAAGGAACACCACCCATCACCAGTGCAACATTCCCATCACCCAAGTCCCAAATCACCCTCCTCCCCACCCAACCCCCGCCTGTACCCTAAACAGGCTCTACATTTCCCTCATACATTCTCAATATTAGGACAGTTCAAAATGTAGTTATTTCTCTAACTAAACTCATCACTCTTTGTGGTGAGCTTCCTGAGGTGAGCTGGAACTTCCAGCTCTTTTCTCTTTTGTGTCTGAAAATTATTATTACAAGGGTGTCTTTCATTTTTCTTAAAACCCATAGATGAGTGAGACCATTCTGCGTTTTTCTCTCTCTCTCTGACTTATTTCACTCAGCATAATAGATTCCATGTACATCCATGTATAGGAAAATTTCATGACTTCATCTCTCCTGACAGCTGCATAATATTCCATTGTGTATATGTACCACAGTTTCTTTAGCCATTCATCTGTTGAAGGGCATCTTGGTTGTTTCCAGAGTCTTGCTATGGTAAATAGAGCTGCAATGAATATAGGTGTAAGGAAGGGGTTTTTGTATTGTATTTTTGTGTTCCTAGGGTATATTCCTAGGAGTGGTATAGCTGGATCGTATGGGAGCTCGATTTCCAGTTTTTGGAGGAATCTCCATATCGCTTTCCATAAAGGTTGAACTAGACAGCATTCCCACCAGCAGTGGATAAGAGTTCCTTTCTCTCCACATCCCCGCCAACACTGTTTATTCTCATTCTTTGTGATGTGTGCCATTCTCTGGGGTGTGAGGTGGTATCTCATCGTTGTTTTGATTTGCATCTCCCTGATGATTAGTGATGTGGAACATTTTTTCATGTGTCTTTTGGCCATGCGTATTTCTTCTTTGTCAAAGTGTCTGTTCATTTCTTCTCCCCATTTTTTGATGGGGTTAGATGTTTTTTTCTTGTAAAGTTCTGTCAGTGCCTTGTATATTTTGGAGATTAGCCCCTTATCTGATGGGTATTGGGTGAATAGTTTCTCCCACTCAGTGGGTGGCTCTTGTATCCTGGGCACTATTTCCTTTGAGGTGCAGAAGCTTCTCAGCTTAATATATTCCCATCTGTTAATCTCTGCTTTCACTTGCTTGGAGAGTGCAGTTTCCTCCTTGAAGATGCCTGTAATGTCCTGTAGTGTTTTGCCTATGTGCTGTTCTATATATCTTATGGTTTTGGGGCTGATATCGAGGTCTTTAATCCATTTGGATTTTACCTTTGTACATGATGTTAGCTGGGGGTCTAAGTTTAATTTTTTGCAAGTGGCTATCCAATTGTGCCAACACCATTTGTTGAAGAGGCTTTCCCTGCTCCATTTAGGATTTCCTGCTCCTTTATCAAAAATTAGATGGTTGTATCTCTGGGGAACATTTTCTGAGTATTCAAGCCTATTCCACTGATCTGAGGACCTATCCTTATTCCAATACCATGCTGTTTTGATAACTGTTGCTTTGTAGTACAGTTTAAAGTTGGGAAAAGTAATTCCTCCCATATTCTTTTTCCCAATGATTGCTTTAGCTATTCGAGGGTGTTTATTGTTCCAAATGAATTTCAAAAGTGTCTGATCCACTTCTTTGAAGAATGTCATGGGTATCTTTAGAGGGATGGCATTAAATCTGTATAATGCCTTGGGGAGTATTGACATTTTGATGATGTTAATCCTGCCAATCCATGAGCAGGGTATGTGTTTCCATTTCCGTGTGTCCTCTCTTATTTCTTGGAGCAGAGTTTTATAGTTTTCTTTGTATAGGTCCTTCACATATTTAGTCAAGTTGATTCCAAGATATTTGAGTTTGTGTGGTACTATTGTGAATGGGGTTGTTTTCTTAATGTCCATTTCTTCTTTATTACTGTTGGTGTATAGAAAGGCCATTGATTTTTGTGTGTTAATTTTGTAGCCTGCCACCTTGCTATATGAGTCTATTGTTTCTAGAAGCTTTTTGATAGAGTCTTTAGGGTTTTCTAAGTAGAGTATCATGTCATCTGCAAACAGTGAGAGCTTGACTTCTTCCTTTCCTATCTGGATTCCCTTGATATCCTTTTCTTGCCTAATCGCTATAGCAAGTACTTCCAGTGCTATGTTGAATAGGAGTGGTGAGAGAGGACAGCCTTGTCTTGTGCCAGAATTTAGAGGGAAGGCTTTCAGTTTTTCTCCATTGAGGATAATATTTGCCACTGGCTTGTGGTAGATGGCCTTCACTATATTGAGAAAGGTTCCCTCCATTCCCATCTTGCTGAGAGTTTTGATCAAGAATGGGTGTTGGACCTTATCAAATGCTTTCTCTGCATCTATTGATATGATCATGTGGTTTTAATTTTTCTTGTTATTGATGTTGTGTATTATGTTGATAGATTTACGGATGTTAAACCAGCCTTGCGTTCCTGGGATGAAACCTACTTGATCGTAGTGGATGATCTTCTTAATGAGGCATTGAATCCTATTTGCCAGGATTTTGTTGAGGATCTTTGCATCTGCATTCATCAGTGATATTGGTCTGTAATTTTCTTTTTTGGTAGCGTCTCTGTCTGGTTTAGGTATCAAGGTGATGTTGGCTTCATAAAAGCTATTTGGAAGTGTTTCTGTTTGTTCAATTTCATGAAAGAGTCTTGCCAAGATTGGCAGTAGTTCCTCTTGGAAAGTTTGATAGAATTCATTAGTGAATCCATCTGGACCTGGGCTTTTGTTTTTCGGCAGACATTTGATTACTGTTTTAATTTCATCAATGGTGATGGGGGTGTTTAGATATGCTACATCCTCTTCCTTCAACCGTGGAAGATTATAAGAGTCCAAGAATTTATCCATTTCTTCCAGGTTCTCATTTTTAGTGGCATAGAGTTTTTCAAAGTAGTTTCTGATTACCCTTTGAATCTCTGTCATATCAGTAGTGATCTCTCCTTTTTCATTCCTGATACGAGTTATCAAGTTTCTCTCTCTCTCTTTCTTTGTTAGGTTTGCCAGTGGTCTATCAATCTTGTTTATTTTTTCAAAGAACCAACTTCTGCTTTCGTTGATCTTTCGGATTGTTTTTTGAGTTTCCACTTCGTTGATTTCTGCTCTCAGCTTTGTTATTTCCTTCTGTCTTCCTGTTCTTGGGTCCTTTTGTTGAGCATTTTCTAGTTCTATTAGCTGTGTCATTAAGCTACTCAGGTAAGCTCCTTCTTCCTTCCTGATGTGTGCTTGCAAAGCTATAAATTTTCCTCTCAGTACTGCTTTTGCTGTGTCCCATAAGTTCTGATAGTTTGTGTCTTTATTGTCATTTGTTTCCAGGAACCTTTTTATTTCCTCCTTGATTTCATCTCGGACCCACTGGTTATTGAGCATGAGGCTGTTTAACTTCCAGGTGTTAAAGTGTTTCTTCTGAGTCCCTTTGGAGTTCACAAATAATTTCAGAGCCTTGTGGTCAGCGAAGGTAGTCTGCAAAATTTCTATCCTCTTGATCTTATGGAGGTATGTTTTATGTGCCAGCATGTAGTCTATTCTGGAGAATGTACCATGTACATTGGAGAAGAATGTGTATCCAGGTTTCTGGGGATGGAGTGTCCTATATATATCCACTAGGCCTCTTTCTTCCATTTCTCTCCTCAGGTCTAGTATATTCTTGTTGGTTTTCAGTCTGGTTGACCTGTCCAGTGTTGACAAAGCCGTGTTTAGGTCCCCCACAATTATTGTGTTGTTGTTGATATTATTTTTCAGATTTGTCAGCAGTTGTATTAAATATTTTGCTGGCCCCTCATTCGGTGCATATATGTTTAGGAGAGTGAATTCTTCCTGCTCTACGTACCCCTTGATTAATATAAAATGTCCGTCTTTGTCCCTTACAACCTTCCTGAGTATAAAGTTTGCATTATCTGATATTAGTATGGCCACTCCAGCTTTTTTATGGGTGTTGTTTGCTTGGATAACTTTTCTCCAGCCTTTTATTTTGAGTCTATGTTTGTTCTGACTATTCAGGTGCGTTTCTTGTAGGCAGCAGAAGGTTGGATTGAGTTTTTTGATCCATTTAGCCACTCTGTGTCTCTTAACTGGTGCATTTAGTCCATTGACGTTGAGAGAAAGAATTGTCCTGGGATTTAACGCCATCTTTATTTCAAAATTTGGTGTGTCTTTTGGGTAGTCTTGTCTTAGATTAGGTCTTTCAGTTTTTCTCTTAAGACTGGTTTTGTGTCTGTGAAGTTTCTGAGCTGTTTTTTGTCTGTGAAACCATGTATTCTTCCATCAAACCGGAAAGTGAGTTTTGCTGGGTATAGTATTCTGGGTGAAGCATTCATTTCATTCAGTCTTGTCACAATATCCCACCACTGCTTTCTGGCATTGAGCGTTTCTGGTGACAGGTCTGCTGTAAATCTCAGGGAAGCTTGCTTGAACATGATTTCCCCTTTTGATCTTGCTGTTTTCAGAATTCTGTCTCTATCTGTGGGATTTGTCATTGTGACTAGGATGTGTCTTGGGGTGGTTTTTCTGGGGTCTCTTTTGGTTGGTACTCTTCGGGCATGCAGGATTTGATCACATATATTCTTTAGCTCTGGAAGTTTCTCTTTAATGATGTTCTTGACCATTGATTCTTCCTGGAAATTTTCTTCCTGGGTCTCTGGGACTCCAATGATTCTTAAGTTGTTTCTGTTGATCTTATCATAGACTTCTATTTTCGTCTGTTCCCATTCTTTGACTAATTTTTCCATTGTCTGCTCATTTGCTTTAAGTTTTTTGTCCAATCTCTCCTGCTGTATGGAATTGTTATGTATCTCATCTTCCACAGCACCAAGTCTATTCTCAGCTTCTGATACCCTGTCCCAGAGCTTATCCATTTTGTCATTCACTTCGTTTACTGAGTTTTTCAGGCCTGTTAGTTGACATGTTATTTCAGTTTGGAGTTTTGTCATTTCTGCCTTCATATTTTCTTGGTTCTTATTAGTGTTCTGTTCAACTCGATCCATGGTTTCTTGGAGTCTGTTGAGCACCTTCCATATTGCTAGTCTAAAGTCCTTATCTGAGAGGTTGATTAGTTGTTCAGTCATTATCTGGTCCTCAGAATTGTCATCTTCATTCTCTATGTCTGATGCTGGCCTGCGCTGTTTCCCCATTGTCACATTTGTATTGTGGGTTTTTCTACGTGTTGTAGTGGTATTCATTGTCTATATGATGTAGGCAGCACACTCCTCTGGCTCCTCCCTTTCTGGATGGGCTGACTTGCCTCTAAGGGAGGGGAGTCCTCCGTGGATGAAGCCTCACACTGGGTCAAATCTTAGGCCCGAGCATGTAACAGAGAAGACAGTCCAGAGAGAAATGTTTGCTTCTGTGATATAGCGTCGTTCTTAGTGTGATTTTTCCTTCTTGTTGCAATGGAGTTCTTTCCTTAGAAAGAGTGCACGGCCGCGTAGCGAAGCGGAGCGGCCGTGCTCCTCTGAGCCTCTTTTTGCCCCACTCGCAAGAGTTTCACGCAAGAGGACAGTAGACAGACATAGACAGGTCACACTCACAGTCTTTCACAGCTGAGCCCCACTGGGCCGGTGTACTTTCGCGGATTTTCCCCGCCTGGTGTCACACACAGGGAGCCAGCTTTTGCAAAGGATAGCCGGTTTTTATGCTCTGAAGTCCCTCCCTGAAAATGGCGTCTGGGCGAGCGAGGTTTCTGGAGGCTCTTTTTGCCCCACTCGCAAGAGTTTCACGCAAGAGGACAGTAGACAGACATAGACAGGTCACACTCACAGTCTTTCACAGCTGAGCCCCACTGGGCCGGTGTACTTTCGCGGATTTTCCCCGCCTGGTGTCACACACAGAGAGCCAGCTTTTGCAAAGGATAGCCGGTTTTTATGCTCTGAAGTCCCTCCCTGAAAATGGCGTCTGGGCGAGCGAGGTTTCTGGAGGCTCTTTTTGCCCCACTCGCAAGAGTTTCACGCAAGAGGACAGTAGACAGACATAGACAGGTCACACTCACAGTCTTTCACAGCTGAGCCCCACTGGGCCGGTGTACTTTCGCGGATTTTCCCCGCCTGGTGTCACACACAGAGAGCCAGCTTTTGCAAAGGATAGCCGGTTTTTATCATTACTGTATTTTTAATAGATGATTTTAGGTTTGTTTTTTCTCTCTTTTTAGTATTTGTGGTTATTATAGTGCTCTGAGGATCACACACATGGTTGCAGTGTTCTGTGTGTGTGACATTGACTTGGTTGAGGTACTGAGGATTGTATGAGTAATATATTGAGGCAATATCCAGGACTGAACTCCAAGATAAGCCAACTATCCGTAAGCTTTATCCTTGTCTTTCTTTTTTCTTTCTTTTTCTTTCTTTCTTTCTTTCTTTCTTTCTTTCTTTCTTTCTTTCTTTCTTTCTTTCTTTCTTTCTTTCTTTCTTTCTTTCTTTCTTTCTTTCTTTCTTTCTTTCTTTCTTTCTTTCTTTCTTTCTTTCTTTCTTTCTTTCTTTCTTTCTTCTCTTTCTTTTTTCTTTCCTTCTTTCTTCTCTTTTTCTTTCTTTCTTTCTTTCCTTCTTTCTTTCTTTCTTTCTTTCTTTCTTTATTCATGCATTCTTTCTCTGTCATACACACACATACATACTTTTTCTTTCTCCCTCCTTTCCTCTCTCTTGCTCCCCTTTCTCCGCTCCTCTCCCTCTTTCTTTCTCTCTCTTTTCTTTACTTTTTGCTCTTTCTTTGATGCTCCATTTTATTCTTTATTTATTTTATCTGTACCAAGTGGTTCTTAGGGGATACTACTAGTTTATGTAGCACAAGTGATCAAACTGGGTTGGTTATCGATAAAGCAAACCAAACTGGCAAATCAAAGACTTTAACTCTTTAAACAGTTCCTCGACTCCATACTAACCTGACTTCATACTTTCTTTATGAATCAATTTATTCCTGGTTTAGAAGTCTTTGGGTGGGAGAGCAAGAGTAATCCCCTAGTCAAGTCAGATATATCTCTTTGCACTGACCATTAGAAACACCTCTCTACTAGGTAGTAAATGAATGGTTATAACCTATAAACTAAAATGGTTTAGTTACTCCTTGAGTA
Source organism: Suncus etruscus (assembly GCF_024139225.1). NCBI lineage: Eukaryota > Metazoa > Chordata > Mammalia > Eulipotyphla > Soricidae > Suncus > Suncus etruscus. The sequence continues at coordinate 6,044,242 of NC_064867.1, forward strand.
AGTATACTAAACATCCATCACTGATGGAAAATAGCCTCTCTGGCATTGTAATTAACTCTTAGGGGAAAATTCTCTCCAGGTATTTCAGCAGATATTTGGCTACATAAGCTGTATCCTCAAATGATTTCTTGGCAATTGTTGCTCTTCTACATGCATGCTTTCCATGCAGACTAAGCACACCCAAAAGCCCCCTCCATCTCCATGGCTTATCTTTCTATTTTGCCCCCAAGCTACTTACTATCTCTTACCCCTATGCCTTTATTCTGTTTTTATTGTTGTTGTTGTTGTTTTTAGAGTACACCCCAACCATTTGTCAACATGTTAATAGTACCCACTTTCCTGCTGTAGCGGATCAGATAGTCATCTGAGATTCAGGTCATGACAAAATATAAAAAAAAAAAAAACACTTTGGTGTTAGCTCCTGATATCAGGAGAAATCAATCCATCCCTCACTTGTTTTCCCCTAGGCCTGCTTCCTCCATCATGCCTATCTCTTTGGACTACTTTCCCTGGAGGCTGAGCATGTATAGAGCCAGCATGCAAATAATGCCTCAATTATGGTAACTGTGGAAAAGGAGATGATAAAGAGGAAGAGTTTTTTAATAGAGACCACTAAAGGCTAAATGTCAAGGCAATGCAAAGCTATGGACATCATTTTTAGGGTTCTGATGGGAATCCTTTCTATCAATGGCAATAGATACAATGAGATAGGTGTCAGAAAAGCTTTATGCCTTTATGAAGCCATAATTTGGACAGAGCACTGTAAGGCTCACCCACCATAATCTAACCCCAGGAAAATGGGTCATCACAAGAATTAAAAACTGAACCAGACATAAGGGAGAAAAGCATGGAGTTGGCAGAGGGGAAGCTTCCAGCCTTATGACCCCAAGCCTACCAAATTGACTTCTATATGTTAACCAGCTCAATCCACAACCAGGAAGGTTATGGACAAAAAATACCTATCTGAAGCAAAATTAGTCTAAGCAGGCCTTCTACATGTCAAAAGGATGGTGAAAGGAAAGGGGAAGCTGGGGAGAACCTTTGTTTTGGATAAAGCACAGTATAATACAACAGAGCACAAATAATTTAGCTAGTGAATATTGCACTAACTGTAATAGTTGTCAAATAAAAAATTAGTAAGTATTATATTGATGAGGACTCTGTTAGAACATTTTGAACTTTTAAAGTATTTAGATTATAGATCCTTCAGTTTATCTATAGCATAATACAAATGAATTCTATAGATAGTAACAACACAATATGGTATAATAACATACACTATAGTAATATGTATAGTAAATAGTATGCATTATATATGATATAAAGATATGTATTGCATATTGGTAGAATTTGTTATATATAAATTATACAAAGTAATAAAAGTAACTGTATTTTATTGTATATGATAAGGTAATTAAATATATAGATATAATTTAATTGATTCATTTAATAGATGATAATAGATATGATCTTCAGATATTGCCCAACTTTGGAACTTCTGGTTTTAAGATATATCAAGTATTAAGTATTAGAATTAAGAATATCAATATTCGGGCCCGGAGAGATAGCACAGCGGTGTTTGCCTTGCAAGCAGCCGATCCAGGACCAAAGGTGGTTGGTTCAAATCCCGGTGTCCCATATGGTCCCCCGTGCCTGCCAGGAGCTATTTCTGAGCAGACAGCCAGGAGTAACCCCTGAGCACCGCCGGGTGTGGCCCAAAAACCAAAAAAAAAAAAAAAAAGAATATCAATATTCATTTCATAATTAAAAAATGGTTAAAAGAGTTGAAAATAGAGTACAGCAAGTAGAAAGGGCATTTGCCTTGCATGCTACTGCCTCAGGGTAGGTCCCAGTAATACCAAAAAGTTCCCTGAGTCCAGTCAGGAGTAATACCTGAGCGCACAGACAGGAATACAGCTGTCAAAAAATATAATATTGGTCAAAGGATGCCATGATTAATCTGATTATTCTGTATTGGATCCTAGTTAAGGAATGAATGTATAACCCAATTTAAACTAATTAATTAATTAAAAAACAATATATGTAAGTCGTGTATATTCAGGAAATGTGTAAATATGTAAAGTTAAGGAATGAACGTATAACCCAATTTTAACTAATTAAAAAAACAACATATGTAAGTCGTATATATTCAGGAAAACGCAAAGAGAAAGTTGGCAAAAATTACCTTTTTGTAAGTGTTCTACATGATGTGGAGATGCTAATCTACTAGTTTCAGGACATAGCTGTCACTTAGCCTAAGACCCAACTCAAAGCTTTGAGAAGTCAGAGCCATCACAAATACATCACAAAATGTGCATGGAAAAGAGGGCTTTTTCTTCCCCAAACAGTTTTATTAGTCAAAAGCATCCTCTCTAACAAAAACCTTGCTTCTAGATGCCCAGGTAGATTGAGGTAACCATCCAGAAACAGAAGACAAATGTTACCTCCTAAACTCTCACATTAGTCTCTTTGTATTTCAAGCCTTTCTCTTCCTACCAGGGTCCAACTTCCCTTGGTTACAGACTTCTGCTCAGAGGGACAAATATCTACAAGATCTCACTGCTGCTGCTGTCTTAAAATAATTACTATTCTCACAGTGACTCAGAGGAAGGAAGAAAGTGACACATAAACTTGCATGTAAAATGTTCAACACCCAATGATACAAGGGTAAGGGTGTACTACAGAGATGAATGATGGCCTTTTGTCACACCTCCTTTACTTGATTAAGCTGAACATGTCTGTCGATTTCTCACATAAGAGTTACCTTGTAAAACATTATATTATATTTCCTTAGTTCTGGTCAAGATAGTGGTCCAAAGGTGGAGATGTACCAACAAATCATTGAAAGATAAAAGAAAGCTCTACTGCCCCATAGTAATTTGCTATAAATAAACCGAAACACCCTATTCTCAAGAAGAAAGCTATATCCTATTCATAATTAATGAAAGTTAAGAAATAAATTTAAAAAACATTTCATTCAAAATTGTGCACTAGTGAATTAATGCCTCAGAATCAACTTAACTAAAAAGGTAAAATACCTACACAAAGAAAAGTGCAAAACACTACTGTAAGAAATAAAAAGAGGACATTTGAAAATGAAAAACACACACATGGATTGGGAGTATTAACATCATTAAAATGGCAATAATCCCCAAAGCATTTTACAGACACAATGCAGTCCCTATAAAAATACCCATGACATTTTTTCAAAGAAATTTCCTGAAATTCATATTGAACAACAAACTTCCCAGCAATAACTAATGTAATTCTTGGAAAAGATGGAAGGCATCACTGTCTCCAATGTCAAACTCTACTACAAAGCAGCAATAATTAAAGTGGCATGGTATTGGAACAAAAACAGACTCTCAGATCAATGGAGAAGAAATGGATATCCTGAGGCAGATCTCTACATATAGGTTAATTTACAAAAAAGGATCAAAAACTATGAAGTGGAGCAAGTAAATTGGTAAGTTACAAGTAAAAAAAAGTTGAACTAATACCTCCTAAGTTTATACACAAAAGTTATACCAAAATTTTTAAACACTTTTATAGAAGACCTGAATTCATAAAGCACATAGATGAAAACATTGACAAAACTCTATGACATTGAAGCTAAAGGCATCCTCAAGGATGAAACACCACTGACCAAGCTAGTAGAAGCAAAAATAAACAAATGAGAATACTTTAAATTAAGAAAATCTGTACCTCAAAGGAAATGATGACCCCAAAAGAAAGATTGCCCATGAAAAGGAAGAAATATTTTCCCAACACCCATCTGACATGAGGTTAAGATTCCAGATATACGAGGCACTGATAGAACTTAACAAGAAAAGAAAAAAACCAACCCCATCTAAAAAGGGGAGAAGTGATAAAAAAGAAACATTTTCAAAGAAGAAATACAAAGGGCCAAAAGCGCATGAACAAAAAATGCTCCACATTGTGAATCGTCAGAGATATGCAAAACAAAACAACAATTATATATACATAAAGATATATAGATAATATATTTTCTCAAATCACAAAGACTAGCACATTGTTGTCAAGAACAAAAACCAGTGCTGGTGCAGATATAGGCAGAAAGGGACTTTCATTTGCTGCTGGTAAGAATGTCAACTTTTCCAACTCTTTTGAAAATAATACTGACAGCTAACAATACTGGCCCTGGGAATACACCTTAATGACCTTAAAAACTTAATGCAAAAGAGGCATCTTCACTCTTATGTTCATAGCAGCACTATTCACAATAGCTAGTATCTAGAAACATCCCACATGCATTAAAATAGATGAGTAGATAAATAATGCATCTACATAATGAAATACTATGCAGTTATTAGAAAAAAATGAAGCAACTCAATTTGCTTATACATATATATATGGAGAGTGTGTTGCTTAGTGGAAATGAGTCAGAGGAAGAAACAGAATGGTCAAACTCATTTGCAGAATATATATTTATGTATATAAGAATAATACCAAAAGATAATAGATATAAGGACCTGGAGGACTGATCCATAGTAGGAAACTTGCCATTAAGGGGTGGGATTGCAGTGAAGGTGGAGAAGTGACCATATCACAATGATAGTTGGAAATGATCACTCTCAACCATAGCTGGATGCTGAAAAGAAGTAAAGTGATATACATGATACCCCTCCAGTAACTGTATTGCAAGCCACAGTACTTATAAAAATAAAAGAGGAAAAAAAGATAGAAAGAGTGAGAGAGAGAAGAAAAAGGAAAACATTTGCCATAGAGGCATCCAGTGTGGGAGAGGTTGTAGAGAAACTCAAGATATGGGTGTTAGAAAATGCATACTAGTGAACATTGCATGAGAAGCACAACTCTTTTATTTTGTATCTCATAGTTATTTGATTAAAAAAATTAACCTTGACCAGGACCAAAAATAGAATTAAAGACATTTAAAATTGGTGGTTTTTACAACTATCTAGCATGAATTTTCCCCTATTGTGCGTTCTAATAAGAGATCTTTGCTCTCCCTAGTTTTTCAGAGACTTCAAGAAAAGAGGTCTTAAAACAAAGGGTGTAGCAAACATCTATAACCTTTTAAATGGCATGTTGAAATGAACTTGCAATATAGTGTTACATAGAAGTATTTAACCTAGATCTTCAGATCCTGAAGTTCATAGTAAGAGGGTCATGGACTACTCTTTCCTTTCCCTGTCAGGTTATCCTCTGTGACCTTAAATATAGTGAGAATTGGATTACTCAGCAAGACCTACTTTGTGGCTTATTGTCTACATACTGTAGGATTTTATTACAGCAGTGGAAGGAATCCAGTTTTTCCCAAATCTATCCAGTAAATTTTCCCCTCGTATTTAGGACAGCCTTCAAAAACACTGACAGATATATGCATATATTTCAACACTAAATTGTAATTCAGTTTAAAAAGAGCAGTTCACACATAGTCACTGACAGTAACTTTCCCTGAGGAAAGAAATAATAGCTTTTCCTTTGCCTCAAATATAAATAATTATCCAGAAGTTCTGACTTCGAAGAGTAGGAAGCTCCTTATTCTCCTTACCTGGGCAGTACTTAAAGTAGTCTGAGCTATTGAAGACACTACAATGGGCAACTTTTTAAAAGAAGTCTGAGTATAAACGCAGAGATAGTATCTGCTGGTGGTCAAAGAAATTATCAGACCCTCTGCAACAGGAGAAAAGAAGAGGATCATTATTAAACTAGTGTCAAATATAGTCCACTGATGCCCCTTTGTCTATGTTTGAGAACCCCACAGAAAAAGTCATCAAAAAACACATGTAGGTAGGGTTCAGGGCAATTGAATGTAACCTGTGTGCTTTACTTCTTTTCAAAACTTACTCTTTTATTTTAAGATTCGGGACATAGATATTCAACTTGTGTCAACAAATTAAGATTTAGACAGAGATATTCACCATGTGACAACAATGTTTCTAAGGATAATTGCCTGTATGATTTAGGTAAATATAAGTACTATATCAATAAGTCTAAAAATAATAGACACAACAGAATTTATATATATATATATATATATATCCAGTCAGTTGATTATTCCATATGGTCAATCAGGATGAAATTGATAATTCATCTTGAATGCAAAAGTTCCATGATACCCCTGAAATTTATTTCTGATGTAGTTAGTTGTAACATGTGAAAAGCATGTTTGCATAAAAAACGTTGAATGAATGAACAATAATGAAATAATTTTAATAATATAATTAATATGATAACATAATTTTAATTAATGATTGTTTAAAAATAATGAATCAGGTATGCAAATTGGGTACATCAAAGACTCCATTGATTTGAATTCAATTACATGACACAGGGAAGTCTGGGAAATATAGCCTGTCTATATATGTAGGCCAAAGAAAAAGTTATTTTCATGGCCTTTGCTTATAACAGATGATGGCCTATTCGCAACTTCCTAATATTGGAGAATGTTCACATTTGAATTTTGGGTGTAACAAAAAGTGAAAAGAAAGAGCTAAACAGACACTTCACAAGATAGTTACATATAAAATACTGTCTATGTTAGAGCAGGAACTTATAAAAGTGCCAGTCTTCTCTCTTTGGCATTACATTGCTCAGTGGTTCTTAAAGTCTATTATCAACTCACCCAGGAATTCAAGTTTTTCTTGGAGCTCACAAATAAATAAACGTTGAAATGTTTAATAAGAAATATAAATAGAGTGTGGCAGAGTGGGAGAGTGCTTGTCATTCACAGAGTTGACCCAGGTTTAGTCCCTTATGGTTGCCCTAATCCACCAAATGACCTTACGTGTAGAGCCAAAAGTAAGCTCTAGCATCACTGGGTGTGGCCCCAAACAAATAAACAAATAAAAATAAAGAAATGGAAATATGCTACAAAATGTACACTTCAAATCCAAATGAAACTTAATAATAAAGTGTGAGTGTGATAAATATAAATATAATGTTAATTATAACAACAATAACATTTATATTCTTGGGGCCGGTGAGGTGGCGCTAGAGGTAAGATATCTGCCTTGCAAGCGCTAGCCAAGGAAAGATCACAACCGCGGTTCGATCCCCGGGCGTCCCTTATGGTCCTTTCAAGCCAGGGGCAATTTCTGAGCGCTTAGCCAGGAGTAACCCCTGAGCATAAACGGGTGCGGCCTGAAAAAATAAAAAAAACATTTATATTCTCATTTAAGTAATGCAAAATTGCTGCTCAAACCATACAAAAATGTTTTTTCTTCATTTTAAAATATGCTAAAGTTAAAAGACTTTAGATCTGGGGGAAATTAGGTTAACTGAATGTGATTTCAGCACTTCAGTCTGATGAATTAACTTAACGAAACTCAAGGTGAAATAAAAAGGCACTCTGCTAAATGGGATAAAATATATACATAAAGTATATCAGATAAAGGGTTAATAATAAGATTTATAATGAACTCACAAAGTTCAATAAGAAAAAAGTCAACAGTTTCTCATCCAAAAATGGGGAAAGATGAACAGACACTTCCTCAGGAAGACATGTAAATGGCTAATAGGCAAATGAAGAAGTGTTCATTATCATTTCCTACTAAGAAAATGCAAATCAAAATTACAAGAAGACATCATCTCAACTCTGTGAGAATGGCATTTATCAAAAGAAAGTCTAGCAATAACCAGTGTTGATAGATGCTATGAGAAAAGAAATCCTTTCATTGTTAGTGGGAATGTTATCTTGTTCATCTTTTATAGAAATTTCCCCCCAAAAAATGATGCTTGATGTCTGACGTCTGTGAAACATTTCTCAGACTGCACAAGACAATGGGACAGGATAAAACTGTGTACTGGATTCTACAATCCCCAATCGTCTCAAAAGTCTTAAAGGGATTTCTATATTTATTTTATATGTTTTTGTAGCTGCATTTCCTTAAAAGTTATAATCCTTAGTGTCTATTTCCATATATAAAGGAGCTTCCCTCATCTCTGCTATGGATCTGCTTAGTAGAAAATTCTTGTAGAAAACTCTCAGTTGGGTTATGAGCTCAGGTTACAATAAGATTATAAAGATTAACTTATTATTTTTTGCCCCTATATTTACCAGGTGTATCATGTGACATTGTTTCATTTTGCACAGGCACACTAAAATGGGGATGTCTTACATGTAGAAAGAAGTTCTTATCGAATATGGATGGGACCTTAAAATTTTTCATCCAGTACATTTGTCATGGAGACTTGAGTTAGGCCTCAATGGATTGGACATTGTCGAATCCCGAACCTCAAATCCTAATATTGGTACTGGCACAGATGACAGAACCAGCACCAAGAGTCAAACTCCCCCTGGGGAGACCTGAATGTTGCCCTGACATCAAATTGTTCCAGGGTAGGCCCATAAGTCACCCTGACAATGAAGATACAGCAACAACTTGGTCTAAGGGCAGGTTGCCCTATCTCACCACCAGTGGTGAGATGAAATCAGAAGATGCTATGCCCTAGGATTCATGCAAGAACCATTATTTCTAGTTATAAAAGATTGTCTACAACAACCGCAACTAAGCAGAACTTTTCCTGGGACCACAAAGAAAGACTTTATCCTAGGCTTCATCCTAGAACCTATACAAAAAGGAAAAAAAAGTGGATAGGGCCCAGGGGCCAAGTGTTCTCAGGAACATTGAGTGGGGGAAAAAAAGAGGTCAGATCTAAATAACCAAGCCAAAGACAATGACAAAGAATCAAGAGACCCAAACTATAACAAGCTAAACACAAATACTAATAGTCCTAGTTCAGGGGTTAGGGGAGGAGGTTTGTGATGCATGTGAGGAACTGTGGTGGAGGGAAGTCAACACTGGTGGTGGGAATGGCTAATTCACTGTCACTAAACATCTGTAATACAAGTATGAAAGACTTGTAATTCACAATGGCCTCAATAAAAAATTTAAATAATAAAATATATATAAAAAATTCTTAAAAAGTCAGACTAGAACTCTATTCCACCCAGTGATACCACTTATTTGCATCTATCCCAAAACACACAATCTACATTTGAAGAATGCATGTCATATGTAATAGATATTTAATATATGAATATATGTTCATTTACAAAGCTTACTACAACAGCCAATGTATGTAAACAAACTAAATATCCAACTACACATGAATGAATAAACATATGTTTTTGCAATGGGATACTATGCATCTGTAAGAAAAGATAAAAAGTGCAATTTTCCACTACATTAGATGGAACTAAATACCATGCCAAGTGACATCAATTCGAAGGAAAAGGCTAGATATAGATAGATGATGATGATGATAGATAGATAGATAGATGATAGATATAGATAGATAGATGATAGATGATAGATAGATAGATAGATAGATAGATAGATAGATAGATAGATAGATAGATAGATAGATAGATAGATAGATAGATGATCTCTCTAATATGTGGAATATTAAGAAACAATACAAGGAGCAAAAACTGGACAAAGGTGATGAAACTAGAGGGTTGGTTCACAGAACTGAATTCACAGGGGATGGGAGAGAATGGGAGGGGTGTTTGAGACATCAGTGGAAGTACACTTGGTGGTAGATTTTGTGTTAGAAGAATGTATCATAAAACTAACATTAACAGTACTGAAAATTGTAGTACCTCAATGATCATAAAAATTAAATTGAAAAAGTAAAACCAAGTATTTGCACTTCAATTAAACATTAAAAATTGTTGTTGCAAAGTATCCAACTAACTTTATTTCCATTGTAGATGTAAGATAGATATTAGAGGTGGACATAGGGAAGCAGAAATAACCATGAGAAGGTTCTGCTTTGGATACAGACAAAGTTTGGAAGGGGTTTAGTAATTCTACCTAAATTTTAAGAAAACATGCAAATAAGGCTTTAAAAAGAGAGCCTTTGTGTGACTCCTTTCACAATTGGAAAATTCCCAATTTTTTTCATAAAAGTAACTAACTCAAGTGTCATATTTTCCAGAAATTATCTGTGACTCTTTTAAGACTAAATTTTCTGTTAACTCTGAGTTATGTCTCCACAGCTTACATACAATTCCAACACATATCTGCCAATATCATTATATTTATCAAGTGGGAATCTATCAGTTTTTATTCATCTCTATGGTCATTTAATTTCAGGGCAGGATTTTATTTTATTTTATATATATCCTAATCTTCTAGAATGCAGGAGACTATAAACAAATGCACAAATGAATTCTTAGACCCAGTGATGTCACACTGGTGGTAAAGCTTCAATAAAAAGAAAGCTGTTTTCACTTTTGTACAGCATTTCAGGTCTTGTGGGTACAGTCTGGGAAGATGGCAAGGAAATGTTCATCTCCACTAACCCTAGTTCTTTTCAAAACCAAGCATTAATGTCACTGTCCAAAAGCTTTTAACCAAGATTTCCGACAGTTTCCTCCAGAAGCTGATGGAAGAGTACAGAAGGGCTGAAAGGAGAAAAGCTGGGAGGATTAAAAAAAAAAAAAACTGCAACTTCTTTTCATTAATGTTACAGAGACTCTAGTTCAGTGAGCGCGCACACACACACACACACACACACACACGCACACACACACACACACGTATGCACACACACAAATGTATACTTATCCTGAATGGGCTAATTTTTTTCTTTTTGCTCAGAACTGAAATAGGGTTATTTTCTTAATAGCTTGTGGCTGCTTGTTTTCTATGGCATATCTTTAAACGGAGCTTATATAGTAATGTATTTTAGAACAACCCATTCAATTGGAAATAATACTAGATGAAAGAGAAAAGGAAAAATAATCTAGTCAGGGGAACGGGTTGGATTGTTTCCTCTGTTTTAAAGAATTTTCATCATTGAAGCACAAAATCTTTCTTCCAGACCTGGAAGATTCAAATGAAGACTAACAAATCACACAGTAAACCAGCAATAATCTGAACAATTACTCCAGCTAGAAGACAGATTTCTTATGGGAGCTGTGATTCGAATCACAGAAGCTTTTTAAATTCATCTCAGTATGCTCCTGGGCCCTGCTGTCTATAAAGGGAAAATTCCAGGCTATTTGGTATTCTCTCCCAAGTGAGACGGGCATCATTATTACATGACCACTGCGGATATTTAACATTCAATGGATAACCGCAGGGGTTAGGTCAATTCCATTAAAGACAGCTTCTGACTTCAACCTGTTTGCATCCTAGAATTACAAGCAAAATAAACAGGAAATTATATTATCTAGACATATTATAAACTTTGTCACGGATTCTGAACATTATTTCCATACCTGGGTAGGCCAAAGAAATTCCACAAACAGAACAATGTCTTTCCCATATGATGCTAATATGCACATTTTATAGTGAGAATGTCGTAGATGAGTACCAGTGGTCAGGCAGGTCAGGAACTCTCACCTTCAGGGTGATTAAGGTAGTTCTAATGTAATATTCATTCATTTCCACTGTACAATAGAACACTTGTTTTCTTTTTATTATGACAGATAAAATGACTAGTTAGTCTGAGCATTTTACCAATAGACCAAGAAAACAAGATAAACTCATGACAATCCAAATAGTGGAGAGATTGAATGTCAGAGCTAAGCAAAAAGAAAAAGAAAAAGAAATGGATGATTTGTCATGGTCATGTGACAAAGTGACAAAGATTATCCAGTTTTGATTTGTTTTGGTTTGGTTTGGGGGCCACACCCAGCAGCGCTCAGGAGGTTACTCCTGGGCTCTGCATTCAGAAATCACTCTGGCAGGCTCAGGGGACCATAAAGGATGCCGAGGATCAAAACTGGGTCCGTCCTGTGTGCCATCTCTTCATCCCCAAATTCCAGTTCTAAATTTATAGATGCTCCTTCAATTTACAACCTCCACCTCTCCACTGAATATCCCTCCAGGAACAAGTTACATGAAAGATACCATGAAAAAGAGAAATTATAGAAAAAGAAAGTGATTTTTAAAATTGCATGTGTTGGGGCAAGAGAGATAGCATGGAGGTAGGGCATTTGCCTTGCTTGCAGAAGGACGGTGGTTCGAATCCCAACATCCCATATGGTCCCCTGAGCCTGCCAGGAGAGATTTCTGAGTGTAGAGCCAGGAGTAACCACTGAGCGCTGCCAGGTATGACCCAAAAAACAAACAAACAAACAAACAAACAAACAAACAAAAAACAGAAAACCTTCATGTACTTTTGTGTGGATTTCTTGAGGTGGCAAAATAAAATTTTGTGTCTGCAGAGTCTATGAAAACAAACTTTGTTCATAATCTGTTAGCTTTGCCTCACTAAAAGTTACTGATCAAGAGAAGTTATCTTGGGGTTATATCTCACAAAAAATTTCTAGAATAACATTATCTTACCTTTATCTCATTAAAAAGTCACAGTAATACAAAACAGAATGGCTCTGTAAGAAAAGAAATTTCATAAAGTCCTAAAATCTAGTGTGGCCCATCATGACTATTCTGAAAAAGTAGAAAAAGAGTTAATGGATTTATAAATGGCTAGGTTAGAGAAAGAAACTGAGCTCTCTTGTTGAATAAAATTCTATAGCATAATCTTCAATTTGGAAATAATCACTTGTGAGTGTCTGTCTTTTCTCCTGATATCTGGATAATAGCTTAGGTCACTTTGGTTTTAACAATCAAATAAAATAAACTTAATGATGGGTGGTGTTCTTTACATGACTGAAACCCGAACACAATCATGTATGTAATAAATTTGTTTAAATAAAAAAATTAAAAAAAGAAAATTAAAAAAAACACCTTAATCCCATTTCACATGTTGTATGAAGTCTTTTCCCTGCATAAAACTTGACTAAATTTCCATGCATAGAAATATTTATGATAGCTCTCCACTATACCAAAACTTTTTCTTTTGTTTAGATTTTACTATTGAGGCATAATGATCTACAATAGTGTTGATATCAAAGTTTTGATATCAAAATCAAAGTTTGCATCTTTGACCTTTGCATCTTTGACTTTGCATCACATGACCTACTTCCTCTGCTTACTACTGATTCAAGAGTAGAGCATCCTTGACTTCTTTAAAGTTTTGATCCTGCAACACTGATTGCATAACTCCACTGACTCCTTGGAAATAAACAGGTGAGCAATAAACTTTGCCTCCAAGCTCAGAAGAGCAGACAAACTGTGTAACTGAACTAACTTAATGACTGAACTAGAGTTTAAATAGCCCACAGCTATGCCTGCTACATGCCATAGACAGCACACTTAATTACAGGGAAAACACAAACTCAGATAATGATTTTATCTTTGCCATTTTTTTACATTTATCAATTTATGGGGTTCATTTCAGCTCCCCAAATTCCTGTTAAATACAGGACCATTCTGCTATCCATAGATTTTTTTTCCCCTAGAACCTCAGAGAATTTCTTAGAATCTTGCCCTCAGTAATTCCTGGCTAAGAAATTTTTCTTTCCACTATACAATCCTCAAATCCCAATCACCACATAAGTTTTAATTTTTATTGCTTTTAGCCCAAGCATGATATTTTCCTGCTTTGTCTTTTTCCCTTTAGTTCAGTCTGGTGTCACTCCCACTTTCTCTCTCTGATTCCTTCCTTTGCTCTCTCTACCACTGACATTTGCACATGTTTTCAAAACTTGATTTTCTAGAGAAAAATAATAAAAGGCACCAAAAAAGTGTCTCAATATATCATCACCTAAAGAGAACTGAAATTGATCAAAAACTAAGGCTACAATTAATGCACCACTAAACAGGAGCTATTAAAAGCACGAAGGTCAAGAAATTCATTTATGCTTTCCCTGCATAATAATAATTAATAAAACAAGATATACATGACATTTTATATTCAGAACATTTCACAGACATAAGCTAATTAATTATACAGAAAAGAATATTGCTGGCTCTTCTTTTGATATCAGTGGGTTCATTAAATTACCCATTCGGTTAACAAAATAATTTCCTGTATTTCTGAATTCCTGACCAGAGTGGATAGGAGAAAGAGAGTAGTATAAATGTCAAACTGGAGTTAGCCTTTGTCCTTACTTTACTTCTAGGAAGTCTATAATACATTTTATGTGTGGGTTCTACTGTCATTTCAAGTAAGATCCACTCAAGCTTCAGTCTACCTCTACCATGAATCCATAGCTATCACTAGCCTAACATTTAGGTGAAAAAAATTTAAACACCATATTTAGCTCCTCCTACTAAGCCACTCATTTATAGTCTTATCAGAGTAATCAATCCAGGTCTTTCTGAGATTCTTCTACATGCTCTAGATATCAAATGCCTCCTAAGATGTTTAAACCCACCTGCCAAACCCAGACTCCAATCTATTCCTTTTCTTCCCTGGATCCTTATCCCTAACCAACATATATCTCTGCTGGAAATTTTACTATTTTACTCTTAAAAATAATTAAATTCCCTTGGAAATCTCAGGTCTAAACATACAACTAAAGAGTTCATATTTACTGTGATCCATGGAATTAGAATCTCTGGTCCTCACTTAGATCTGGACCCATAAGAAATTAGTTTACCTACTGGACTAGAGTTCAAGGACTTGTACTGTCCTATATTTTGCATTAGCACTGCCTTATTAGAAATTATTATCATGAGTGTTAATCAACTTCCATGCAATATTACAAAGGCACAAATGTGTCATGGATAGTATCATAATTTGATTGCAATATCAATTTTTATAAAAAAAATTACTACATACATCTTATTGTTGGAAAAATTTCACTTATAGTCAACTGGTGGTGGGTTCAAATACTAAGTGTACTAAGATTAAAGGAAGAAAAAAATTAAAAGTTCTTGGCCCACAGTATCATTTAAGTCAGTTGCTTTTAATATTATATTAATCAGGACTACCATCACGGCCATTGCAATTCTAGGGTAGCACAAACTAAAATAGAAATTTGGGCTGATATAATTATGAATAATTTTATTTCTTTTATTTTCATAGGAGATAAAAATTGTAGAGGATTGATTTTATTAAAACCAAAATTTAACAAACAGCTCTAACTGCTCCAATAAAATCTTACCATTTTTCTAAACAGATTTATATTTTATACTTGTTTTTTTGATGCTCTAAGACTGATGGACATAACATTTGGCGAATTTTATTTCAAAGAGGGATAAATGTTTGTTTTTGTTTTGTTTTGTTTTACCTTTCTCATGTACAGTTGACTGACAAGACCATGGCTGAATTCAAGATTTTCTCCTCAATGAGTGGGAAAGAAACAATTAAAAGAAGACTTATTTCTCTTTAAAGCAAAAACTCTGCAAAAGTTTCTGGACATGGGAGAAAAGACTGAAGTATTTTGGTGCCCGAGCGGTGGTACAGTGGTAGGGCATTTGCCTTGCACGCAACTGTCTCATATGGTCCCCCAATCCAGCAGCTATTTCTGAGCACATAGCCAGGAGTAACCCCTGAGCATCAGTGGGTGTGGCCCGAAAACCAAAAAATCAAAAACAAACAACAAAAAGACTGAAGTATTTCTATCACTTGTAAATGCACTGTTATAAATTAAAGTAACATTAGGATTCTTACTATGATTAATGTTACAATGATTTAATGAGACAAGGTTTTTAATTATTATTTTATAGTAGGGAAAAGTCAAGCCCCAAATGGTGAATAACTTAACAAAGACTTAAATCAGATATAAAAGAGTTAAAATTGAAACGCTAATAACTAAAATATAATAAAATTGTAGTACTTTTTCACTTATTCTATCTCAAATAGTCAGATACCAAATACATAAATTGCTTTCCTGGCCTGGAGAAGCTGTGGTTTAGTTGTTACTGATAACATGAATTCATATGAGGAGGAATTGGAATCAGATATGAGTATGACCCTGAATGAATACACATATGAGTAAGAGAAGGTCTTTCTTCATTTCCAATCCCTGCATTCCATGAGAATAAATAACTAGTCTAAACAAAGTGCATATGTGGTTCTAAGTGAACAAAGTTCTACATGAATTATGCATAAGACTTTCATCACCATCCTTCTCATCCACTACCACAGAACTGTGATACAAATGATGAAAATATAACCTCTGTTAAGCTAAAAAAAGTTGGGTGTTATGTTCGGTACCTAAGACATCCTAACATCATCACTCTTTGTGGTGAGCTTCCTGAGGTGAGCTGAAACTGTCCTAATAATGAGAACGTATGAGGGAAATGGAAAGCCTGTTTAGAGTACAGGCGGGGGTTGGGTGGGGAGGAGGGAGATTTGGGACATTGGTGATGGGAATGTTGCACTGGTGATGGGTGGTGTTCTTTACATGGCTGAAACCCAAACACAATCATGTATGTAATCAATATATATATAAAAAAGACATCCTAACATATACTATGATGCTCTGAACTTTCGCCCCGTTATGGGACCTTCAGCTTAGCTTTTCTTTCTACCCAACATAAAGATGAGCTTGATTGTCTTTCTACAGCTTATTTTTTTCTCTCTCAATAAGCACTGAAAAAAAATCTTGAAAGATCACACTTCAGACAGTGCATTTTCCTCTTTTGTTGGAGAATATGGTCTTAAGATAAAGTTAAGTAAATAAACCAATAAGTAAATACATACATAAATAGAAGTTACATAGAAATGACTAGAATCTTTAAATTAGTACTGCAGATGAAGTTTGAAACTTAGTTGGAATGCTTATTTTCTTAGCTCTCTGGCGCAGTTCCTTAGCAGCACAGAGTAGAAGGTCACCCCTACCTGCACATTTATCTACGCTCCTTCCTGACAATTTTATTTTAAGTGATAGTTACATACTCAATTAAACTTCTCCAAGATGAGCACTGATATCCATCAATCATGACCAGAGACATCCACATGTCAACAGTGTCTGCACTTCAAAGCAAAATATTTTAGAATGACATCAGTGATAACGGTGCTGGAAATTAGCTGGTCCAACTCAGTTATTCTACATAGAGGTAGCCAAAGTTTGGAAGGGATGAATTAGTTTTTTCCACAGTCAAGCAGCAACACCTAAGACCAGGCCTCCAGCTTCCAAAGGAACATGCTAAAAATAGGTACTTATTTTTTATAATTTTTTCTAAAGGAAATGTCATTCATCCTATTTTAGGCAAGGGGGCAAAAAGAAGCACTCTTGGTAGAGGTTTTAAGATGATAATATTTTTGTCCTTCCGTGTTTTTCTTATTCACTATGACTAATTCACTGTCTGGATCATTAAAGAAAAAGCCAGACCCAGTTAATGCTCAGATTTTATATGGCTAGTTTTCTTGTTGAGACCTTGTAAGAGGATCCTTATCAAAGTGTGAAAGAGTTTGATATAATATGCAAGGACTATTCAGAAGCTACAAATAGAAAACACCATTTATAACCTTTTGGAATTATGGGGAAAGATGAGGAAATAGTATTAGTAGGGTTCATGGTATATTAACTGTACAAAGGTCACAAAATGGAAGCTACATTGGACAGTACTGTTTTAGTTGCAGATATGATATGGTGACAAGGAGGAAGTCAGAAGTCAAAAAAAGGAAGGAAGTCATTAAAAAAAGATCTTTTTACATTTTTTGTTCTACAAGATAGGATTTGCCATTTTCTAAATCATCTGGAAGCCAATGGGTAATGGAGCCTATTGAGTTAGTGTATATAGATTACCTATAAAAGCACAGAGTAATACAGAGGATAAAAACTAACTGTGGAAAGCAAAGACAGTATCAGTTGTCTACTGTTCTTATGGAATCCTCAAATTTTATGTTACCATATATTGGAACAGTTTATTTTGGTAATCATCATTCTGTTTCATTTTCTATGTGTCTATTTTATGCCAGCACCATCATGCTTTGATACCATAACTTAGTAGAAGTTTGAAATAAAGATGTGTGATACTTTCTGCTTTGTTTTTTCTCAAGATTGCTTCAACATGGGGCTAAATAAGGAGTACCCCTTTTCATTTCTTTATTTATTTTGGCTTTGTGGCCACACATGGCAGTGCTCAGGGGCTATTCCTATCTCTGCTATCAGGAGTCACTTCTGGAAGGCTCAGTAACCATATGGGAGGTCAGGGATCAAACCTGGGTTGGCTGCATACAAGGCAAGTGTCTTACCCTCTGTGGTAGGGCTCCCGAGCTGGGGTACCCTTTTTCAAAGTCACAAATGGAAAATATCATATATTATTGATACTGCTTCAACCTTTCATTGAATCAAATTACATACATTATTAGCAATTACAGTTTTCTCTCATAGTAGATGTAGTCTAAAAGACTTTCCCTGGACAGGGAATGCTCTAAGCACTGTTATTTGACTACTTTCAATTGAAATTAAAATTTCTACCACCTATATTATGAAAATAGAGCAATATTAACTCAAGTAACTGATTCTCAGATCTTTCCCTCTTGATTGGAGAATATCTTCTATGTGGCAAGTAGAAAAAAGCTAATATTGAGTGACTGAACCGCTCAATAAAACTTATGCTGAGATAGGCATTATTATTGTTGCAAAGATAATGACATAACATTGAGTTAAAGGTAATATTTCCTTTGTTTTATATAAACTTGACAAAGAATTTACTTCACTAGAATTTTTCAAATATTAATGGTCTATTCTGAATCCTCTGTGGAGGATTAGACATATCTTATGTAGTGCAATTCCCACAATAAGTTCATTTAGTTAATTCTTAGTATCCCCATTACACATATGAAAAACCTCATCGGATTACAGCACTCATTTTGAAAATTAATAAATATTGCAGAAGATTTAGAATATAGTGGTGTGAGCATATCTGAATAGACAGCACAGAAAGGGCTGGAGCTGTGGCACAAGTGGTAAGGCATCTGCCTTGCTCGTGCTAGCCTAGGATGGACTGCGGTTTGATCTGCCGACATCCCACATGGTTCCCCAAGCCAGGAGCAATTTCTGAGAGCATAGCCAGGAGTAATCCCTGAGCATCATCAGCTGTAGCCCAAAAACGAAAGAAAGAAAGAAAGAAAGAAAGAAAGAAAGAAAGAAAGAAAGAAAAAAGAAAGAAAGAAAGAAAGAAAGAAAGAAAGAAAGAAAGAAAAAGAAAGAAAGAAAGAAAGAAAGAAAGAAAGAAGAAAGAAAAAAGAAAGAAAGAAAAAAGAAATAAAGAAAGAAAGAAAGAAAGAAAGAAAGAGAAAGAAAATAAGAAAGAAAGATAGAAAAAAAGAAAGAAAGAAAGAAAGATAGAAAGAAAGAGAGAGAGAGAGAGAAAGAGAAGAGAGAAAGAAAAGAGAAGAAAGAAAGAGAGAGAGAAAGAAAGAAAAAGAGAAAGAAAGAGAGAAAGAAAGAAAGAAAGAAAGAAAGAAAGAGAGAGAAAGAAAGAGAGAGAAAAGAAAGAAAGAGAGAGAGAAGAAAGAAAGAGAGAGAAAGAAAGAGAGAAAGAAAGAAAGAAAGAAAGAAAGAAAGAAAGAAAGAAAGAAAGAAAGAAAGAAAGAGAGAGAGAGAGAAGAGAGAAAGAAAGAAAGAAAGAAAGAAAGAAAGAAAGAAAGAAAGAAAGAAAGAAAGAAAGAAAGAAAGAAAGAAAGAAAGAAAGAAAGAAAGAAAGAGAGAGAGAAGAAAGAAAGAAAGAGAGAGAGAGAAAGAAAGAAAAAGAAAGAAAGAAAGAAAGAAAGAAAGAAAGAAAGAAAGAAAGAAAGAAAGAAAGAAAGAAAGAAAGAAAGAAAGAAAGAAGAAAGAAAGAAAGAAAGAAAGAAAGAGAAAAGAGAGAAAGAAAGAAAGAAAAGAAAGAAACAAAGAGAGAGAGAGAAAGAAAGAAAGAAAGAAAGAAAGAAAGAAAGAAAGAAAGAAGAAAGAAAGAAAGAAAGAAAGAAAAAGAAAGAAAGAAAGAAAGAAAGAAAGAAAGAAAGAAAGAAAGAAAGAAAGAAAGAAAGAAAGAAAGCACAGAAACATAACTTTAATTCAATTTTGTTGTTTTGTCACCTTAACATCAAAATAGTCATTGTAGCACCTAGTGTTCTGTTATTTAAAATAATTTTTAAATAAAAAATGGATAATGCAATTAAAAGGAAATGGAGTAACAATAAAAAATATAAGAGACCCCAGGATATTTAGTAATATGCCCATGTGGACAATATAGCAGAAGCAGAGTGTAGACTCTTTCACAATCCTGATCATTTTGAAATAAGAAAGACAAAATAGATCTTTACCCTTTTTTAGCCCAAACCTCATCAGGGAACACATACATACAGGTAGTTCCTACCTCTTGCATTTACAATATATTTTGCAGAGGACTAGCAATAAAATAGTCACAGTTCACAGAGTTCAAACCTTTGAGTCTCAAAGGTATTCACAGATTAGTTTTGAAACATTTCTTTTATAAAGTGCCTGTTGTAGGAGGGTCCAGAATACAAGCATATAGTCACAGAAGGAACTACAGTAACTATTATTTCCTGGGCGATCATAGTATAGTCAACTTGATATAAGTTGAGGAGATATTACCTTTTGATTAGATAAAATGTAAGACATAAAAGTGTAAGAAAAGAGAAGAGGAAAATAGATACTAGATAGAATGAGTCAAAATCAATTTTTGCTACTAATAAAAGATTTTCAAGTTTATATTGTTAGCATTGTCACATAGAGACAATTAAGAATTTTTTAAATATTTCTTCACACTTTATGGGGCAGGAATGAAATTGTACCTGCAAATGAGAAAGAGAGAGATAAATATGAGTATCAAAAGCTTCTGCTTTTATGCTGCATATGAATAGATGGAAAAGTAAACAGTCAGATACATGTCTGATTTCCCTCCAGGATAAAATCCCAAATAGAAGTGAATAATGTTAAGCTTTCTAGTTTACCAAAAATTCACTATTGGGAGCTAGCAAACCACTTTAGTTCAGAAATTGAGGAAAGCTACAATACTTTAGAAGTCCTCCATCCACTCTGGCACAAAATAAAAAATTGGGAAAGTGATGGGGCAACAAGATAAAGGAATTTTTATATATACATATATATAGTCTGAGATAGCATCCTTGATTGGTGTGTGGTAAGCATATTGTAAATCATGTGACCGTCTCGCTTTGGTCTGCAGATCTCCTGGACTGGCTCTTGGGATCTTGATGCATAAGAAGTCTTCTTTTGAGTCCTCTCTGAAGAGCGTAAATACACGGACAATGGAATATGAAGAAATGATGAGACCACAGAATGTATGGGGAAACACATTCCGGCAAGCCTTTAATCCAAGCTAGGAGAATTTAAAGGGGTAAAGGGACAGTCATGTTATGAGAGAAATGCTCACATTTTGTTTCTTTGCAAAGTACGGAAACTTAGCAGTGAACATTGTTTGATCTATAAAACAAAACACATGGCTCTAGTTGGTTCGTAACCTTAGAATAGAATATAGTTCAGTTAGGAGCCCAGAGGATAAAAGGAAGGTAAACTTTTACATTTCAAAGTAGTTCCTCTCTGGCCTGACTCTAGCTGTCATACTGATGTAAATTAAGATATTAGCAAGAAGCCAGGTTTCTTGTAACAAATTTCCTTTACCTAAGGGGACCGATTTCTAGCTTAGGGCGAAAACTAACTTCTTAAATTCTGTTTTTGAGAGAGATAAAACTTATATGAAGGAGGTACAGTATTATACTTCGTAAATTCAATAGCCCAATGCTATTCTGGCCAAACCTTTTTGGAGTGTAGATTAGTTAGCAGATATTCAAAGTGACTAGGAGAAGTCCCTGAAGCAATGTAATCCTGCTGTGGTGTTCTAAGACAAGGAGAGAAGAAATTGTTTTTATGATGCTGAGTATTCCAGATAAAAATAAATTTAATCAGGGCTATATTGCCTATAAAAATCCTTTTGTTAGGATGAGAAAGGTTTTACTATATACACTCAGCAGAAGGGAGCATATATCAATATATATTTATATATATATATGTATATGTATATATCAATTAAATATTTGTAGTAAAGGAAGCAAAATATCAGTTTTATTAACAGAATGTTTTATTCAAATATCCACACTGAGAGAAAAGACTCAGTGGGTCTATTGGTGATAGATCTCTCAGGAATCTTATAACCATCCACACTTGAGGGAAAAGACTTCTCAGTGGGCCTGGTAATATTTCCTCTAATTTTTTTTTGTTTTGGTTTTTGGGTCACACCCGGCAGCACTCAGGGGTTACTCCTGGCTCTATGCTCAGAAATCACTCCTGGCAGGCACGAGGGACCATATGGGATGCCGGGATTCGAACCACCATCCTTCTGCATCTAAGGCAAAAAGGCCTTACCGCTGTGCTGTGCTATCTCTCTGACCCCTCCTCCGGAATTTTTGATCAGCTGCCCACGCTAAGGTTATGAACATCCTAGTGGGTCTCCTGACTGACTTCCTCAAGAAATATTGAGATTCCTATTATGTTAATTTTTAAATTAACATAATCTCAATTTTTAAAGTCATAAAAGAGTATGACCTTTTTATTTGAACGTTAGGTATGTTAAAATAATACAACATGTGTTCTTTGTGTCTGTCTTCACTTTATATTCATGATATTTATCCACAAGGCATGTATCTCTGCAGTATATTCATTCTATTTCTGTACTTTTCCATATGTGATTGTATCTGATTTATGTCCAATTGGCTGTTGACAGAAAACACTTAATGATTTTCTTGACTTGGCTTCCTTCGTTAGTCTATAATTTTGATTTTTCAATTCTCCCTTACTAAGTCCTTTGATTTTTTTACTTTTATTGAAAACCATATTTTAAGGATTCTTTTTTAGCATGCTTTTAAAAAATATCTTTATTTAAAGACTATGATTACAAACATGCTTGTAGTTGAGTTTTAGTCATAAAATAACACCCCCCTTCACTAGTGCAACATTCCCACCGCCAATGCCCCCCATTTCTCTCCTTCCCCACCCCCTGCATATAATTGAGACAAGCATTCTACTTTTTAGCATGCTTTTAAAAATAAAGCTACATTGTTTTCAAAGTTAAAAATTGCTAATATATCTACCTCTTTCTAAAAGAACATATATTTAAACTTTGGAGTCTTTTTAAAGTTTCTTATTATTTTGATTTTCCTTCAAAAGTTTGCTCTTTTTTAATTACTTATTCCTTATGACCTTATGACCTTTCCTTATGTAACACTAGATTTTCTTCAATGTCTAGTGAATCTTGTTTGAGAATTCATAATCAAAAGCTAAGAGTGAAATTTCTTCTGTAGTAGATATATATGTTTCCCTAACTGGTTTCTCTATAAGTCAGACAATTAAAGGTAAGTTCATTGTAGGAGAGCACTGATAACCTACAGAGTTCACAGTGGGGTACAAGACTAGAGAGCTGTATGAGACAGAGTTCCTCACAATAGATTTATGAACAGTGCTTGAGTTTCATATTTGAGCTTCTTTTGAAACTATTTTATTACTTTTCTTTAATGTTAATATCTGCTATTATTTTATAATCTGCTCAGCTTTCCTCCAAATTCCCCAATTTATAAAAGAATAGTTCAAATAAAAAAATTTAAAAAATGCCCACCAACCACCTGCATACGTAAAAATAAAAAATAAAACAACTGCAAACCAAAAAATAAATAAATAAAAGAATAGTTTTCTAGAAGAGTACATGATTCATTTTTACAAACTAGAAACTTGTTTAGATTTTGTGCTTTTTTTTTTTAAAGTTTAGTGTATAGCAGGACTTGGGAGAGCATGAGACAAACCTAGACTACTAACATGTTATAATTTCACTATTTTAGTTATTAATCCTGGTGATGTACTTATGACCAGTGCTTTGTATTTGTTAACCAAAACCTTGGAACTTCTCTCCCCCTTGAAGGAAATTGTTCTTATCTCTCATCTCAGACATAGTAGTTTCTTCATTTTTTTGAAAAATAAAAACCAGCTTTATTGAAAGTTATTGAAGAAATGGAGGGAGATAATATGAAAGGAAGAGAGTAACAAGTTCAAGAAGGATCCTAGACTTCTCCAAAGGTAGTGGTCTAGCATGAGCGAAGGAAGGTACACATCTCAAGAGAAGATGCAGGCAACATGTGCTTGTAGGCACCGTGTTCATGGGGAGCACATGTGTGAGTCTCTCCATTTCTATTATCTCTGACAAGCTTATTATATTTTCTTTTGCCACACAGGGTTTTCTTAAACTCTTTTTTAAATTTTTCTATTGATATCTGTCCTTGACTTCTAGCACTTGTGCTTAAATAATTATTCCTAAAAAACTCCATTTGGATATTCGAGGATAGCATGTTAAGTGAAATAAGTGTGAAATAGAAAGACAAGCATATCTTACTTATTTTTGGTGTATAGAGTAACTGAATGAGGGAATGAGGGTGGGGGATACCTAGATCACTCTTGACCCAAGAGTATTGGGAGAAGAGAAATATAGAAGGAAAGAAATTATGGGTAAAAGTGAAAAAAAGGCAGACTAGAAGTAATGAGGGTCGAGAAGTAAGAAAGAACCTTAGGTGCTGTGGCAGTATACAAGAGTGGTATAGCTATAAAGCTAAATCACAGAGTCCACATTGGAAAGATGAGATCTGAACTACAACCAATATTTAATAATGTGCCTGTCAAGTGACATGATAGGGGAAACGGGAGAACCTAGGGACACTGGTGAAGGAAAGTTGATACTGAATTTGTGTTTCTATGTTTTGTGCTGTAAATTCTAAAACTCAACTAAGAATAATAGTAAATTGTGATACTTTAACTATTTTTTAAATTTCCTGTCATCTTTCTTTCAAGGGGCTTGATACAATAGGCTCAAATAGGGGGGAGGGGCTTAAGGATGAAAAATATCAGTGGTGGGGCTGTAGTGATAGCGCAGTGGTAGGGTGTTTGCCTTGCACGCAGTTGACCCACGATGGACGTGGGTTCAATCCCTGGTGTCCCATATGGTCTCCTAAGCCAGGAGCGATTTCTGGGCACATAGCCAGGAGTAACCCCTGAGTGTCTCTGGGTGTGACCTAAACAAACAAACAAATGAATATACATATGTATATATATATATATATATATATATATATATATATATATATCAATGGTTATGGAAGTGAAGACAACAGGACTTGGACTAGTTATATAAGACAAATGAACGTGAAGTTTCTAAATAGCCTCTGAAATGGTATAACTAGTGGACAGTTGGCTTGATTCTTGATGGTCACTTGACCCACAGCATAGTATTTGCTGTGGTTGTTTTGTTATTATTGAATAAATAATATTTTTGTATGTAACATTATAACTTAAGAATCCCCTGAGCCAAAATGCTCAAAATGTCAGGTTGAACTCAGGAGAAGAGTTTGTCAATCTTGCTGATTACATTCAAACAAGACTCTGGAGAGTTCACCAAGAAAGCTCAGGAAATAAGCAGCAATCTCTTCCAAAAGCTTCAAACCTTGAATTTCCCTTGGGCCAACTAACCTGGTTATATTATGTCTCCTGAACAAGTTTTATGGTAACTTGCATGAATTTTTTAAAAAAAGAACCTCTTAGATAGTTTAATCTTTTTGATTTCCTTTGGTATACTCCAAAATAATTAACTTTGTGTCAATAAATGCTGTATTTTTATAGCATAAAAAGTCTGTGGTTATATATTGATGCTGTTTGCACCCCAGATGGAGGCACTCTTCAGGGAAGATGCTAATATCTGATTTCAAGTGGGAAGCAGTAATTAAGAGCACACTTTCAGAAGCAAGAAAAAGTCAAAACTAAATTCAAAACTAGAAGCTCTGACTCTACCATCATATGCTCCCCAATGCCCACCCCATTAATCCCTATCAATTCCTTAGCCACTGAGTAGAAAAAAATTTAAATAATTCTTAAATTCTAAGCATCATATTAAATAAATATTGAGTACTTGCATAGAGAGAGATTTGTTCAATATCTTAGCTATAATAAGACAAATTCCTTTTCAGAGTAAGTAAAAATCAAATACTGGATGCATTCTGTTTTCTGTTCCCTTAGTATGGATTTGAAGATTACTTTGGATCTCTAGTGATTATAGTATCTCTTCCATTTCAAATGCAAAATTGCCTTGTTAAATTATTTTTACATCTTCTTGGTTACCTATATGGGGGGGATCCTAAGTGAATCAAATTCTCTAAGAGAAATTAGAAAAAATACTTTCTAAGACTTTGTGCTAGAAGGTAGGAGATATGGAGTGGTAGGTATGGTGAGTGCAAAATGGGGTATCCTATATTTGGAGAGAAGAGTGAGAATGTTAAAAAGGAAAAGAACATTCAAGCTCTGTAAGACCTACTTCTCTTGTCGACTATTTATGAGCTTAGAAAACACTTTCACTTAAATAATGAAATTCTTATTTCCTAGAACAAGCAAAGGGGGGTTTCTTAGCTCTATTGTATAAAAATAAGCTAGAGATTTAAAAAAAAAAAAACCATCCCCTGGACTTTACAGCTTTCAGGTCAGAGAATTCCTAATGCTCACAAAAAGGATTTTTGCTTGGTGGTACCTCTTAAAAGATTGAAATTCTGTTTTGGGATTCTATGCTAATCATAATATTCAGGCAGACCAAGAAGCAGCCTTATTGATCCTAGTCTCTGCTGAAGAAAAACAAGTGATCAGTTTAATCGGTCTAAATTAAAGTTGTCTTTGTGTAAATAGTGAGGCAGGGAGATAGAAATTTGGACTTCCTGATAAGATGTTATGCTACATTTAAAATTACATTCTAATCACACAATATTGATTGTCTCCAAGTAATGTCCAAAACTAATGAGACACAAACTAATGACATGAAATTCATAACCACTGACCGAGCTTCAATTTGCTGTTTGTTTTGTACACACAATAGAGGTTACAAAAGTGGCACTGGGTTATCTTTATGAGATGGACTGGGTGGTGATAAGTGTGAACAAAATACAAGTGTGTAGAAATTATTGCATATAATCTTGAAACTGTATGGGGTGTTTCAGTGTGCTACAAAAAGGTATCTTTTGGGTCTAGAAGGTAAAATTAAAAGGTAAACAAAGACAGCAAGTAGTTTGGATCGAGTTTCCAAGAAGCATAGTCTGACAGAAGGTTCATAGGCACTATAAAAGGGGTGCAACATAATAAGGGAATCATGCATAAGATCTGAGCTATAAAATTTTATTTATTCTCTGAAAACGAGCTTCAGTGTTACCCTCTGGAGTGCTTCAGGAGTACTTGTATTCCATTATCTGCTTAGGACCAACTTTCTCTGCTGTCATTTCAGTTTAAGATTAGTTGTCTTTCTGTGGACTGCAGAGATGGGGAGAGAGCAAAAAAGAACATCTGGGTCAGGTGGTTCTTGTCTCACTGGTTTCAATTGTATAGAGACAGGACAACAGAAAGCAGTAGAAGCCAGCACTAAGAGCAGATGTGAAGTGGAGGCTTCTGGAGTCAGGGTCTCTGCTCATAACTCCAGAAAGTGGCTACTATGACATATGGTATTCCATATGTGCCATTTTGAGTCTTCTGTCCTCTTTGATAGGCTAGCCATTATTTTAGAGCTCCAACCACTTTGGTTAAGAACTAATATTAAGGATAAGCAAATTCTACTGGCTTTGTGCTGTAGCATAAAATGGAGGTGACATCTAGATAAGACTAATAAAATTTAAATAAGATCAGCACTTTAGTTATAATGTGTCAAAGTCAATTTACTGGTTTGATGAATGGATCCAAGTTTCACAAGGAACACTCATGGGAGAAGCTGGGTGATACGTACACAGGAACACTGTACTATTTTTATAATATAGACTCACTATGAGTCTATAATGATTTCAAAGTAAATCTTTTTTATTTTAAAGCAGCAGGCCCTGGAATAAAGTTACAAATTTGGGTCTTGGTTCCAACTGCAATTTTCTCAACAATTCTCTTCACTATGGTCCCTTTAGGTCTTTATTCTTCTATTTTTCTTTCCCTATTCTAGAAAGCAGACCTTTAAAATAATAGGATGAAAGTTATGTCTTAATGATTAAAACAGTGAATGAATGAATAGATTGTTAGACTTGAAAACATTACGAAAAGTCCTTGAGCCTGAGTTTCTGCAACAGTCTGGTGATTCATAAGGACAAAGCACATTCACAGACATAGAAGAATATGAATAAGCTGAATATGTCTTCCTATTGTTGGCCGAACAAAACTTGGGACAAGTTTGTAGACTTAGAAAAATCTTAAGAGAAGCTAAAAATACAAATTCTCTCTGACCATGTTCTGGATCTTTAGAATGAGGTTTCCGAAAGTGACTGCCTCAAGTGGCCAAGCTTAGAACCTAAGCTTGTGAAGATCCCATATTTTTGAAACGATTCAGTGATAGGAAAAGAAAGAAAATGAGAACAGAGCAAGAGAGAGAACATGAGGTGATGAAAGATGAATACTTTACTTGATGGGGGAAATTACCAGCACCAACCTCAGCCCTCTTAGTATAGATTTCTATCCACGCCTCTTCTGACAATGAATCTACAAAGAGAGTTGGCATGACAAGCAACTTGCAGCCCCATAGTCCAGGAACCAATATAGTGATTTTTTTTTTTTTTGCTACAGATTCCAACATAGTGGTTTTAAGATATTTGTGGACTTCTTTCATCTGCCTTCAGACACGTAAGAGTCTACTAGATATAAAGTATTTCTGATTTCCAATTCAGAAGGTATTCTGAAGGGTAACATTTAAATATGTAAACATTCTGCCAATAGAAAAAAAATTCAAATAGCCTTTATATTATTTTTGTTTTTTACAAAATAAGTTGGTCTCCACCTTTCCAGCAGTATTTAATAAGAAAAAATGCAGCCGTGTAAAACTGTGGGAACTAAAATAAGTTTCCAGCACCTTCAGACCCAAACTAGAAGGCGACTGTACACTTCTAGAACAAACACAAGTCTTTCATTCATTTACCAGTCTCTAAGTCAGACTTTTCTACTTTATTTTACAAAATAAATAGATGTTTAAGCCTTTGAAGTGGCATTTCCCTGTGTAATAGGTTATAAATTGAAACTTAGCACCTTATTATATCTAGCAGTCAGATCACCCATAGTTCTGTGTGTGTGTTTGTCCAACGCACACACTTTAACCCAAATAAGCAAGAGAGGAAGTGTTCTCTCTCCTGCTCACTTTCTCTCTCACACGCATGATTTCTCTACTCCTGCAGTAAGAGTTTATCCTTCCCTTTACACTCTTAAATGCATGTTTATCCCTTCAGGGATACAACAAAATAGCGCTGTGCTGGGAATCAAAAGATATGGCTGATTGGTTCACTCATATATATATTCTGGTGTGGGGAAAATACTGTTTACCTTGACCTCCCAACAGGATGCAAATGTCAGTTATTTTCATTGCTAGCTATGTCTCAAATACTCTTGTACTGTAGTCTATCCCATGGGAAAATTTAGAAGTCTCACTGGGTGGTTGAAGCCTCATATTACCTAAGAAAGAAAATATCACCAGCCAGGTAATAAGCTAAGAAGTTGGTTTACCTCATTCATCATCCATAATGCTCCTGACTTAGGTACCATCCCAATTTAGGAAACTAAGTCCCAAGTATTTAGTTACTTCAGAAAAATTTTTGAGAACTGCTTGTCTTCTCTGCCCCCTAATTGATTTTTCTTCATTAACTTTGTCATCTCAGTATGAATGTCAGAAAATGCGCATTTGTGTACTGCCACCACTTTTTAACCACTATCCCTTTCCAATTCACCAAAAAAAATAAACAAAATGATATGAAAAATAAAACAAAACTCTTTACAGGCATGCATTTGTGTGTGTGATGTATGTGTTTGCTATCAGACTACAATTTCATAGAGGACATTGAGGACACTCATATGTCCATCAATGGATGTAAAATTGCAAAGACATGGGTGGAGACATAGTACAAGGATAACTATTTGTCTTTCATGCAACTGATCAGTTCAATGACCTGATACCAAAGATGGCAACCTGAGCACTGTCTGGAGTGCTCCTTAATCACAGAGATCTCAGTGTTTCCTGAGGATAGACAAGTGTGAACCCAACCCACCACTCCCTCAATAAAAGATTACAAAGACAACCTCTTTGTTCTGGAAATGCAATATATGTGGAAAAAACAGTATCCATGTATAAAAATATCTGTAGTCAAGGCTAATTTGACATGAGGTCATACAACTAAAAGTTCTTGTAAAGTATAATTAATGTAAAACTTAAAACATTTTATCTCTGTACAATGAACTTATAAATGTTTTTATTTAAGAGTATTGTAATAGGATTCTTCCCTAGTACTTTTTAAAGGGCGTGGTTGTCAAAAAAAAATGACACAAAGGGACAAAGGACAACTACATTAGTGAGATGAAACTGGAGAATTCTGACAACTGCTAATATCTCCCTGGACAATTCGACACGAATGTTCAATTGGGAGTTGCTGAAGAACTTTCTCCAAAGTTATCATACTAGTCTGAAACAATCAACTCTAACATGAGAGTTATTCTGATCTTTTTTTTTTTTTTTTGAGTCTGAGGTGATTTTATTCATAGCTATTGCCCACAACAGTGATTTATGAAGAAGAGGTAAATTAGATTTTCCTGACACATAAATGAGTCACTAAATCAAAATGGGGAAGGGGAGTATTAGGAAGAGAAGGGAAATAAGAGAGAAAAGAATGAGGGAGAGAGGTTAGAAGAAGGAAGAAAAGAGAAGTTACATGAAGATGGAGCTGGCATGAGAGTTACAGTGGGTAATAGAGCCTTGCATGTACTTCACATGGATTAGATCCCTAGCACTTAAGATTCCCTAAGCCCTATATAAAGTAAGTCTTGAGTGCAGAGCCAGGAGAAACCCCTAAGCATTGTGGGGTGTGGCCCTCATTTGTTCTCTCTTTTTTTTTTTTAGTTTAAAAAATTAAGTTGTATGAAGTTGGTTTGACATTGAAGGGACAGTGCTTGGGCACTTCCAAAAGCATGTTTTTACATAGGATAAATAAAAACTAGAACAACTTACTAGGTATGAACTTGTATTTTAAGATATGAAAGGTAAATTTTTCCAAGATTAAATGTTTTCTATGCCTTCCTATCAGCTAACTGCCTCACCCAAAACTAGCCTCTCTTTAGCCCCATCTGGTGGTGCTGGCTACAAACCACAAGTTGGAGAAAGAAAATTTGCAGAATCCTGGCCAGTCTGTCTGTCTATCTGACTGTCTGTCAGTCTCTCAGTTCCTCTTCTCGCTTTTCTCCTCTCTTTTCTTTTTCTCTTTGCTTTTATCATGCTCCATTTCTCCCTCTGTCCTTTTCTCCACCCCTTTCTCATTCTCCTTCTACCTCTCATTCCTTCTCCTCCTCTCTTCATTTTCATCTCCCTCCACATCTTCCCCATGCCACAAACTGGTTACATTTATTTTTTAAGCCATAACAGAGCCAAAGCCTAGATGACACTGTCACCACCTTCTCCTGGAAAGATGGTACTGGCAGAGCAGGCATGAATTCCTAACACAGCAGGGACACGTCTGTCATCCAAGACTGCAAAATTCTTCTGAATTTCTACAATGGAGCAAAACAAATCTGCTGAACAGAGGCAAAATTTGGATTTTGAAAGAAGGTAGATTCTAGCTCTCTGACACAGATACCCAACAGAAGCAGGGAAGTGCAGTTTATGGATTATTTGTTTGATGGTCTATTGATTAGTTAATATTCACCTGCAGAAAAGAGTGAACATCTTTAGTCATGAGATATAAAAAGGTGCTCATCCCTTCCAGAAATATTAATAATTTAGAGGCCAGAGTGGTAGCACAGTATTAGGATGTAGGTTTTGCATTCTACAATCCCCAGAGAGAAGAGGGGTTCCCATGCCCCTTATCTAGGTAAGGACAGAAGATGCAAGTTCGGCAGCAATTTCCAACACAGGAAAATAATCACATACTGTTTGGGAAGATTTAGAGGGCCAGAAACTAACACCACAAGCTGTTCAGCTCCCCATAAGCCAGTCAGTCGCTCCACCCCGTGAAACCAT
This sequence comes from Suncus etruscus, assembly GCF_024139225.1. NCBI lineage: Eukaryota > Metazoa > Chordata > Mammalia > Eulipotyphla > Soricidae > Suncus > Suncus etruscus. The sequence continues at coordinate 6,076,041 of NC_064867.1, forward strand.
AAACCAAGATGTCATCCACCTTCCAGGCCTCCTGAGAAGCCTTTATTGAGATAAACAAAGCCCACCGTTAAGGCAAGGGGGGAAAGCCAGATGAAGAGGCAATGGGGAAATATCATTTTAAAAATAAATTTATTTAGAGAAAATGCATCACATTGTTGACATAACTTATCATAATACACTTGTTTAAGGACCAGAAGCAAAGTTATTATTTAAAAATAGAAAATAGAGGGGCCTGGAGAGATAGCACAGCGGCATTTGCCTTGCAAGCAGCTGATCCAGGACCAAAGTTGGTTGGTTCAAATCCTGGTGTCCCATATGGTCCCCCGTGCCTGCCAGGAGCTATTTCTGAGCAGACAGCCAGGAGTAACCCCTGAGTACCACCGGGTTTGGCCCAAAAACCAAAAAAAAAAACAAAAAACAAATAGAAAATAGAAAGAAAAACAAAAAAAATATGGAAGAGAAAGGAAAGAAGAAAACATTCAGTAGTGAGTTTATTTGTGAAAATTACTGTATTAACAATGAACTCATTAAACCAATAGCAGAAAGTTTAGTAAGCACTTTTTTTAAGGAAAAGAGTTGAAGAAATACAGTAAAAAAGGGTGTGAGAGTGGCAGTTGTTGTTTGCATAGGCCCAGCAAAATATGGGGAAATAGAAAAAGCCTTGGCCTAAATACAAGGAGACCTTACCCCTGAAGTATTCTGGCATAAGACTAACTCTGGGCTCCAGGCATACTAGATTGTCCTACCCCTGAGTCATTCTCTGAGGTCCCAGTAGAATTTTTTCGCACAATTGCTGTTGTTGGTGTTCGGGTTTCTGTAGTTAGAGATTCTGGTTTCTAGGCATACTCTACATCAAAGTCAGGTCATCTAGCTTCACCTCACCATTAGAGGGCAATGTGGAGAGCCCTGCCCTGAAAGCAGGTTGTTGCTGTTGCTAAGTCGTCTGGGTAAGGACCCTCTTTGGAGTAAGTCCATGCCATGGCAGCAGTAGGATATTTCCTACTGGAGGTTTACTTCCTGATCATGTTATAGACAACCATGGTTGTTTCTGTAGATGGCATCCATATTTCAGGGGTGAATGGTCAATGCCCATTCTTCTAAGGCTTAAGCCATGTCATTACAACAATGTTCAGGGTGTAAGGCCCCACTGAATTACAAAGTTTGTGTATTTCTATCTCTATTATATAAAAAATTATTTGAATATACAATATTTCCCATTTTAAAGTGCCTATGCAAGAAAGAAACAATGCCACAAGGTCTTATTGGTACAAATGGGGGCCAAGGAAACAAGTTTAACAATCTCCATAACTTGGTTCTAACATGAACTCTAAACAGAAATTTTTTTTGCTTTTTTGGGCCACACCTGGTGATGCTCAGGGGTTACTCCTGGCTATGCACTCAGAAATCACCCCTGGCTTGAGGGACCATATGGGACACCGGTGGATCGAACCATGGTCCATCCTAGATTAGTGTGTGCAAGGCAAATGCCCTACTGCTTGTGTCACCATTCCAGCAGAGAGGCTTCTCTACCAAAATTTCTTATTGAAAAGATCACAAAAAATAAACAATGGAGGAAATTGTCACTATATCAGAATATTTAATAAGGGTTATACCTGTTAAGAGAATATATCTAACATATTCAAAGGAGATATACATGTTCTTTTTAAGTCTTTAGAAAGAGTCGGGAGGAGGGTGTGTAAAATCCAAAGGTCCACAGTGAAGGGTGTGGGATGAAAGGAGGCCATTGACAATAAATCAATAGCAACAGAGTATTGGTTTCTTCTCAGGCTGAGAGTCTATCTTTTCACTTTGGGTGCTGGTTGGCAGCTGGCTGGTAGTGGTAATAATGATCTGTTTCGCGAGGAGCCTGAAACTGAGGGTAAAAAGCGTTAGATGTGGGGTCATAGCAGGTTGGGTGAGGAAGTGAAGGACTAGAAACAAGCTTGTAAGGTGGTGATCAAAGGAGAGAAAGAACAGTATACAACATAGGCATTCTATATATTGCAAACGTACATTCAACAGACATAGGTAGGGTGGACCTGTACACTCATGTGCGTCATCAGACACTAAGGATCAACCCATGGGTTACAGTAAAAAGGTTGACCCATATGAAAAAGGACAGAATGATTAAAAACTAAAACAAAATAAGATATTGACAAGTCTGATATGAAGGTTTTCCATTTTCGGGCCAGTCATGCTTGGTGAGGGTAGACTATACTGAAGAGAGGCCTTAAGTATTAGGTTGTATATAGGGCCTTTCTAGAAAAAATTCAAGTTTAGAATTCAAGTTTAGAAAGCTCAGTGAAATGGTAAGAGCACTTATATGGAGTTAATACCATGAAATAGACATATGTCAAAGAGGATATTGGACAGACATTGGTTTGGCAAGCATTTATACTTATATCGGCATACATTGGGGAAATATCATGGGTTACCATTGAAAAACTGACCCAGGGCAGTGATAATGGAGGCTTTTTTTTTGGGGGGGAGGCACACCCAGTGATGCTCAGGGATTACTCCTGGCTATGTGCTCAGAAATCGCTCCTGGCTTGGGGGTCCATATGGGATGTTGGGGGATAGAATTGCAGTCTGTCCTAAGTTAGCACATGCAAGGCAAATGCCCTACCGCTTGTGCCACCACTCTGACCTCAGGACACTTTTTTTTTTAAAAAAAGGAAAGAGTGTGTGTGTGTGGTGTGTGAGTGGTGTGTGTGTGTGTGTGTGTGTGTGTGTGTGTGTGTGCATGTAGCTGGCTAGTCTGGTGTAATGGTTCTCCTTTTTCTAGAACAATCATGGTTAGTGATCGTAAACTTTACTGAAGAGAGGTTTCATGGATTACATAGTATATAGAGCATTTTTAAAGACAATCATAATTTTCAAGTATAGAAAGCTAAGTAATAGGGTAGTAGGCCCTGCATGTAAAGTTTATACCATGAAATAAGGTCAGTGAGTCTTGAGTATATCATTTTATTTCCTAAAAGCATTCTAAGATTATGAGCCCTATGATATCCTAGCTCCCACTTGCTTTTGAGAATGGAGACTTGAGGAAGGAAAATTGTCGGTGACATCCCCAAGCCTACCCCTCTTTGCTGTGTGGGGGTTGGGAAGGCCTGGGGTCCCCTTTAAACTCCTCCTCAGCATCAACCTTTATTGCCCCCCTGGTGCGGGCACCCAGGGATGGCCCCTGGAGTCAGAAGGAGGAAGGAGAGGGAAGACTGTTGGGGGCTAGCAAGTGCCCCGCAGCCCCATTTAAGCTTGGTAGAAGGCATTAGGCATGAAGCTTCACTACTCCCATGGCGCAAGACCCTCTTGGAAAACATATTTAACAGAAAACCAAAGGAACCAATTGAGAGACATCTAATTAGAAATCTAAGGAACCAATTCAAAGACACTCTACCAACAGTAGTGCCTTGCACACAGCTGACCTAGGACAGATGTGGGTTCATTCCCTGGCATCCCATATGGTCTCCAAAACCAGGAGTTAACCCCTGAGGGCACCTCCGGGGAATCTCTCCCCCGCCAAAATAAAAGAAATATTAATACTAGATGATAGAATTTCTGAAGGATTACCTATCTCCAAGGACAACATGAGAGCAACTTCTGGTTAAAATGCTCTACTGTTTGCACTTTGAACTTCACTTAAACCGACCACGCCCCAGACCCTAGGTAAGGGTCACCTCTCCCTGTACCTGCTTCTCCTTGCATAGTTCCAGTAGCAAATGTATGATTGGTGTGTTGTGGATTGGCAGATCTGTGAAACTGAAATTTATACATATGTGTATTACTCATATATATACACATATATTGGTTTATTAGGTTATACCTGTAATTGATCAGAAAATCAGCTCTTACTTTGCACTCTGTAATCATTCCTGAAAGTACTTGTGGTACCATATGAGATGCCATCTGCTAGTTGTGTCAGCTGCACGCCAAGGCAAACAACCTACCTGGGATGGTATAGATCCATCCCCTTAAATCGTATATTTTCAAGTGTGTTTCACATTAAAGCAGAAATGGTGACTTCTTTTGCAGGCCTTAAGAAATAGCTGTGCTGTAAAAGACACATGAACAATACTGAGCATCCTCGCTTTGTTTTCTCTGGCATTTTTGCTTAGCACTTTCTCCTGAGCTGCCTACTACCTTGCCTTGAGCATCTTGCTGGTCAACTTTAGTCTACTCAAACTCCCCCAGAGTAACTTGTGTTCTGAGTTGGCTGTTTTCAAGCTAAGGATATGAGGCAAAAAGATTTTACAGCTTAGAGGTTATATGGTGTTTTCTCCTTTCCCCCATACACTCCATGGTAGTTGTTATTGGTTCAGATCATTGATGTGGCTGTGAAAATTTTCCCTTAGTTCCTTTTGCAAGAAGGAGACATACATATTAAAGAAAAGTGGAAGCTGTATTATATGTGTACCCTAATAAAAAAAAAGGTGCAACATCCATAACACTGGGAGACCTCTAAAGCAGCCATCTTCTTTCATATCATCCTCAGAGCGACACAAGGAAGCAAGTGTCAGTGTTTCTTCAAGGGATCCCTGGAATCAAAGACTTCAGCACAACTTGAGAACAAATTAGAAACACAAAGTCTTGGTTCCACAGTGGACCTATGAGTCAGAAGGACCTTGTGTGGGGCCTAGTTCTGTCTGTGTTAACATGTCTGTTTGGGATTCTGTTGTGTGTGGTGTGTGGTTTCAAATTCAAGCACCAACATATATAACTGCAGGGAGGCAATGTTCTTATTCAGACAATTCTAGACTCTGGATTATTTCCTGTGGCAAATTATTATGTTTAATGTGATGTGGTGGGTGCTCTGTAATTCTGATTTATAAGGGTAATCTGTATATCTGCAGAGAAGAGACAGATCTGGAAATTGTGGGTGAGCATGCCAATACAATTCCAGCTCTATCCACAATGCCCTCTTCTTATCTCTCACCAGTCACTTTTGTGCTCAGAAATAATTTATCTGTCCCATGGCTGTGAGAGAGTTGATAGTTCAGTGATGTCTAGAGTGTTGGAAACAAATCCTCGGATGCAAACTGGTTGGTATTGTAGAGCCTCAGGAACCATGTAGGAGCAATCGTCTGGACAGGTAATAGAGCCGTAGAAGCACAAGAATCCAATTTTCCTTAATTAAGAAATGCAGACACTCAACAGCTTTGATAAGAAAAAGATACTAAAAATAAAAAGCATCTTCTCATATAACTCTGTCCAGGTTCCTTCCTTGGGAGACAAGGGATACTTCGTTAAACTGGGGCCTACTTGACAGGGCTCAGAGAAAGAAGGGCAAGTCAGCTTCCTCAGTGAAAAATCACTCTCTCGTCAAGTTACAGGTGATTGTGGTTCTGATACTGATGGTCGAGGGTTGGAGCTGGTGTTTTTTGTTGTTGATGACGATGTTGGTAGGTGTGTGTGTGTGTGTGTGTGTGTGTGTGTGTGTGTGTGTGTGTGTGTGTGTGTGTTCTTGGTTTTGAAAAGAAAGAAATGCTCAAACTATTCTTTTGATTCCATCCACTAATATGAAGGGTCAATTGAAACAAAACTCTATTTCTTGTATTTGTAACCAAAGTCACATCAGTCCTGTTCTTTTTTGACAATTAAATATTGATCAACACCACCTTGATAATACTTTAAAGAAAAGGGAACTCCTACTCACTAACCTCCACTAAGTAGAGCATCTATCATCATTCTAAACTCCCTAGAGGAGTGGGACCTCTTCTCTTCCTGTCCACATGTACCATTGTATCCATTTCCATGCCTTTTGAGGTTTAAACTATGTGTCTGAAAGGAACAACTATTGTTTTTTTTTTATTTAAACACCTTGATTACATACATGGTTGTGTTTGGGTTTCAGTCATAAAAGGAACACCACCCATCACCAGTGCAACATTCCCATCACCCAAGTCCCAAATCTCCCTCCTCCCCACCCAAGCCCCGCCTGTACCCTAAACAGGCTCTACATTTCCCTCATACATTCTCAATATTAGGACAGTTCAAAATGTAGTTATTTCTCTAACTAAACTCATCACTCTTTGTGGTGAGCTTCCTGAGGTGAGCTGGAACTTCCAGCTCTTTTCTCTTTTGTGTCTGAAATTTATTATTGCAAGAATGTCTTTCATTTTTCTTAAAACCCATAGATGAGTGAGACCATTCTCTCTCTGACTTATTTCACTCAGCATAATAGATTCTGTGTAAATCCATGTATAGGAAAATTTCATGACTTCATCCCTCCTGACAGCTGCATAATATTCCATTGTGTATATGTACCACAGTTTCTTTAGCCATTCGTCTGTTGAAGGGCATCTTGGTTGTTTCCAGAGTCTTGCTATGGTAAAAAGTGCTGCAATGAATATAGGTGTAAGGAAGGGATTTTTGTATTGTATTTTTGTGTTCTTAGGGTATATTCCTAGGAGTGGTATAGCTGGATCGTATGGGAGCTCGATTTCCAGTTTTTGGAGGAATCTCCATATTGCTTTCCATAAAGGTTGAACTAGACGGCATTCCTACCAGCAGTGGATAAGGGTTCCTTTCTCTCCACATCCCTGCCAGCACTGTTTGTTCTCATTCTTTGTGATGTGTGCCATTCTCTGTGGTGTGAGGTGGTATCTCATTGTTGTTTTGATTTGCATCTCTCTGATGATTAGTGATGTGGAGCATTTCTTCATGTGTCTTTTGGCCATTTGTAATTTCTTCTTTGTCAAAGTGTCTGTTCATTTCTTCTCCCCATTTTTTGATGGGATTAGATGTTTTTTTCTTGTAAATTTCTGTCAGTGCCTTGTATATTTTGGAGATTAGCCCTTTGTCTGATGGGTATTGGGTGAATAGATTCTCCCACTCAGTGGGTGGCTCTTGTATCCTGGGCACTATTTCCTTTGAGGTGCAGAAGCTTCTCAACTTAATATATTCCCATCTGTTAATCTCTGTTTTCACTTGCTTGGAGAGTGCAGTTTCCTCCTTGAAGATGCCTGAAGTCTCAATGTCCTGGAGAGTTTTGCCTATGTGTTGTTCTATATATCTTATGGTTTGGGGGTCAGATATCGAGGTCTTTAATCCATTTGGATTTTACCTTCATACATGATGTTAGCTGGGGGTCTAAGTTCAATTTTTTTGCAAGTGGCTTGCCAGTTGTGCCAACACCACTTGTTGAAGAGGCTTTCCTTGCTCCATTTAGGATTTCCTGCTCCTTTATCAAAAATTAGGTGATTGTATGTCTGGGGAACAATTTTCTGAGTATTCAAGCCTATTCCACTGATTCTGAGGGTCTGTCCTTATTCCAATACCATGCTGTTTTGATAACTATTGCTTTTGTAGTAAAGTTTAAAATTGGGGAAAGTAATTCCTCCCATATTATTTTTCCCAATGATTGCTTTAGCTATTCTAGGGTGTTTATTTGTTCCAAACAAATTTCAAAAGTGCCTGATCTACCTCTTTGAAGAATGTCCATAGGTATCTTTAGAGGGATAGCGTTGAAATCTGTATAACGCCTTGGGGAGTATTGCCATTTTGATGATGTTAATCCTGCCAATCCATGAGGCAGTGTATGTGTTTCCATTTTCCGTGTGTCCTCTCTTATTTCTTGGGAGCAGAGTTTTATAGTTTTCTTTGTATAGGTCTTTCACATTTTTAGTCAAGTTGATTCCAAGACCATTTGAGTTTGGTGTGGCACTATTGTGAATGGGGTTGTTTTCTTAATGTCCATTTCTTCCTTATTACTATTGGTGTATAGAAAGGCCATTGATTTTTGTGTGTTAATTTTGTAGCCTGCCACCTTGCTATATGAGTCTATTGTTTCTAGAAGCTTTTTGGTAGAGTCTTTAGGGTTTTCTAAGTAGAGCATCATGTCATCTGCAAACAGTGAGAGCTTGACTTCTTCCTTTCCTATCTGGATTCCCTTGATATATTTTTCTTGCCTAATCGCTATAGCAAGTACTTCCAGTGCTATGTTGAATAGGAGTGGTGAGAGAGGACAGCCTTGTCTTGTGCCAGAATTTAGAGGGAAGGTTTTAGTTTTTCTCCATTGAGGATAATATTTGCCACTGGCTTGTGGTAGATGGCCTTAACTATATTGAGAAAGGTTCCTTCCATTCCCATCTTGCTGAGAGTTTTGATCAAGAATGGGTGTTGGACCTTGTCAAATGCTTTCTCTGCATCTATTGATATAATCATGTGGTTTTTATTTTTCTTGTTGTTGATGTTGTGTATTATGTTGATAGATTTACGGATGTTAAACCAGCCTTGCATTCCTGGGATGAAACCTACTTCATCGTAGTGGATGATCTTCTTAATGAGGTATTGAATCCTATTTGCCAGGATTTTGTTGAGGATCTTTGCATCTGCATTCATCAGCGATATTGGTCTGTAATTTTCTTTTTTCGTAGCATCTCTGTCTGGTTTAGGTATCAGGGTGATGTTGGCTTCATAAAAGCTATTTGGGAGTGTTTCCACTTGTTCAATTTCATGAAAGAGTCTTGCCAGGATTGGTAGTAGTTCCTCTTGGAAAGTTTGATAGAATTCATTAGTGAATCCATCTGGGCCTGGGCTTTTGTTTTTGGGCAGACATTTGATTACCATTTTTATTTCATCAATGGTGATGGGGGTGTTTAGATATGCTACATCCTCTTCTTTCAACCGTGAAAGATTATAAGAGTCCAAGAATTTATCCATTTCTTCCAGGTTCTCATTTTTAGTGGCATAGAGTTTTTCAAAGTAGTTTCTGATTACCCTTTGAATCTCTGTCATATCAGTAGTGATCTCTCCTTTTTCATTCCTAATACGAGTTATCAAGTTTCTCTCTCTCTCTCTTTCTTTGTTAGGTTTGCCAGTGGTCTATCAATCTTGTTTATTTTTTCAAAGAACCAAATTCTGCTTTCGTTGATCTTTCGGATTGTTTTTTGGGTTTCCACTTCGTTGATTTCTGCTCTCAGCTTTGTTATTTCCTTCTGTCTTCCTATTTTTGGGTCCTTTTGTTGAGTACTTTCTAGTTCTATTAGCTGTGTCATTAAGCTACTCAGGTAAGCTCCTTCTTCCTTCCTGATGTGTGCTTGCAAAGCTATAAATTTTCCTCTCAGTACTGCTTTTGCTGTGTCCCATAAGTTCTGATAGTTTGTGTCTTTATTGTCATTTGTTTCCAGGAACCTTTTGATTTCCTTCTTGATTTCATCTCGGACCCACTGGTTATTGAGTATGAGGCTGTTTAACTTCCAGGTGTTAATGTTTTTCTTCTGAGTCCCTTTGGAATTCACAAATAATTTCAGAGCCTTGTGGTCAGCGAAGGTAGTCTGCAAAATTTCTATCCTCTTGATATTATGGAGGTATGTTTTATGTGCCAGCATGTAGTCTATCCTGGAGAATGTCCCATGTACATTGGAGAAGAATGTGTATCCAGGTTTCTGAGGATGGAGTGTCCTATATATATCCACTAGGCCTCTTTCTTCCATTTCTCTCCTCAGGTCTAGTATATTCTTGTTGGGTTTCATTCTGGTTGACCTATCCAGTGTTGACAAAGCAGTGTTGAGGTCCCCCACAATTATTGTGTTGTTATTGATATTGTTTTTCAAATTTGTCAACAGTTGTTTTAAATATTTTGCTGGCCCCTCATTTGGTGCATATATGTTTAGGAGAGTTATTTCTTCCTGCTCTACATACCCTTTGATTAATATAAAATGTCCATCTTTGTCCCTTACAACCTTCCTGAGTATAAAGTTTGCATTATCTGATATTAGTATGGCCACTCCAGCTTTTTTATGGGTGTTGTTTGCTTGGATAACTTTTCTCCAGCCTTTTATTTTGAGTCTATGTTTGTTCTGACTATTCAGGTGCGTTTCTTGTAGGCAGCAGAAGGTTGGATTGAGTTTTTTGATCCATTTAGCCACTCTGTGTCTCTTAACTGGTGCATTTAGTCCATTGACGTTGAGAGAAAGAATTGTCCTGGGATTTAATGCCATCTTTATATCGAAATTTGGTGTGTCTTTTGGTCAGTCTTGTCTTAGATTAGGTCTTTCAGTTTTTCTCTTAAGACTGGTTTTGAGTCTGTAAAGTTTCTGATCTGTTTTTTTGTCTGTGAAACCATGTATTCTTCCGTCAAACCGGAAAGTGAGTTTTGCTGGGTACAGTATTCTAGGTGAAGCATTCATTTCATTCAGTCTTGTCACAATATCCCACCACTGCTTTCTGGCATTGAGTGTTTCTGGTGACAGGTCTGCTGTAAATCTCAAGGATGCTTGCTTGAATGTAATTTCCCCTTTTGATCTTGCTGTTTTCAGAATTCTGTCTCTATCTGTGGGATTTGTCATTGTGACTTGGATGTGTCTTGGGGTGGTTTTTCTTGGGTCTCTTTTGGTTGGTACTCTTCGAGCATGCAGGATTTGATCACATATATTCTTTAGCTCTGGGAGTTTCTCTTTAATGATGTTCTTGACCGTTGATTCTTCCTGGAAATTTTCTTCCTGGGTCTCTGGGACTCCAATGATTCTTAAGTTGTTTCTGTTGATCTTATCATAGACCTCTATTTTCATCTGTTCCCATTCTTTGACTAAGTTTTCCATTGTCTGTTCATTTGTTTTAAAGTTTTTTTTTCCAATCTCTCCTGTTGTATGGAATTGTTATGTATCTCATCTTCCACAGCACCAAGTCTATTCTCAGCTTCTGATACCCTGTCCCAGAGCTTATCCATTTTGTCATTCACTTCGTTTACTGATTTTTTCAGGCCTGTTATTTGACATGTTATTTCAGTTTGGAGTTTTGTGATTTCTGTCTTCATATTTTCTTGATTCTTATTAGTGTTCTGTTCTATTCTATTCATGGTTTTTTTGAGTTCTTTGAGTGTATTCCGTATTGCTACTCTAAAGTCCTTATCTGAGAGATTGATTAGTTGGTTGGTCGTTAACTGGTCATCAGAATTGTCATCTTCATTCTCTATGTCTGATGCTGGCCTGCATTGTTTCCCCATTGTCACACTTGTATTGTGGGTTTTTCTACGTGTTGTGGTGGTATTCATTGGTTATATGATGCAGGCAACACACTTCTCTGGCTCCGCCCTTTCTGGATGGGCCGACTTGCCTCCAAGGTAGGGGAGTCCTCCGTGGATGAAGCCTCACACAGGATCAAATCTTAGGCCCAAGCATGCAGCAGAGAAGACAGTCTGGAGAGAAATTCTTGCTTCTGTGATCCAGTACAGTTCTTAGTGTGGTTTTTTTCTTCTTGTGATGGTGTTCTTTTTTTAGAAAGAGTGCACGGCTGCGTAGCGAAGTGGAGCTAAGTGCCTTCTGGAGCCTCTTTTCAGCCCACTCTCAGGAGGTTTACGCAACAGGATAGCAGAGAGACACACACAGGCAGCACTCATAGTTTTTCACAGTCGGGCCCCACTGGTCAGGCGTAGTTTTCACTCGCTCGCTGGGCAGCTTCAGAATGCTGTATTTTTGGGGTTCACTTCCCAGGACTCTGAGGAGAGTCACTGGCTCGCTGGGTAGCTTCCGAATGTAGTTTCTTTGGGGTTCGCTTCCCAGGGCTCTGAGGAGAGCTTCCAGAGTTCAGGAAAGACAGAGAAGGGTAGGACAGGGCTCCCTTCCGGTGCTCAGTTTCCTCAAAAGAAGCACAGCCGGGTGGAGACTCTGCAGGTAGAGCAATCAGCACTCTGCCTGGAGACCCCCACCTGCAGCCATTTCTCACTCACTCACTGGCTCGCTGGGTAGCTCCCGAATGTAGTTTCTTTGGGGTTCGCTTCCCAGGGCTCTGAGGAGAGCTTCCAGAGTTCAGGAAAGACAGAGAAGGGTAGGACAGGGCTCCCTTCCGGTGCTCAGTTCCTCAGAAGAAGCACAGCCCGGTGGAGACTCTGCAGGTAGAGCAATCAGCACTCTGCCTGGAAACCCCCACCTGCAGCCATTTTTCACTCACTCACTGGCTCGCTGGGTAGCTCCCGAATGTAGTTTCTTTGGAGTTAGCTTCCCAGGGCTCTGAGGAGAGCTTCCAGAGTTCAGGAAAGACAGAGAAGAGTAGGACAGGGCTCCCTTCCGGTGCTCAGTTTCCTCAGAAGAAGCACAGCCCGGTGTAGAGTCTGCAGGTAGAGCAATCAGCACTCTGCCTGGAAACCCCCACATGCAGCCATTTCTCACTCACTCACTGGCTCGCTGGGTAGCTTCCGAATGTAGTTTCTTTGGGGTTCGCTTCCCAGGGCTCTGAGGAGAGCTTCCAGAGTTCAGGAAAGACAGAGAAGGAGGAACAACTATTGTAATCTTCCAGTTCAACTATGTCTGAGCAAGACCTTCCAGCATTTTGAGTTTCCTATACCTGCAAAACATTCTATTTCTGACTGCCTAAAAATTTTTCAAGGGGTCTCACCATTGGCTAATCTGGCCACATGGCATAGGACCTTAGAACTGTGCTTTCTGTATGACCTGTTGCTTCAAGTTTCTGCTGATGTTTCACGGATTAGCTATCCCATGACCCCCATAAGCTGTACTTCCTGGCAGAATTAGAACTAAGAATGAGTAAGTTCAAACCCAAAATGCAATAAAAATACACTGAAGAAACAACTAAATACAAAATAGAGAGTGGAGAAGGCTAGGGGTACTTGTTTTGTTGATTTATCTCACTGTCAGTAGATAAGAGAATAGGGTTCCTCCCCTTGCAGTGGGTGAGAAAATCAGCCTCTAAACTCACCCAACACAATAACTTTCTTTGTTTCTCCTCCTTCACTCACTATCCCTCCTCCCCCTGCATCTCTTCTCTTGAAATCTCTCTGATTTCCTGCTTTTTCTCCTTTGCCCCCTCCTCACAGTTTATACACAAGTCTGAAAATTAAAATAAAATGTCAAAGCATCCACAAGGTCAAAGATAACCTGGACCACCACCACAGACCTTCTACATCCCCTGACCCTGCTACTCAACAGGGGTCTATTGGCAGCACAGAGGAAGGCTTTGTCTGGGGATGGTTTTATAGTGTTTGTAGAGGGGGTTGGTGGAGGGAGTAATGGGGTTGCTGCTTTTTGTATCCATGCCAAAGTGCAGCAAATCTTTTGGGAAAGAGAAATAGAAAATAAAAATCTCAGCCAGCCCCTCTTCCTATTGTTCTGTATGCCAGCAACTTGATGTTTTTGTATATTGGAAGGAAAGAAACTGCCAGAGCACCCTGGGTGCTGGCCTAGCTTTTCTCCTGGCCCACAGACTTCTCAGTGGAGTGAGAGCAACTTTGAACAGGAGACAACAAAACAATGGGAAACTGGGCTTACAGCCTTCCGCCCAGGCTAAAATGACATCTGCCCACATGAGGAGTGTTATTCAACAGGAAGAGGAAAGATGAAATAAATGGTTTTGTAAAGGGGACTGAGCTAAAGGGGCCATGTTAGCCAGAACACAGTTTATCTCTTCGTGCAGTCTGCAGCTTTAGGAGCCATCCAGGCAAGAATAAAATGGAGGTAGGTGTTATTAGCATTTATGATTCCATTTCAAAGACAGAATTAAATAAATAAATGTCTGGGTATAGGTGTGGGTATTTGAATCCATCTTTCTCTTACCAGATGAAGTCACCACAGTCCCACAACTGAGGTGCCTTGTCCCAACTGGTCCCTCTAAAGCAAAAAAAGAACAGTGATGGGAATGTTGCACTGGTGATGGGTGGTGTTCTTTACATGACTGAAACCCAAATACAATCATGTATGTAATAAAGTTGGTTAAATAAAAAAAAAGAACAGTGAGTCAGACTTTCACCCTGCTCGGGGGCCTTCCCACATCAGCTTCCATCAGCTTCACAAGCTGATGAACTTTCTTGTGACCCTTGGAATTCTCTTGAAAAAGGAACTCATGCTTTCAGACTTTAAAGGCATCTCTACCTCCTCAACAATCCTGAGAATACTTTTTCTGGGTGGTGATGATCTCTCTCAAACACTCTCACATCTGAGTGGTTTTCTAATTTCATGCTAATGAACCTATTCATAATCATTTCTGTCTCAAACTCACTGCCTACTTGTTCCCCAAGGCGTTGAAACATTTATTTCCTCTACCCAAATTCTATGCATTATTGGTCAGAGTCTAGCCATTGTCCTACACAGATGTTGCCCTTACTAAATAAGTATGTGACTTTATGTTTCCGATTTAGATGGATAATATAAAAATATGCTATAACATAGATACAGGGAAAAAGTACCTCTATAATTGCTGAGAAATTTCCCACAGGAAGTTGCAGAGTAAAATGGCTTCAGTTTCTCTATAAAACAGCCATTATCACTGATCACAAGTACCTACTCCTCCTGCCTTACCTGAGTATGTTTTAAGATCATGTTTTGCAGTCATTGGAGGCAGCTGGGGCATGTGATTATATCTGGCCAATGACAGGGTAGCAAATGAAGAGACAATATATACTATTAGGCATTCCTCCTTTCACTCTCTTCTTGGAGTGATATCTGAGGGCTTGTGTAGAAGGTAGACTGATTCACTCCTTGAAAAATAGTTGCCATAACCCCCCAGACTGTCAACATTCAATTAACTCTTAATTATTTATTAATCAATTAATGCTGAATGCATTTGGCATTAGGTAACAGATTTTGGAATTTTTTGTCCAAGAAAATATCTACTTGGAGGGCAGGGGATAGCATTCACACCTGGTAGTGTTAAAGGTTACTCCTGGTTCTATGCATAGAAATCCCTCCTCGTAGAAATTAAGAGATCATATGCAGTTACAAAGATCAAACCAGGGTTGGCTGCATGCAAAGCATGCAGATTCCTGTAGCATATATCTGGAGCCATGTCCAAAAAAAAACTTTTGGGGGGTCTACACCTGGTGAAGCTCAGGGGTTTCTCCTGGCTATGCACTCAGAAATCGCTCTTGGCTTGGGGGACCAAATGGGATGCCAGGGGATCAAATCATGGTCCGTTCTGAGTCAGCCGTGTGCAAGGCAAACACCCTACCACTGCATCACTGCTCTGGCACCATTCAAAAAAAAAAATCTTAAGCAATGTAGCCTATTTTACCCAAACACCAGATTGTAAAATAATCCATCCCATAATTTATATAGACAAGCATAACTTTGAGTCATAAAGTGTCTGAACACATTTAGGGTTAGATGTAGTGCTTCAAGCCTGGCTTGCATCCTAATGAAGGTACTTATGTATGAAATTGAGACAGCAAGTTGGACTGTGATAGCTTTGGGGCATCCAAACGTTGTGTACCCTTGTCCAAGCTTGGCAAAGAAAAATAGGATTTTTCTCTTATGAATGATTGCTGTGATCTGGACTGGGACCTAGACTAGTAACACCTCACAGCAGAAGTGATTAGTCATATATTGGAATTGGCAGTATGAGAAAATGTGGCCAATTTTCATCAATCTCCTTGAGTTGACTTGAAATGGTCAAGTTTTACCAATATGAACATAATGTCTCTTTTTTATTTAAAACCCTTGAAGGACTAGAAAGATCAAATTATTTTAATCTGTGTAGGGCTGGAAGAAAACTCTTTCTGCATGTTTCTGCTGACCACCTATATATCACATTCAGGCCTTAGAAATGCTGGCATAAATAACATTTCAAAATTTGCTCCTGTCACCATCCCCAAGAGCAGACAATGCTCTCAAAAACTATGAAAGAAATTTGCCTACAAAGAGCCAGAGAATCCTGGATCATACCTCCCCAGAAGGTTAATGAAAATATTTTTGAGTTTGATCCGAAATGTACTAGCTCTGAAATTCATGCCATAGACTCTGAAAGGCTCTCATTATTTCAGCAGTATTCTAGGTGCTGAGAAATTAGTAATGACCAATACACAATCATAAATATCATAAACCTTATGTTCTGGAGTTGGCGAGTCATATAAAATCAGAAAACGAAAGATTGCTGTCTCAGATAATGTCAGTTTGTTCTAAATGTCAAGAAGATCTTAAAATGGTGGTAGAATAAAGATTAAATTGAGTTCGATTTTACTGTTTGGGAGCTGAATGGTGAGGAAAGGCCTCTGAAAATGACTAATTTTGAAACTGAACCTAAATTATTATAAAAAAATAGTTAATGATTTAGGCCTTTGTCCCCAGAAATATTTGAAGCACTTTACATGGTTGAATTATTTAAATTTATATCTCAAAAACTCCACAAAGTACATACTGGAATCTCCATTTGGTAGGTTTAGATCACGTCAAGTGAAAGAGAGTGAAGTTCTGTTAAAACCCAAGTAAACTGACTCCAGAGTCTGACATC
Source organism: Suncus etruscus (assembly GCF_024139225.1). NCBI lineage: Eukaryota > Metazoa > Chordata > Mammalia > Eulipotyphla > Soricidae > Suncus > Suncus etruscus. The sequence goes on from NC_064867.1 coordinate 6,092,217, forward strand.
TTAGCTCTGGCACACTACAATTTCCTGATAAAAAGAAATATGTTTGGAACATTCTCATCAAGTGCCTTACAAGCAGAAGGAAAGCAAACCTGCTGCCCACAGTAAACTCAATTGGAACCACTGATTCATTTAAATTCTTCTCAAATACTAAGCAACTTTGAGGATGGGGGTAATTCCTGAGAACTCCCAATTGTGCCTGCTAACCTCCAGCACAGAAGACGCTGCATACCTCATATGATCTTGATATCATGATCAACATAATTGTTCTCTAAAATATTAATGCCTGCTAAGGCTCACTCAACCATTCAAGATCTTATAAAATCTAATTTCAATTTGGCAAAGATCCTTGCAAGATAAACACAAGCCTCGTCACGGAAGTCTTAATTCAATTGCTTTCATAATATATTGGCAGCTGATCAAGTCATACTTCCGGGCTCTACAGAGGCCAAATGTGCACTGAGCATGTACATTCAGTGATATTTATTGAGTTACATTCAGTGTGATCAAGCTTTATTGGTCACAGGAGGATAAGGAAATAAGGGTTGGATGATAATATTCAAGATCCTGACTTGAAAGATTCCAGTTATAGCATTCTTCAGTGCCCTGCTTGACATGGTGAAAATTGGTCTCAAACTACTAAAGAGGTGACAGAATGCTGGAATAAGAAAGTGAGGGAAAGTCTGGCATATGTTCTGGACCTCTGATCAGGGAAAACGCTCAAAGCTATAAAGGTTTAGGCAACATTGGAAGCGTTTCTTTTATTCTCTCTCCACATTGGCAAAAAAAAAAATCATCTCAAGGACTGACACGATATAAAATAAAACACTAAGAAAGACAATTATATAAAGTTTATGCCTCCTAATCCAGATGTAGAGCTGCAGGAAACTAGAGAGTTTTCCTCTTCTTTGCCCTAACCCCTTGCCAAGTGCTGAGCGCTGCGGGTGTGCTTGCATATGCACAGGTAAGGGAAGGAAAACACAATCACTGGAAAGAGATGCCACCAGTGGGTGGATATCTGTTGGAGTTATGGCAGGGATGTTAGCTAATTTCTCAGTCCCTAGGCAGGTGGATTATGTCCATGTAATATAAACAGTCCAGAGAACTTACATAAATCATTTTCAAATATAAGTATCTCAGAATGACCTGCAGAGCCTGTTCAAACACAGATGGTTTCGTTCCAGACCAAGTATTTTTCATTCAGTATAGATGGGTGGTACCTGTGAAGTTTGCATCTCTAATGCTGATCTTGCTAGCATAACGGGGATCATACTTAGTTAAATGAAAGGTGGAAAAAAGAGATTTCCAGGGGTATATTAATTATAAAGTAAGAAATCAATGGAAGTAAAATTCGGTCCTTGGATAGTCTGTCTGGGAAGATCTCTGATTAAGACCCAATGTCACATCTCCCCAATACAGAGGAAGGGAACCTGCATTTAAAGTAGTAATTCTAAGTGGGAAGGTACTATGCCAAGAGCACTCGTTCTACTTTTACACCCACCTTATCAACTAATGAGAACTTATATTTTCATTTCAATTGTTGAACCCCCAGAGAATTAGACATATGAATAAGAACTTAAATCTCTCAAACTCTAAAGGACAAGCTCTTTTCTCATTATATTAAGCTTTCAGGTGCTATCTTTTGTGGCATTTGATGCAAATACATAAATAAAATATTGAAGAACTAGCCAATAGTTGTAATGTTCAGTAACAAGGATCCAATATGAGAGGTGGACTTGTTTTGTTCAAAGATCCATCTAAGGTAACAGTCTTATGGTCAGAGAAATAGAAGTAAGGCAATTGCCTTGCATGCAAACAACTTTGGTTTGAATCTCTAGCACCATATATTTTTCCCTGAGCACTTCCAGGAGAGATCCCTGAACACAAATCCAGGAGTAATTCTTGGGCACTGAAAATTGTCAGGTGTAGCTCAAAAGCCTAGTTGGAGTGGGAGAGATATATGTCCTTTGAGAAGCTTCTGGAATTCCGGGTACTCAATGGGTTTATTTAGTAGGTCTTTAGAACCTAAAGATTGTGGAGCCCATTAATCTTTAACTTAACTATGAGAATATAATACAACCATCATCATCAGCCTCATCACAACTAAGACTATAAAACTACTTTCACCATCACCATCAATTTCACCCTCAAAGCCACTATAACAAGGGCCATTTGAGAAAACTAGTTAAGTAGAAACTAAGACCTGTAAGTTGTAGGATACTAAATCAACACACACACACACACACAAATACACATAAATACACACATCAGCACTTTAACTGAAGTGTTTGTGACTCATTCTTCCAATCCTTTCTATCTATATAAACATTCAAAGGTAATAAGGACTAACTACCTTTATGTTGTAAGCCAGGATAGCGAAGGATATACTCTTTTGAGTACCTACCCCAGTTTCTTCCTTTCAAGCTTGTTGAACACTTTCTTCTGATGCATTTTGTTAAAGAAAAGTACCTTGCATGACAGGAAATACATAATAAATACTCCGTGCCTGGGTAGAGAAGAGAAGGGCTCCAGAGCATCAGGGCTCCATGCAGTGCCCTTTTATTCTAGTCCATTATGTTATTTTAAGAATCTGTATCTTCTTGTGTATAATAAAGATGAAACAACTGCAATAAAATTCTGGTGCTAAAAAGCTTATGGAGTCTCATCTCAAAAACCATCACCAGCTTTCTGTTTGTAATATTTCAGTTGTTGTTGTTGTTGTTGTTGTTGTTGTTGTTGTTGTTTTCATAACACTGGAAGCTATCAGTTAGAATTGACCCTGTTTATTTAGCAGTTCAAATATGTGACTAGTATGCCTCTACCTATGATTGACAGAACCTCTAATAGCAGAAAAAGGCTGAGATCGACTATTGTGAGATTGACCAAATGAGGTAGTATTGTAAATGGTCAAAAGATGATATGGTAATTTGGGGGTGTAAGTACATGTTGTACTCAGCTATTAAGATAAGCTATATATACTATCTCACTTTGTCCTTTCCCAAGGACATACACAAACATTTTCAGACCCATTTTCCACCAAAGTTAAGCAAATATGCTATAACTTCTGAGAGAAAATTTGACAGCGAGAATCTAAAGGCTTAAAATGATTATTGCTAGGGAGCCAGTAATTCCACTCTTGGGAATCTCGCCTGAAGAATCATTCCAATGCATGAGAAAGCTTTATACACAAAGATATTAATCATAACAGTGAAATAATTTAAACAAAATAAATATAAAACTCCAGTCAAAAGTAAAAGCTTGGTACTCTGACTTTTCAATCTGCTCTTCTTGGGAAAAATCACTAAAATATATTTATCTAAAATTTCCCCACTCTTCACTTACATATGTAAATTAAGATAATTTTAGGATCTTAAATAGGCCATAAATAGTTTCAAAAACATTTCACCTTAAAACATGCTTACAATATTATTCTATCTTTGTATACTGAATATAAGGTCATTTTTAGTAGAAGCATGATTCCTGCCAGAAATTGACTATATGTGCAGAGCTGTACATCAGATGTCAAATTAAAATATATAATTTTCTTTTCTTCAAATCACACTATAAGCAAAGAACAAATCATTTATTCAAAAGATGTAAAGAGCATGGGAAGGGACCATACCCAAAAATTAAAATTATGATATGAATAAAAGATTAACAAGAAAGAATTTATTTAGCAAGTTGTAGAAATCTGAATTCTAAAATGGTAACAGGGAATCCAAGAACAACCTGAATAATGAAACTGAATCCTCAAAAAGACTCACAATTATTGAGTTTTAAATGTTTCTGCAAGATAAATAAAAGGAAAAAAACCTAAGATCAATGGATGGATGAAATGGTTCAGAAAGGTAGCCCCAAGACAGGAATGTATGTTTTGCAGGTGTAACATGACCACTGTTTAGAATCAGGGGTCCTCAAACTTTTTAAACAGGGGGCCAGTTCACTGTCCCTCAGACCATTGGAGGGTCTGACTATAGTTAAAACAAAACTTATGAACGAATTCTTATGCACACTGCATAGATCTTATTTTACAATGAAGAAACAAAACAGATACAAATACAATATGTGGCCCGCGGGCCATAGTTTGAGGACCACTGGATGAAGCTGGAAACCAATAGGCCTGCTGTGGAATGACCCAGCATAGCTGAGACCAGGTCTCAAATAGAGATTGTTTCCCTGGCAAGTGGTTGTGGTATAGCTCAAGTTTAGCTTATCGATTGTTGAAAATATTTATTTGGCCTAAATATGAATCTCCTTTCTGCTGTGCTAATTATGTATATATTTTAGCATTTACCTTTTTATAATATCTTTAAGCACCATGATTACAAACATGATTGTAGTTGGGTTTCAGTCATAAAAGAACACCCCCCTGCACCAGTGCAACATTCCCACCACCAATGCCCCCACACCCCTCTTGCCCCACCTCCAACTGTATTCAAGACAGGAATTCTATTTCTCTCACTCATTAATATTGTCAGATAGTTAGTAGTGTAGTTATTTCTCTAAATGCACTCACCACTCTTTGTGGTAAGCTTGAAAACTTTGCATCAAGAGAAACATATTGAAGCTGAAATAACTAACAATTGTTTAAGTAGTTCAATAACAGTTAGTTATTGATAGAATGCCCTGTGCCTTATTGCTCTGCCACCTGCCCTTTCAGATAAAAAGAAATGTCTGTTCTGGGACATATCTGATGTATAAGAGACTCCTAGTGATTTGCTAATCTTTTACCTCGGAAATAACATCCAAGGGTTGGCCTAGAAGTAACAATGAGTTAAGAAACCTTTTCCAGGTAAAGATTTACTCCCTTAAAGTTTATTCTTTTAGTCAGATTTTAGAGGAGACTTAGGAAACTTGCTTATTTGTTGAATCCCTGAAAATAAGAATCCTGTGAGCTATTGTAAAGAAGTTTGTAGATTAAACAGAATGTACTGACCGTTATTTAAGCTTTTAGTTAACAAGAAAGTGTAATGTTTAACTCTGCAGATAAACAGATGTGAGTTTTTTTACATACCAAAAAAAATCTTGCTTTCATAGCCCTGTAATCTTTAATAAATCAGATTTAGATTCACCCTCATTTCTGAGTGTGGCTCAATTTCTCATTCTCTGTCTCCTGCACCCACTTTCTGGAGGGACCCCGAGGATTCCCTTAGTGTGTAGACCAAGCAGGCCATGACACAGGTAGGAGGCCTATACCTCATAGTCTTCCAAGTGCTGTCAAATCTACCCCTGACACAAAGCCAAACATAACCCCTAAAAAAATGGGTTTCTTTGGAATGATCCAAAACTGAGATAAAACTTAAAAATTACATGAGAATCAAATCCCATACAAACCCCATACTTTAAGATTATTCTGCCCATAAAGAAGTCTGAAAATTTCTTTATGAGAAGATTAGATTGATAGTTCCTGGCTAGACTAGCACAGGTGAGAGCTGGATAACTTCCCCAAAACAGTCAATTTAGGTAGCATTATGGATAGTAGTGCAGAGCCAACCCCTTTTGTCAATAAGAGCCTTGCCCCTCAGCTAAGCCCAAGAAAAAATATCCAAAAATTCTAAGACTTATCTCCATTTAAGCCAATTTTCAATGTTGTTCATAATCTTGTAGTCAATTTATTTGATCATAGTTTTCCATTTTTATCTCTATTTTTAATACATGAGTCTATAACCACAAATCACCACTGTTGTAGAAAAAAACCCCAAACAGGAAAAAGTAACTCAGACAGAGGTAAGAAAATATCTGTAGAAAATATTACTTCTTTTTTTTAATGTTGATTTTTTTTATTTAAACAACTTTATTACATACATGATTGTGTTTGGGTTTCAGTTATGTAAAGAACATCACCCATCACCAGTGCAACATTCCCACCACCAATGTCCCAAATCTCCCTCCTCCCCACCCAACCCCCGCCTGTATTCTAGACAGGCTTTCTCTTTCCCTCATACATTCTCATTATTAGGATAGTTCAAAACGTAGTTATTTCTCTAACTAAACTCATCCCTGTTTGTGGTGAGCTTCATGAGGTGAGCTGTAACTTCCAGCTATTTTCTCTTTTGTGTCTGAAAGTTATTATTGCAAGAATGTCTTTCATTAGAAAATATAACTTCAAATTATCTTTATTTAAACACCATGATTACAAACATGATTATAGTTGTGCGATTACAGTCATGTAAAGAACACCCCCCTTTACCAGTGCAACAGAAATAATAAAATAAAAAGTAAATATAGTTTGAAAAAATTACATCTATTAATTATTCTAATGATTCTATCCTAGCTTTTATTTGTTTTGCCTGTTATGGTATTGTATGATATATGTAATATGTGTTATATAAGATTACAAGTATAATTTGAACTATACTAAATGTATTGACAAAGAATTATAGATACATGAACAATTGTGATGAATCTGTATGGAGATATTTTACTGCATTTTAAATGAGTGAAAAAACTTTGATCTACACTTTTTGATGTAATGATGTAATGAGATATAATGGAAGATGTATATTTTAACATATAAATATATGCTTTAAAAAAAAAAGAAATCCCCATTGGGGCCAAAAAAAAACCTAGATAAACAACACCACCAAGAAAAAAAAAAGAAAATATAACTTCTATAAGGTGTATATTTACAGAGGTCAGAGCAATAGCACAGCAGGTAGGGAATTTGCCTTGCATGTGGCCAACACAAATTTTATCTGGGTCATCCTGGATCTAGTACCCCTTATGGTCCCCTGAGCCTGCCAGGAGTAACATCTGAGTACCTCTGGGAACAGAAAAGAAGTATATATTTATAGTACCTTCAGAAAATTTTAAAAAATATTATACCTATAGAAGAAAAACAAGATTCTAAAGAGTAGAAACATTGCCACCATAGTTTGAAGACGATCGGGATGATCTCAGTTTGATCAATGCTTCACATAGCTCTTATCTGTTGCTAAGTTTATTACAAATGTCTCTGGCTGGCATAATCTAGGTCACTTGAAATATTTAGCTGCAAGGGAGTCTAGGAAATGTAGTTTTAGCTTTTCAGTTTCTACCTTTCACAAAAAAAGAAAACCTCTGAGCTGAAGAGATAGTTCACCAAGTAGGTGATTGCCTTGCTCATGGCTGACCCAGGTTCAATCCTGAGCATCCTATGTGCCCCCCAATTCCCATCAGGAGTGGTCCTTAAGCACAAAAGCAAGAGTTCCTAAGCAACACTTTGTATGGGACACCCAAAAAAAGAAGGCATAATATGTAGTAAGTAAATTAGTCTGCCTTATCAGTTACAAATAGTGGCTTTATTACAATGATTTAACCTATTTTAACTAGACTCCATCTTTCATTGTAATTCTTTCCTTGTTACCTTCTTCCTTATTTACTTGAAATATAGTTGACCTTCAACAAAGTCTATCACAGTCATGGGTGATCTCTGAGAATATATAAATTCTTTTTTATTATATGTATTATTTATTTTTAAAACACTGTGATTAAAATATGATTTTGGTTTGATTTCAGTCATACAAATAACACCCCCTTCACCAGTGCAACATTCCCACCACCAATGCCCCTATCTCCCTCCTCCCCCGCTCCCTGCCTCATTCAAGACAGGCATTCTATTTCTCCTACTCATTAACATTGTCATGGTAGTTGGTAGTGTAGTTATTTTTCTAACTGCACTCACCACTCTTTGTGGTAAGCTTCCTATCCTGAGCTGGTCCTTCCAGCCATCATCTCTGGGATTATAACAATAATGTATTTTATTTTTCTTAAAGCCCATAGATCAATGAGATTATTCTATGTCTTAAATTTTCCTTAATTTCTACCTTTTAGGAAGTCATTTGAAAATCAATGATGTGCTTTTATGATTTATGCTTTGTTAAAAATTATCATTCATAATGCCTTTACGCAAAAGGTACCCCAAAATCTAAAAAAAAAAACATTTCTACATAAAGAAAAATATTCTATAAACATGAAAAGCTTAGCTGATGTAATAGAAAATTAAGCACACTATGGATAAAGTGAAAAGTTTTTGTGTAGTCATAAAAATTTAGAGGATGTGCGCTCTGACACCAACTTGTGCCAGTGTTAATATAACAACGAGGACAGCGTGGAAATGACAACTTGACGTAAGACCAGGTTGTCCTATCACATCACCTAACACTAAGTAGAATCAGAAGATGTATCATCTTTGAACTGTGAAAAACAAGAGCACTAACTACAGAAAACTGACTTTGACAACCATGACTGAGCAAAGCTTACCTTGGGAGCAATAAGGAAAACCCTACCCTAGGTTGTAGCCCAGGACTCTTACAAATCAAGATTTTCTAGTAGAGAGGCCCAACTTTGACAACAGAGACTGAGCAGAACCTTTGGAACCATAATATCTTAGGGACTGAGCAAAAACAGGGAGCACGAGATATAGAAGACTGAACACAACAACGAAGATGGAACAGAACTTCTAGAACTGTAAAGACTCTATCCTAGACTTTGTCCTATAACCTGAGCAATTACCAAGATTGCTAGCTACCGTGGCCTGATTTTCTCATCCACAACTGAGAGGAAAGTTTCCTGTCACCACAAAAAAATAAAAATCTTGGGATATGGTAATGGGAATATATGGAGCCAGTGGTTGTTTCCATGAAAGTATGCTTCAAGAGGGGAGAAACCCTGAATCTCTTAGGCCACGGGAATTCCCTTTATTCCCCAATCCTTACTGTGCCTATGCAAAAGAAAGTGGGGGTAACACCAAACCCTGCCACTCCAGCACTCCTTTTTCTTCTTTTGTTTTGTCTGTTTTTAATATTATTTTCCTTCTCTTTTTTCTTCCATATTTTTCTTTCTTTTTCACTTGCGTGGATATTGTTTGGTGACCTTTTTTTGCTGGGTGCATTTTTCTTTTCTTTTTTTTCTCTTTTTTTTGGTATTTTTTCTTTTCTTTTCCTTATCCCTTTTATCTCCAACAGAATCACATAACTTGAATCACTCAGCCTCATAAATTGAGGGGGGAAAATGATGATACCAGGAACAGTCATATAAACATGTAGTGAAAATAGAAAATGATCAGGCTTGAACACCAAACCCAAAGTCAATGACAACAGAATGTACCCAATCTACAACAAGCTGTAAAGTGGAGACCAGTTACACTAGTATTCTGGGGGGTAAAGGAGGGAGATATGGGATACATGCTGGGAACAGGGGTGGAGGGAGGACAATACTGGTGGTAGGAATTCCCTTCCTTCATTGTCACTATGTACCATAAATAATTCTGTGAAAGACTTGTAATACACTTCGATCACAATAAAAATTTATAAAAAAAATTTAGAGGATGTGAAAAGTTTGGTCTGGGGGGAAGAACAACTAGGTAATAAAAGTTCATGGTGGGCCTCAAATCTTTTTCACTCCAGTCTTGATCAGTCTCAGACTTCCATATTATATCTTATCTAAATTCTGATTTTGTATATTAGAAGGCCTAAGTAGCATATATATTTGGGTTTTGGGTCATGCACAGCAGCACTCAGAGGTTATTCCTGGCTCTCTGCTCAGAAATTACTCCCGGCAGGCTGGGAGGACCATATGGGATGTCAAAGATTGAACCCAGTGCAAAGCACAGTGCAGAGCCCTGTGCAAAGCAAATGTCTACCCACTGTGCTATTGCTTCCACCTGATAGCATGTATTAATGGCAGTAATTCAGCTTTCATTGGTCTTGTAAAATCATTGACCTTTAAGGAACCACATCTGGCTAAAATAGAGGAGATATTAGTTCAGCACACAAAAGAACTATCTTCCCCTTTCATCTTGATAGCAACATCAGTTGCCGCTATTCTTAAAAACTGAGTTACTTTTAAGTTACCACCCTGTGTACCTTGCAAAAATTAATTCGCTTGATCACTATAGCAACGCTACATATTAATATGATTATTCTCATAGTATAGATAAAAAAATAGGATTAGAGTGGCTAGATGGTGCACTTCAAGTCACATAGAAAATTATTAGCTTTGGGGGGTATCCACAATGTTATTGAAAGATTACTCCTGGCTCTGCACTCAAGGATACTTCCTAGTGGGTTGGGGAGGTACCACATGATGACCTTGGGATTGGATCTGGGTTGGCCATGTGCAAGGCAAACATTATACTACTGTACTATAGCTCTGCCTCACACCCATAAACATTTTTGAGAAACAAAGCAAGACTCTGAACTCTATGAAAGCATTCCTGGGATGACTGATAGCTATAAATTCTGGAGAATACTGAGAGGATATTTTTAAATGAGTCCTGAAAAGTCATAGATAATAGAATTGATGTAATGAAGAGGAATCATGACTAACCGTACACATTTCTTGAGAAATAGAGAGACCTCTATCAGGAAACAGAAACTCAGGAGGCAATAAACTGAAGACAGACAAAAATTTTCATCCCTATTTGTTCTCTCCCTCTCTCTCTCTCCCTCTCTTTCTTCTTTCTCTCTCTTGCTATCTCTCTCTCTCTCTCTTGCTTTTTAACCTCACCAGCAGTACTCAGAACTTACTCTTTGAAGAGACACAGATAAATTTTGGTAGTACTCAGAAGACCATATGTAGTATTGGGGACTAAGCCCAGTACAGTACCGTGTGAGAAAAATGCATTACCCACTGTACTATCTCTGAAATTTTGAGCCTCATTCTGATCCTGTAGTAGAATTTGGATTAATATATAGACTTTTCTGCCTTGCTCTACATAGGAATACTGACTAACTTCTCATACCATTGTATCCTTCTGCCTTCATAAATATATATATAAATCCTCTATGAAAAATTTACTTCTTTTGTAAAGCCTAATATTCCCTGGCTTGGGAAAATTAATTTTCCCCATTGTATTCTCCTAATACAGAGATATAAAAGTAATATATATGTATATTTCTTATACCGAGGTATATATAAGATACCTAAGATATTTAGATATATAAGTATTCAGCAGTGCCACATCATGTGCAAAGCTTCCAAAATTTGGATTTGGAGGCTGCCATTTTATAGTTTTGTTGTCTGCCACAAACCTTTATTCTTGTCTGTAAAATTCTGATATCACCATTTTTGTCTACCTTGCGAACCATCAAAATGAGATATTAGTGAATATGCTTAGGAACTCTAGAGCTGTTTTGGTTTTGGTTTGTTTTTTGTTTTTTTGTTTTGTTTTGTTTGTTTTTTTGACTTTCTCTTGTCTTTCTAGACTGTGAGGGCTGAGACTTGTTTTTTTTCTTTAAATTTTATTTAAACCATTATGATTTATAAAGTCCTTCATACTTGGTTTTCAGACATACAATGAATCTGGGCCAATCCCACTAACAGTGTCTACCTCCTCTTCCTCCAATGGTCCCCAACTACATCGCATACCACCACCACCCTAAACCCAGCCTGCCAGTATAACAGGCCCATTTTGTTTAGATTGTTAAAGTTTGTGTCTTTTGATTGAGCACATTGATTGCACTGTTGTTTGCCTTTGGCTTAGATATTTAGTTCTGTTCTTTTTAACACTTCCAATGCCCCTGGCCAATATTTGAGTTTCCTTTAATATATGTGTTTATCCTCTTGCACTCAGTGTGGATCATGAAGATCTGGTACATATATACAATGGAATACTGCATAGCTATAAGGACTGATGTGATCATGCAATTTGCAGCAACATGGATGGACCTGGAAGACATTATGTTAACTGAAGTAAGCCAGAAGAAGAAGGATAAATACAGGATAATATCACGTATATATGGTATTTATATAACAACTGCATGAAGAAACACAATGTTCTAAATGGAGTTGTCTCAAATATCCTTGGCCACAGAGTATAGAGAAGAGAAGAAAAGAAACTAGTTGGAAGATGAGATTTGTCTTATAGGAATTTTCATTCTCTCAGAGCCTGCAAAGTGCTTTGGACAGTGCTGCCTGGGAGTATTTTTTAGCGATTTTTTATGGTAATTTCAAAGTAACTGTGAAAGTTGAAATCTTCTATCCTGACACACAAGATTTAATCACTCCACCTTTATATTTTTCTCTCTTCCTTCTTGTTTGTACCAGTGCATGTTTGTGTGTGTATAGATGTGTGTGAGGTGTGCTGTATGATCTATCCTCAGATAAATTTTTCTTTCTTATCTGTCACATAAAGATCTTGCAGAGAAATACTGAATATGATTTGACAGTTAGATACCCCAGGTAGGTGGGTCAATTCATAATTGGGTTCTGTGCACTTCCACTGAGCCTGCATATAGGACTACAAGCCTGTGAAAGCAAGCCTGTATCACTCATTTTGGACACCTTGCTCTGTTCAGAAAGATAATCAGATATAGGTTGGGTGAAACAGAAAACTTTTGAAATTTAAAACTGAAAAAAATCAATAATAACTCCAAGACATGTAGGTGTGGAGATGGTTAATCTACAAGAGACAACATGCAATTTTCTGTGTGAATGACTGGCATGTCTAGATGCCTAGATGTCTAGAATGACTCTTCTTCATTCCTCTCATATAAACTCAGGGTGAGACTAAAAAACAACTTACCAGGATGGATCTTGACTTAATATTAGTTGCACATGTATTCCTTGGGTAATTTCTTTTTGTTTTTTTTTGGGGGGGTCACAGTATCTGTGTTGAGGAATTATTCCTGGTGAAATATGGGGGACTATATAGGGTACAAAGTATTGAGATCAGGTTGGCCACATGCAAGGCAAATAACCTACATACTGTACTATTGCTAAGGCCCCTTAGGGGATTTCTTTAAATTCATTTATCTATCATTATATTTCATAAATGTTTACACAGTACCTTCCTGAAACTAAATCCTTGTATCACTAGCAACAGATATAGATCAGAATAAAATATGAACACATCCTAATTCCTATTGGTCCAACAGTGGCCTAGACAATTTGCTTGTGGACCAGACAGAGCACCCTGGACTCCTCCAGAAAGGCTGGATTACTATGTACTGATTCTGCGGTGCTTATGTGCCACAAAAACAATATGACAAACAAAAACATGATCCTAATGTGCAGTTGCATTTAGTGAAACACTAGTGTATAAATAGTTAGACACCCTGCAGATACTCATTTTATACTTTATCCTCATCATCACTTTATTCATCCTTTTCTCCTTTATCATAGTCCCACGCTGCTATCTACAATATTGCTATTAAACCTTTATTTCTTGAATATATCATTCCAAACCTTTTACCATTCAAACTGATTTTAATCTACTTCATGAGTCATATATCTGATCGATTTTTGAATAACAAATATTTGGTATTTATAAATTATTCTTCAGCACATGTTAACTCAAATTACCATACGACATTGATAGAATTAAAGCTCAAACAAAGAAACTTGATTTATCTGCTAGATGACAGCCTTGTGAATATGTGCATTTTAAATATTGAAAATAGTTCAAAGCTATCTCTTTCATTAATTATACAGAATTTAGGGGTCCAGTTACCTAAGCTGGAAGCCACCACTATCTGTGCCTCTGCTCCCTGGTAATATTTATTCATCCCCATAAAATTTCTTCCTCCTACCAATTGCTTTACCCTTAGAATAATGACACTTTGTGGTTTTGTTAAAATGCATTCACAAGGAAGGAGAGGTCATATAAGGTAAGGTTGAAGCAGGTGTCTTATTATGGGAGACAAAACAAAGAACTGACAGTAATCATCTTAAAAAAACAATTTACAGATTTTCTTTTCCAATGACCAGCAATAAGAACTTGTTTCAGAATTTCTGATATTGCTTTTCAGGTGAGTTGCTTATTATTTTTATTCAAAAGTAACCATCACTAAATATATTTATATGAAATATTTTGAAAATATAAAAAAATTAAATTGTAGAGCTCAAGTCTGGGCAGAGCTGGATCAGCTGCAAAAAAAGACGATTAATTAAATAAACCCACTTTCAGTGTGAATCTGGAGAAAATACTTCTGTTTATAGCCACTGTATAACTTTCAATCCACTCCAGAATTCCTCCTCAGAGTTGCGTTGCCATTTCTCAGGATGAAAAGAATGAGAGAAATGGAACAGCCGGAAGTGCACTTTCCTTGCATAAAACCAACTTGATTGGATCCCTGAAACTCTTTAAGGTCAAATGCACCATCAACATTGATCCCTGGGTACATAACCCAAAGTAAGTCCTGAGCTCCATTGGATGTGCCACTTCTTACAAAAAGGAAAATTATGAGAATGGCACACACAACCACACAGTACACACATTGTCACATGAGAACAATAAAATAAACTATATATATATATGCACCCACTTTTTTTTTGAATAAAAATTTTTTATTTAAACACCTTAATTACATACATGATTGTGTTTGGGTTTCAGTCATAAAAGGAACACCACCCATCACCAGTGCAACATTCCCATCACCCATGTCCCAAATCTCCCTCCTCCCCACCCGACCCCTGCCTGTCTCTAAACAGGCTCTGCATTTCCCTCATACATTCTCAATATTAGGACAGTTCAAAATGTAGTTATTTCTCTAACTAAACTCATCACTCTTTGTGGTGAGCTTCCTGAGGTGAGCTGGAACTTCTAGCTCTTTTCTCTTTTGTGTCTGAAATTTATTATAGCAAGAATGTCTTTCATTTTTCTTAAAACCCATAGATGAGTGAGACCATTCTGCGTTTTTCTCTCTCTCTCTCTGACTTATTTCACTCAGCATAATAGATTCTGTGTACATCCATGTATAGGAAAATTTCATGACTTCATCTCTCCTGACAGCTGCATAATATTCCATTGTGTATATGTACCACAGTTTCTTTAGCCATTTGTCTGTTGAAGGGCATCTTGGTTGTTTCCAGAGTCTTGCTATGGTAAATAGTGCTGCAATGAATATAGGTGTAAGGAAGGGGTTTTTGTATTGTATTTTTGTGTTCCTAGGGTATATTCCTAGGAGTGGTATAGCTGGATCATATCGGAGCTCGATTTCCAGTTTTTGGAGGAATCTCCATATGGCTTTCCATAAAGGTTGAACTAGACGGCATTCCTACCAGCAGTGGATAAGGGTTCCTTTCTCTCCACATCCCCGCCAGCACTGTTTGTTCTCATTCTTTGTGATGTGTGCCATTCTCTGTGGTGTGAGGTGGTATCTCATCGTTGTTTTGATTTGCATCTCCCTGATGATTAGTGATGTGGAGCATTTCTTCATGTGTCTTTTGGCCATTTGTATTTCTTCTTTGTCAAAGTGTCTGTTCATTTCTTCTCCCCATTTTTTGATGGGATTAGATGTTTTTTTCTAGTAAATTTCTGTCAGTGCCTTGTATATTTTAGAGATTAGCCCCTTATCTGATGGGTATTGGGCGAATAGTTTCTCCCACTCAGTGGGTGGCTCTTGTATCTTGGGCACTATTTCCTTTGAGATGCAGAAGCTTCTCAACTTAATATATTCCCATATGTTAATCTCTGCTTTCACTTGCTTGGAGAATGCAGTTTCCTCCTTGAAGATGCCTGTAGTCTCAATGTCCTGGAAAGTTTTGCCTATATGTTGTTCTATATATCTTATGGTTTGGGGTCTGATATGGAGGTCTTTAATCCATTTGGATTTTACCTTTGTACATGATGTTAGTTGGGGGTCTAAGTTCAATTTTTTGCAAGTGGCTATCCAATTGTGCCAACACCACTTGTTGAAGAGGCTTTCCCTGCTCCATTTAGGATTGGTTGCTCCTTTATCAAAAATTAGGTGATTGTATGTCTGGGGAACATTTTCTGAGTATTCAAGCCTATTCCACTGATCTGAGGGTCTGTCCTTATTCCAATACCATGCTGTTTTGATAACTATTGCTTTGTAGTAAAGTTTAAAGTTGGGGAAAGTAATTCCTCCCATATTATTTTTCCCAATGATTGCTTTAGCTATTCTAGGGTGTTTATTGTTCCAAACAAATTTCAAAAGTGCCTGATCCACTTCTTTGAAGAATGTCATGGGTATCTTTAGAGGGATAGCGTTGAATCTGTATAATGCCTTGGGGAGTATTGCCATTTTGATGGTGTTAATCCTGCCAATCCATGAGCAGGGTATGTGTTTCCATTTCCGTGTGTCCTCTCTTATTTCTTGGAGCAGAGTTTTATAGTTTTCTTTGTATAGGTCCTTCACATTTTTAGTCAAGTTGATTCCAAGTTATTTGAGTTTGTGTGGCACTATTGTGAATGGGGTTGTTTTCTTAATGTCCATTTCTTCCTTATTACTATTGGTGTATAGAAAGGCCATTGATTTTTGTGTGTTAATTTTGTAGCCTGCCACCTTGCTATATGAGTCTATTGTTTCTAGAAGCTTTTTGGTAGAGTCTTTAGGGTTTTCTAAGTAGAGCATCATGTCATCTGCAAACAGTGAGAGCTTGACTTCTTCCTTTCCTATCTGGATTCCCTTGATATCTTTTTCTTGCCTAATCGCTATAGCAAGTACTTCCAGTGCTATGTTGAATAGGAGTGGTGAGAGAGGACAGCCTTGTCTTGTGCCAGAATTTAGAGGGAAGGCTTTTAGTTTTTCTCCATTGAGGATAATATTTGCCACTGGCTTGTGGTAGATGGCCTTAACTATATTGAGAAAGGTTCCTTCCATTCCCATCTTGCTGAGAGTTTTGATCAAGAATGGGTGTTGGACCATATCAAATGCTTTCTCTGCATCTATTGATATGATCATGTGATTTCTATTTTTCTTGTTGTTGATGTTGTGTATTATGTTGATAGACTTACGGATGTTAAACCATCCTTGCATTCCTGGGATGAAACCTACTTGATCATAGTGGATGATCTTCTTAATGAGGTATTGAATCCTATTTGCCAGGATTTTGTTGAGGATCTTTGCATCTGCATTCATCAGCGATATTGGTCTGTAATTTTCTTTTTTTGTAGCATCTCTGTCTGGTTTAGGTATCAGGGTGATGTTGGCTTCATAAAAGCTATTTGGAAATGTTTCCGTTTGTTCAATTTCATGAACGAGTCTTGCCAGGATTGGTAGTAGTTCCTCTTGGAAAGTTTGATAGAATTCATTAGTGAATCCATCTGGGCCTGGGCTTTTGTTTTTGGGCAGACTTTTGATGACCATTTTTATTTCATCAATGGTGATGGGGGTGTTTAGATATGCTACATCCTCTTCCTTCAACCGTGGAAGATTATAAGAGTCCAAGAATTTATCCATTTCTTCCAGGTTCTCATTTTTAGTGGCATAGAGTTGTTCAAAGTAGTTTCTGATTACCCTTTGAATCTCTGTCATATCAGTAGTGATCTCTCCTTTTTCATTCCTGATACGAGTTATCAAGTTTCTCTCTCTCTCTTTCTTTGTTAGGTTTGCCAGTGGTCTATCAATCTTGTTTATTTTTTCAAAGAACCAAATTCTGCTTTCGTTGATCTTTTGGATTGTTTTTTGGGTTTCCACTTCGTTGATTTCTGCTCTCAGCTTTGTTATTTCCTTCTGTCTTCCTATTTTTGGGTCCTTTTGTTGAGTACTTTCTAGTTCTATTAGCTGTGTCATTAAGCTACTCAGGTAAGCTCCTTCTTCTTTCCTGATGTGTGCTTGCAAAGCTATAAATTTTCCTCTCAGTACTGCTTTTGCTGTGTCCCATAAGTTCTGATAGTTTGTGTCTTGATTGTCATTTGTTTCCAGGAACCTTTTGATTTCCTTCTTGATTTCATCTCGGACCCACTGGTTATTGAGTACGAGGCTGTTTAACTTCCAGGTGTTAAGGTTTTTCTTCTGAGTCCCTTTGGAGTTCACAAATAATTTCAGAGCCTTGTGGTCAGCAAATGCAGTGTGCAAAATTTCTATCTTCTTGATCTTATGGAGGTATGTTTTATGTGCCAGCATGTAGTCTATCCTGGAAAATGTCCCATGTACATTGGAGAAGAATGTGTATCCAGGTTTCTGGGGATGGAGTGTCCTATATATATCCACTAGGCCTCTTTCTTCCATTTCTCTCCTCAGGTCTAGTATATTCTTCTGGGGTTTCAGTCTGGTTGACCTATCCTGTGTTGATAAAGCAGTGTTGAGGTCCCCCACAATTATTGTGTTGTTATTGATATTGTTTTTCAAATTTGTCAACAGTTGTTTTAAATATTTTGCTGGCCCCTCATTTGGTGCATATATGTTTAGGAGAGTTATTTCTTCCTGCTCTACATACCCCTTGATTAATATAAAATGTCCATCTTTGTCCCTTACAACCTTCCTGAGTATAAAGTTTGCATTATCTGATATTAGTATGGCCACTCCAGCTTTTTTATGGGTGTTGTTTGCTTGGATAACTTTTCTCCAGCCTTTTATTTTGAGTCTATGTTTGTTCTGACTATTCAGGTGCGTTTCTTGTAGGCAGCAGAAGGTTGGATTGAGTTTTTTGATCCATTTAGCCACTCTGTGTCTCTTAACTGGTGCATTTAGTCCATTGACGTTGAGAGAAAGAATTGTCCTGGGATTTAATGCCATCTTTATATCGAAATTTGGTGTGTCTTTTGGTCAGTCTTGTCTTAGATTAGGTCTTTCAGTTTTTCTCTTAAGACTGGTTTTGAGTCTGTAAAGTTTCTGATCTGTTTTTTGTCTGTGAAACCATGTATTCTTCCGTCAAACCGGAAAGTGAGTTTTGCTGGGTACAGTATTCTAGGTGAAGCATTCATTTCATTCAGTCTTGTCACAATATCCCACCACTGCTTTTTGGCATTGAGTGTTTCTGGTGACAGGTCTGCTGTAAATCTCAAGGATGCTTGCTTGAATGTAATTTCCCCTTTTGATCTTGCTGTTTTCAGAATTCTGTCTCTATCTGTGGGATTTGTCATTGTGACTAGGATGTGTCTTGGGGTGGTTTTTCTTGGGTCTCTTTTGGTTGGTACTCTTCGAGCATGCACGATTTGATCACATATATTCTTTAGCTCTGGAAGTTTCTCTTTGATGATGTTCTTGACCGTTGATTCTTCCTGGAAATTTTCTTCCTGGGTCTCTGGGACTCCAATGATTCTTAAGTTGTTTCTGTTGATCTTATCATAGACTTCTATTTTCATCTGTTCCCATTCTTTGACTAAATTTTCCATTGTCTGTTCATTTGCTTTAAGTTTTTTTCCAATCTCTCCTGCTGTATGGAATTGTTATGTATCTCATCTTCCACAGCACCAAGTCTATTCTCAGCTTCTGATACCCTGTCCCAGAGCTTATCCATTTTGTCATTCACTTCGTTTTCTGATTTTTTCAGGCCTGTTAGTTGACATGTTATTTCAGTTTGGAGTTTTGTGATTTCTGTCTTCATATTTTCTTGATTCTTATTAGTGTTCTGTTCCACTCTATCCATGGTTTCTTTGAGGTCTTTGAACATCTTCCATATTGCTAGACTAAAGTCCTTATCTGAGAGGTTGATTAGTTGGTTGGTCATTAACTGGTCATCAGAATTGTCATCTTCATTCTCTATGTCTGATGCTGTCCTGCCTTGTTTCCCCATTGTCACACTTGTATTTAGTTTTTTCTATGTGTTGTGGTGGTATTCATTGGTTATTTGATGCAGGCAGCACACTTCTCTGGCTCCGCCCTTTCTGGATGGGACGACTTGCTTCCAAGGTAGGGGAGTCCTCCGTGGATGAAGCCTCACACAGGATCAAATCTTAGGCCTGAGCACGCAGCAGAGAAAGTCTGGAGAGAAATTCTTGCTTCTGTGATCCAACACAGTTCTTAGTGTGGTTTTTTTTTTCTTCTTGTGATGGTGTTCTCTTTTTAGAAAGAGTGCACGGCTGCATAGCGAAGTGGAGCTAAGTGCCTTCTGGAGCCTCTTTTCAGCCCACTCTCAAGAGGTTCATGCAACAGGATAGTAGAGAGACACACACAGGCAGCACTCACAGTTTTTCACAGTCGGGCCCCACTGGACAGGCGTAGTTTTCACTCGCTCGCTGGGCAGCTTCAGAATGCTGTATTTTTGGGGGTTCGCTCCCCAGGACTCTGAGGAGAGCTTCAAGAATTCAGAAAAGACAGGACAGGGCTCCCTTCAGGTCCTCAGTTTCCTCAGAAGAAGCACAGCTGGGTGGAGACTCTGCAGGTAGAGCAATCAGCACTCTGCCTGGAAACCCCCACATGCAGCCATTTCTCACTCATTCACTGGCTCGCTGGGTAGCTTCTGAATGTAGTTTCTTTAGGGTTCGTTTCCCAGGGCTCTGAGGAGAGCTTCCAGAGTTCAGGAAAGACAGAGAAGAGTAGGACAGGGCTCCCTTCAGGTCCTCAGTTTCCTCAGAAGAAGCACAGCCGGGTGGAGACTCTGCAGGTAGAGCAATCAGCACTCTGCCTGGAAACCCCCACATCCAGCCATTTCTTACTCACTCACTTGCTGGGTAGCTTCAGTTTTTTTGGGGTTCGCTTTTCAGGGCTCTGAGTAGAGCTTCCAGAGTTCAGGAAAGACAGAGAAGAGTAGGACTGGCCTCCCTTCAGGTCCTCAGTTTCCTCAGAAGAAGCACAGCCGGGTGGAGACTCTGCAGGTAGAGCAATCAGCACTCTGCCTGGAAACCCCCACATGCAGCCATTTCTTACTCACTGGCTTGCTGGCTAGCTTCCGAATGTAGTTTTTTTTTTGGAGTTTGCTTCCCAGGGCTCTGAGGAGAGCTTCCAGAGTTCAGGAAAGACAGAGAAGAGTAGGACAGGGCTCCCTTCAGGTCCTGTTTCCTCAGAAGAAGCCATATGCATCCACTTTTAAGTGAAAAGGGCTTATATTTTATACACCAAAATGTGTATGGAGCTGCATTCTGAGATTTAGCACAGAGCCCATACTGTAAGATGGAAAGTCTTTCCTACCAATAACACTGCCATCCCCATCATGGAACCAGGGGAATGGCATACATGGCTTATCATTGGATAAAGTTACCTAAATATAAATGAACTAAAGAGTCAGAGTAAGATGTGTAGTACAGCCAATGGTTAGTAGAGCCAATTGTTTCACTAATTATCTAACATTCTTTCAAGATGATTTTATTCTTGAACTTTTTCTCACTCAGTTCATCATCTCCTGGACCTAAACATTACTCTCCCTGGTGAACAGACTAGAGTTTCACACCTCATGAAGATAGGAAAACAAGGCATTTGCATGAATGTAACATCCCAAGCTTTTAATTTTTTCATAAAATCTTTTGACTATTATTGAAACAAGAAGGTAGTTTCTGGTTGTACCTAGAGAGAAGTGGCAAAACCGATCTCCTTTCCCCTCTTCTTTCTTTTTTTTTTTTCAAAGAGTGGTTTCTATGCAGTACTCAGAAACTCTGGTAATCCCATCTTGGTGATACTCAGCTAAATAAGACAGAAGTTCAATGTAAGGGCCAGAGAATGCTATACTGCTCAAATTCTGTAGTGCTCGGGATTACCACTTTAGTACTGCTGTGGGAAAGTTAATTTTCTTACTTAGAAAAACAAGATAAATAGTTCGGTATCTCTATAACTCCTTTTCAATTAATGCAAATCTCAGAGAGTAGCAGAAGCCCTGAGAAACAGAGGGGTGAGTGCCCTCTCCCCCAAGGGACAAATTTAACCTGAGAGTGGACACTTCTTCAGTGAGGAAACACAGGCATCTCCTGGCCATGAGATACAAAAGCAGCAGGAACACCACCTCCAGCCAAGGCTGGCAGAAGCCCTGAGAAACTGAGAGATAAGTGCTCCCACCCAAAATGACAAATTTAACCTGAGAGGTGACACCCTTCCTCCACCAAGAAAACACAAGTTTCTCCTGCCCAGAGACACAAAAGCAAAGGAACACAATTACTCCAATTCACTCTGTGGCTGCAATAATCAATGTACACCAGCACAACACATAGATAAACACCACACTACAAAGGACACTAAGGGAAAGCATCACAAAACACCACCATGCTTAGATAAGAAGATGATTGTCCTGATTGTCCAACAAATACCAGGCACCTACATAGAGTCTCTGAGAAAGGTTTTAGAGAGGAAATTTGAAGGATGCTCATGGAACTCAAAGAAAGCATGAAACTAAGCAAACAAATGACAAATCAAAAATGAGAGGGCATGAAAGTAGTAATAAGAAAACTCCAAACTGAAATATCAGAGCTAAAAGACTTGGAAGCTAAAATAAAAACCTCACCTAAAAGCCACACTAACAGAGCGACAGTTGCTGAAGACAAAGACAGTGATGGAAGATGAGATACATAACAACTTCATACAACAGAAGAAGATAGAGAAGATTCTTAAAACAAATAATCAGATGATGGAAAAATATTCAATGAATGTGATCAGATTAAAAATAGAGGTCTGCGATACATTCAATAGAAATAAACTATAAGAATCATTGAGATCTATTGGCTCTGCAAGAAAATATCCATGAAATATCAACAGTCATGAACACTATTGCAGAAAAACTCTGAGTTAAAAACTGGATGCAACCAAATACTGCATGTCCTAAAAGAAATGGCTAAAAGATAAAAAAAAAAAAAAAAAACTCCCCAAAGAACATCTTAGTCACAATGACAAATTCCACCGATAAGGATGGAATACTGAAGGCAGCAAGATCAAAAATATTATGTACAAAGGAGCATCCATAGGGTTTATAGCAGATTTGTCAAAAGCAACTCTCAAGGCCCAAAGGCAGTGGTAATATATACTGACAAAACTCAATAAAAAAATGATTCGCTAAGAATACTTCACACAGCCTGACTTACATTCAGATTTCAAGGAAAGAGGCACAACTTCACAAATAAACAACTGAGGAACTTTAAAGACTCAAAACCAACCTTAGAAGAATAATTGAAAGGTCTACTTTAAGACAAGGCAGACCTAATAAACACACCAAACTCTTACAAAAAGATGACACTAAATCCCATGACAACCATCTCTATCAATGTCAATGAACTAAATGCACCAATAAGAGACACAGAATGGCAAAATGTTGAATCCAGTTTTGGGCTGCCTCCAAGAAATATTTAAATAGTCAGAGCAAATACAGATTTAAAGTCAAAAGTTGAAAAGCAATTATTCAAGCAAACAACTCTCTTAAAAAGGCAGAAGTGCCCATTATTACATCAGAAGACATAGACTTTAGACTTAAAAAGGTGATAAGGGACAGAGATAAGCACTTCTTGAAAGTCAAAGGATGTATGAACCAGGATGAAATCATATTCATAAACATATATTCATCCAATGATGGACCAGAAAATATTTAAAACAATTGCTGACACATCTGAAGGAAAACATCAATAGCAACAAAATAATAGTAGGAAACTTCAACACTGCCCTGTCATGCCTTGAGAAATCAACCAGGATAAAACCCAAGAAGAATATACTAACTCTGCAGGAAAAAATGGAAAAAAATAGCTTAGTAGACATACACATATGTGTATGTTTTATATGATATAGGACTCTCTACCCCAGAAAACTGTATACACATTCTTCTCCAATGTGCATGGGTCATTCTCCAAGATTAACTACATACTAGGCCATTGAACATACCTTTATAAAATCAAAGGATATAAATTTTAATAACTAACTTCTCATATAATTATGCATTAAAATTTGATATGAATCACTAACACAGAGAAAAAAAACTTTAACAACTGGAAATAAAACAAGTTACTACCAAATAACAAGGAGGTTAGAGACTAAATCAAAGAGGAAATCAAAAGGTTCCTGGAAACAAACAAGAATGAAGACACAAATTATCAGAATTTGTAGGACACAGCAAAAGAAGTATTTAGAGGAATATTTATAGCTTTATGAGCATTCATTAAGAATGAAAAGGGGAGCTACAGAAATAATTTAATGGCACAGCATCCTCTAGCATCCCATATGGTCCCCCAATCCAGGAGCGATTTCTGAGTGCATAGCCAGGAGTAACCCCTGAGCTGAGTCAGAAAGAGAGGGATAGACATAGAATAATTTTACTGATCTACAGGATATAAGAAAAATAAAAGACAGTATGGCAATAATATTCATAGACAATAGAACTGAGTGCCAAAAGGGCCAGCTCATGACATGAAGCTTGCCACAAAAAGCCTTGAGTGAAGCTAGGGCACTAACCACAATAACATCTACCATGACAATAATAGTGAAGAAAAGAAGCAGAATGCCTGTCTAAAACACAGGCTGGGGGCTTAGTAGAGAAGGAAAATGGGGGAACGTTGGTGGTGGAAATATCACACTGGTGAAGGCTATTGTATACACTATGACTAAACCCCAGTATGAAAATTTTTGTAAGCACATTGATTAAATGAAAAAAGAAAACAGGATAAATTACTTTAAATTTTTTAATGCAAAGCTCATGGGAGGTTGAAGGAAGTCAAGACGATATAGATTAACCCATCATGTCCTGTCTGGGTAGCTCTTTAAAGTTCAAACTTTGGATACATTTTTTGTAAAGATGTTCAAATATATTGATCAATTGAAAAGCATGAGTTCCTTTCTAAGGATTATTTTAGTCATGTTTTCATAAAAGACATACCCATTTTCAGTTTCCTTTTATGTTCTATTTTGTTTGTTTTGTTTTGGTTTATGTTGCAGTTTTAGAACATACTCAGCTGTGCTGTAGGCTCACTCTTAGTGGGGCTTGAGGACCATATTGATGCTGAAGAAGACAACCTATATCTACTCAATTTTCTTTACAAAATGTAAGTGATCTATACCAATCAGGTTACTTTTCCTCTGTTCTCATATATGGGAGAAATATTATACCTGGGCTGGTGATGCTACATACTCAATGATTTTTTTTAACTTCATTTTCATTGGAGTTTTTTTTTCAATAAACCCGTTTAAATAACAATTCACTCACCTTTACTTGTAATTTCTTTTTCTTGCTAAAAGTTTTGATGGTATTTAAGCCAAAAATGTTTGTAAAGATTCTTTTAAATTCAAAGAAAATGAAGTCAGACATTTTTGGTGCAGAGAGCAATTCCAGACCCACTAGGGGAGCGCTTATGACTGAACAAACCACTCGTCTCTCACACAAAATGTGAGCTCCCTGCCTGAGGTTCGCACATTAATGACGGTGTGACTCATTATTATAGATGCCTCCAAAGCTGAGGTTCTATCCTCTGCTCATCCACTCTATACAACAGATGTCAAAACGTTAACCATGGGACTGCAGGTGTGGTTGGAACTGTTTTTCCTGAAGACTTTCCTACCTTACTCTTCCAAGCCCTGTGATCTGCCAAAATCAAGTTTCAAGATTACCCAAGGCTTAAATTGCTACCTGGAATGCACTCCACTTCTATGAACAAAAATCATCGTTCTCCCCAGGAGGAGATATTTCACCTCCTCCTATACCTCAGAGTAGTTGACAGTAGCTTTTTTGTTTTAAATGTCAGAAGGCTTCCAATGTCTGGTTCTTCCTCTAATTTTCTTCTTTGAGTGCTGAATGTAATGAGGTTTAGATAAAAAAAAATTCATTCGAAGGAGTCCATTTGAAAATGTGTAGACTTGCTGGCTGGAAAGAACTAGTTTAAAATCTTAATTTATTAAGTTAAGTGATGTAGCTCAGTGATAAAGCTTAGGATTCATATACAGAAGGCCCTGTTTTGTCTCTGGAGCCCATAAATATTATTTTAGCTATGTAAAAGCATAAAGTTCTTTTATTTGGTTTCAGAACAACACAGAATATCAAGGATAGACATGGGGGAAAATGGAAAGTTAAAGAAAGCTTCTCATTGCTATACTCTGGGGATAAAAGGTGTTTGAGACTAAGCCAAAGGCAACAATAATGAAATCAAGAGAACCAAACTTTAACAATCTAAACTTAAAATGGGCCTGTTATACTGGTAGGCTAGGGAGTAGGGTATGAGATGCATTCTGAGAACATTGGTGAAGGGACGTCAGCACTGGTAGTGGAATTGTCCCTGATTCATTGTTTGTCTGAAACCCAACTATAAAAAACTTTAAATTACAATGGTTTCAATAAAATAAAAATAAAGAAAGCTGACAAGAATTCATAGAAACTGGTGAACAGAGTGATAGTATAATGGGTAAAGTGCTTGCCTTGCATGAGGGTTTGAGTCCCAGCATCCCATATGATCTCCTGGGACCTTTCAAGAGTGATCCCTGAGCATAGGACTAGGAATAAACCTTGAAAATGGCCAAGACTGGCCTCCAGTAAACAACAAACACAGGCAAAAAGGAACATTGATTACTTCCAGGGACTAGATGGAAAAGGGAATAGAGAGTAGCTATAAATGGATGTGCTTCTTCTTTTGAGTATGAAAATATTCAGAACTTTGTGAATAGACAAAAGACAAAAGAAAAACTCTCCACCAAATTCTCTACTCTAAACAATCGAACCATCTTATTTTTTTGTTCCCCAATTCACAATACAGACCAGACAAAAGGCCTGGGTTGAGGTGTATATGGGATGCATTTACTGTACCTCTCTTTCTATACAGTCAGTGTAAAGAACACAGCCTATGACCATCCTTTAGAGTGGCAAACTTAACATATTTAATTCATGTTAACACATCATTTTATTCACTTTGACTTTCAATAAAATATTACCAAAACTCATGATGTTTTGTACAATGCTAATTCTACTAAAATATTTTAATAATATTTATTAATTTTAAATCCCAGTTGAATCATTTAAATGTGTTTGAGGATGAGCGGTTTATTCTAAGAAACCAGTGGGCTTGAACCTCAGTATATCATGGATTTAAACCTCAGTATATCACGGCCCACCACATTTAGTAGTAAGTGTCTCCAGAGGCCCCTGGTTATCAACAGCTATGATCTTTCTGACACAGATGTGTGTCAGATGGCACCCAGAACCATTATTCCTGAGCAGTATAACACCGCCAGGTTCAAGCAATGAACCATTTGTCTCAGTTGGTCAAGTCTCACCAGAAATGGACCTCAGTGTTTTGTGTAGAACACTTCCTGGGAGGTCCAAAAATAAATAACTAGTGTTTATGATAAATACATTTAAAAGATTCCATTTTCTCATTAAGAAAAGGGAGTAAGAAATTATTTCATAGAAACATTGGTGGAATTGATTTTTTGTTCCTTAAATTTGTGCTCAGTCTTCTGACTTACTTTGGTCAAAAATGGGCCTTTGAGACAGTATGACAGTTCTAAATACAGATGTTAAAAGGAAACATGTTTCCATTAAGCTTATGCTCTTATTTTATCAAGAGAAGAGCTTTCACTCTGTACTCTAGAATGAATGTATATAGAACAGACCTGAAATGAGGATATTTCCCAGACATATACAGCAAGCCCAATAAAATCACAAATACAATAATATTTATAATAATAACTATTATTATTATGTCACTGCATTTGGAAGTGATGAAACAACAGCTGACTGAACATGTAGGTACTCAGAAAAAGTGAGTTTTCTTGTTTATATCATAGTAGTCCCTAACACATGCCTAATAATGAAATTAAAGCAAACTGTTTTTAATAATACATCATGGACTATAAACTAAAAGTTTATTCATGAATCTGAAATGAATAGATATGATATAGTGGAAAATCTAGACAAACATTAATGACACATAACTGAAATTTGAAAACACAATCTCTTCTGCCTTTACCAATCACCAATTATTATGTAACCATCCAGAATACTCTTTTTCTCTCTTCTCATTCCCAAGTAGTTCAGATTGAAAAACCATTTTTTATATACAGAATAAGGTTAAGATATAAAACACATTACTTGGATATAATATATATTTTATTACCTTGTATTTTCAGAACAAAAAAAAACAATCAAAGCAGGAACAGAAAAATGAAATTATTGGCAGCAATATATTCTATAAATTGTTTATTTTTATATATTATCCTCAGAATTTAATAGAGTAGTTGAGAACCCAATAGAGAAAGTTAAAATTTTCAGAAATAACTTGAATTTTCTGTGTACATTTATTTGCCCTTTAATTGAATTGTCTGATAAATTCTATTACTGCTCATAAGACAGAGAATGTAAACAAAAGCCTCAGTTCTGAGAACTACTTGTCTATCTTAAAAAGAAAGAAATAGCATAAAATAACAGATAGCATCTAACACAATTACATAGCATTTTCCATTTGTCCCATCTATCCTACATTTGAGGAACTACCCTGAATTTAACCCCCCACGAATACTATTTTATGTGTTCAAGATCATTCAGAAGATTGGTTAAACAATCCAGGGGTCTCTATCTAGTGTAATAGTAATGCTACCATATTGAAAAAATGATAAAATACTCCATGAAGCAATGTAAAGTGATCTACAAAATCTTGTAATGCAGATTGTAAATGCAGAACTAAATCTAAACATAAAATATAAATACCTTTTGTGTAAGAAAATACATAAAGTTGCACATACAAACACACACTTATTTATATAGTTATTGTTTTATCCACATGAAATAATAGAAGGATAAACAGCAACTAGTAAAAATTGCTACTTATACAAACCAAAAGTAATAGGAAAAATAAAAATTCTGTGAAAGAGAGGAGCAAGGAAACTAAAATTCACTGAGAATTCACTCATAATTGATTTGAATAAAAGTTTTGCCTGTCAAAAATAAATAACACTAAATCTAATTAAAAAAGCAAGCATGATAACTTAAAAATATAGAATATAAACATTTGAACTAAAATCTAAAATCAGCATTCAGGCCATACATTTGTAAGATAATGTAACCATAAAATGCTATTTGTGGGCCTTTGTAAAGAAGTTTATTCAGGCATAGCAATTTCCAAAGAAATTGAAGACAATCAAGTAAATCTGAATAGAAAATGGAAATTAAGTAATACTAAAAAGTTGTCATTTTCCTCAATGTGGTAATGGCATGGTGGCTACGTGGGGGAAAGTTCTTATCAGTTAGAGTTGCATAATGAATTATTTAAGGATAAATTCATATGAAATATGAAAATGATTTTGAAAACTATCAACATGGGGAGAAAGTGTACAGGGTATAGATAGGGATAAATAGGAAAAATAAGCTTGCAAAATACAGACAGCAGAAAACTTAGCAGATTGGTACGTGCACGATTTACTTCAGAACCCACGTACTCCTATGTGTGGATTAAAAAGTCAAGTAAAATGCCACTAAATATAACTGGATATTATTATTGAAATAGAAAATTTCAAATATAAATCCAAGTGCCATATTGAACATATTATTTCCGGTTCTATGCTCAGAGATCACTCCTAGTGTTCATGGGAGATTGTTAGCCAAGATAAAACTAGGGTTAGCCTCATGCAAGGTAAGTGCCTTACCTGTTATTCTTATCTCTTCTCTCTAGCATTATTTCTAATTTTGAATTAAACATCACCAACAATAATATTAAATATTAAATAAACAACACAGATAGTAAAGCCACTAATTTGAATGGAAATTAACATCAGGATAAAATAAGGCTATAAATATTAGAAAAAAAGACTTATTGCAAGATAGTTTGACAACAAATAATAGAGGAGTGAAAGCAACATAGAGAAATCAGATTTGTGATAATAAGAGCCAAATAATGTAAGAATCTGAAAAGAAACAATTCCAGAATAGGGCATAAGAATTCAAATATCATATATTGTTTTAAATTAAACAGTACACAATTAACTACTCAAAGCTAAATAAGCCTGAAGATGTCAGGAGTTTGTGTAAGAAGTCTCATGAACTATAAAATAGGTTGATTTGCTAAAGTCGATAGCCATGCCTTAATTTAGAAATGTCTCTTTGCAATGTGACTTTAAGGAGTGTCCCATGAAGAAGTTCCCACTACTGTAATCTGAGCTATGAACCTCAGTCAGTTGGCTTGAAATAAGGTTTGTCTGATTATACACCAGATACAAACCTAGGCAGTAAGGAACTTTGCATTTTTCCATGCTCTCTCAGAATGCTACCACCTATCATAAGAAAATTCTGGAACCCACAGGCTATAAGGTGAATGGCTCTAACGATAGAAACATTCATGATTGGGCTAGCTTCTAGCTAACCTAGTAGCAGACCAGAGATGCATGAACAAGATCATTCTAAACCAGAACTTCCAGACAGAACTCTGCGAAATTAGCAGCCTTTAGAACTAGGCTTAAAATAATTATCTTTATTTCAAGTCACAAGTCTTTCATTTCTGACAAAAATAAAATACTGTCACATGTATTTACCTTACTTTAACTGTTATTTATATGGAGCTGAAAAGAACATGATCTCATAAACAAGAAGGACTTAAAAATATATTCTCTTAAAAATTATTTGAAGGAAGACATGAAACAATGAAAAAGTCAAAATTTAAAAGGCCAAAAGAAAGATCTCACGGTACAAATTTCTTAGAGACTGCTAATAAACATTAATAAATTGCTTAATTCTGACAAATATTACAAAACAATGAAACCATATTCTGTGGTATTAAAATAAATAAAAATGTCAGAGAATAAAAATAAATATATATAATGGAAGAATAAAGTAAATGAAAGTATGTCCATATTCTAAAAGAGGATTTCAAATAAATTATGTTATAGAGGCTTATATTAGACATACTTGAAAACACTTTAAAATATTAAAATTATGGTTTAAAATATATTACAATAAAAATATGAAAAATATTAAAGAAGAAAAAGCAATAAATGAAACTTCATAAACATGATAAGTCAGTTATGCAAAAGTCATAGAAGTAAATTTCTTTATTAAATATGCTTGATATGGAAAATTTCAGTTAAACAAAAGACTCTGAGTTGAAAAATCATTATACAAATAAATAAATCTACAAATGAATAAAAATTAACAAGTAATGTAAACAGAAGTTATAACTGGGATAATAAATCATATAAACCCAAATTCAAGTTAAACAAATTAAAATTTTTTATGATTATCAATCTTATAATGATAAAGAATAAATTTTTTTTGATTTTTCGGGCCACACCCATTTGATGCTCAGGGGTTACTCCTGGCTAAGCGCTCAGAAGTTGCCCCTGGCTTGGGGGGACCATATGAGACACTGGGGGATCGAACCATAGTCTTTCCTTGGCTAGTGCTTGCAAGGCAGACACCTTTCCTCCAGCACCACCTCACCAGCCCCGATAAAGAATAAATTAACACTAACATTATTAATTTTCACAAGTATTTATGTGCCAGTAAATATATTATCAATACTAAAAGTGAAAAATAGCAGAAAAACAAGACAAATTTATTTTTAAAAATATACAGTTATAGTGCTATTGACAGATCAAATAGTTACAAACTCAAAAACCATAATTCAAAAATCAAGATCTGCAATATCTTCAGTACCTTCAAGATCTTCAATCTTCAATACTTATGAAAATCTCTAAAAAGCTCACCAAAGGCTCAGAAACAAACACCAATCATCTGAAGTCAGGGAATTGATGAAAATTCTGAAGGCTATTCAAATTTTCATTTTGGCACCCATTGGTGATACTAGACAAAAGTATGTAAGTTAGTTAGTTAATAAAATTTGGTTTACGAACTACCAAATTTTGACACTGGGAAAATATCTTGCATGTGGCCAATCTGGATTTGATCTCCAGAATTGTAAATAATTAAACAAACTTTAATCTAATGGAGAATATATTTCTGTGACAATGGCCTATAAACATATTCACCATATATTGGGCCACAATCTAAAATTATAAAAAATTTATTTTGCAGGTTATATTCTTAAATCAAAATAGAAAGTAGAAATTTATTAGAGCAGAATATTTTCTAAATAAAACCCATTTAAATTGTTGCACTGGTGAAGGGGGGTGTTCTTTTTGTGACCGAAACCCAACTACAGTCATCTTTGTAATAATAAGGTTTAAATAAAAATAAATTAAATTTTAAAAATAAAAAATATAAACTATTAAGATTAAGCTTTCCAGGGGGTGGTGAGATAGTCTAGGTTTTAAATACACAAATTGTCAGCAGTTGACCTTGGTTTGAATCTCAGCACCACATGATTCCCCAAGCATAGTTGCATATTTCCCTAAAGTTCTCCAACTTTGTCGGGGTGTCTTTGGTAATCGCCATGTAGTGCCATATCCCTGGCACCTTGCATTGGACCTCTAGTTTGGCTGACCATGAATCTCTAGAGATGGCCCCAGACCACTGGGGCACTACTTGGGTAGCCCAAAAGAAAAAAGAAATCTTCATTCTCCAAAAAAGTCCTAATTGTGACTCAGAAGAGCCATTTTTATCCCAGGTCAGTTCATTCCAAGAAGAATGCTGCTCCACTTTGCACCCACATAGTTCTTACAGTTAATAAGCCACATCACAACACATAAAAACACCATCATGCAGCAACTGCCACCATGGAACAGCAATGCAGAACTCTTCTACACTTATTGAATGAAGTGGTAATTTTGAAGGCCTAACTATTAGCTATCTATATCACTTCTCTGATAAGGACTTCAGAGAGAAAATGCTGCAGCTATTCAAGTAACTTAAAGAAACCATGGAGCAGACAGTTAATACGAGTCAAGAGGATATGAGAGTAGAAGTGAGAAAACTTCAAACAGAAATTACAGAACTGAAAAACTTGAGAGTGAAATAAAAAAAAAAAAAACTCACTGGAAGGCTTCAACAATAAAGTAGTAGCTACTGAGGAAAAATCAGTGAACTCAACATGAGCTGCATAACACCTCCAGACAACAGCAGAATATGGAAAAGAGCCTTAAAATAAATTAACCAAAAAAAATGGAAAGATACTCAAAACAAATGAACAGATGACAATAGAACTTTGGAATAATTTTAACAGAAACAACATAAGAATTATTGCGTCCCAGTAACCAGGAAGAAAACCCCAATGAAGAAGTAACGTTCAAAGACATTACTGAGATGTTTTCAGAGCTAAAGATGTGGACTCACATCCATATGGATGCCCAAAGACTACAAGCTTAAATATATCCAAATAAAAACAACCAAGACACATACTATACCCAATGATAAAAATGATATAGAGACAGAATACTGAAATCAGCAAGATCCAGTAAATGTAGAAGTAGAAATAAATTAACTTATGTAATAGTTATTAAAATACAGCTCATTCAATACATTACATTATGAAATAAAAACATTAAGTGCTAAGTTGGTTTTAATATAGAAGAAATATAGAAGCAGAAGTGAAATGTAAGGGAATAGTGTGTACTGTCATAAAAGAAATAAGTATAATAAATATGGAAAAGAATAGAGAACTCAGATCCCAGTTTGTGTCTGACACATAGTAATGCTGGCTCTTTGAAGCAATAAGGAAATAAATAATCATAGAATTGAGAAAGCTGATGGCCTCAGACATGAAGAAATACTGCAAGAGACAAACCCTGAAATAAAAATAGAAAATAAAAATAAATAATAAATAAATAAAATTAAAAACCTGGTGGTTTCAGACATGAAGAAAATACTGCAAGAGCCAAACCCTAAAATAAAAATTAAAAAATTAAAATAAAATAAAATAAAATAAATAAAATAAAAAGATGATAGTTTCAGACATGAATAAATACTGCAAGAGCCAAACCCAAAATTAAATAGAAAAATAGAAGAAAATAAATAATAAATAAACAAACAAAATTAAAAAGCTGATGGTTTCAGACATGAAAAAAATACTTCAAGTCAAACCCTAAAATAAAAATAAAATTAATTAATTAATTAAATTTAAAACACGATGGTTACAGACATGAAGAAATACTGCAACAACCAAACCCTAAAATAAAAATAGAAAAATTCAGTTAAATTAAAGTTAAAATAGAAAAATAAGTAAATAGGAAAAATGTGTAGATACTTTCATACTCAGGAAAGCAGTAAATTTAAATGAGATGCCATTTAATGAGACAATGAAATGCCATTTTGTATTCATTACCATATAAAAGAGAGAAAGATGGTGGAGCTGTCAGAAAACAAACCCCTCTTGTAATTTTTGTGTCCTTATAGACTGGCACTGATCTTCTAGAAAGCCACCTCATTCTCCTTAATAGGATCAAGCAAACAATTCTGAACACATTCCTATGGAAAATTTCCAACAGATTAGTGACAGCTTTTTAGAAGATGCTCTCAATGCCTATACTTGGAGATCTCTGAGAATATGCAGAAGAATCAGCAATTCAGTATTTACCTGAGCAAAGACTGTGAACAGAAACAAGAAATTATTTTCCTTAAAGAGAAAGAGTATCAGATCTTAAATAGTTCCTGTTGTTTGAAGTTTTTAGCTTTCGGACCATACTTGGTGGTGCTCAGGACTTACTCTTCTCTTTCACTTGGGAATCACTCTTGCTGAGACTCAAGATAATATGGAATACTAGGATCAAACCCAGGTGGACCATATATGAAGCAAGGACCCTACCTTCTGTATTATCATTCCAACTCATTTTAGGTTTATATTATCATTCCAACTCTTTTTTAAGTTTTCTTTGCTGCTGTTGACTTTTTTATTTGTTTTTAGGACAAAAAAAAAGCTAAAAGATACTATTATTTCATTTCCCTATAAATCCTCTACTGTTTATTCTCTATCTCTATAACAGTCAAATTCAGCAGTTTGTGGAGGCATTTTAAATTAGAAAGTGTGGTGTTTTAATGTATTATTAGAGTAGATATTTTAATAGTACAAATCAAACTGTTCAGATACCTCAAAAAAGATGAGAAAATCAATGAAACTCATTGTTGCGAGATGAGAGATGGAAACCTTTACAAAAATGGTTAGGGGTGAAATTATTAGTGTTTATAGTCAATTAAGCCTACTAACAATATTAACACAACTAACTCACAAAATCTACTGAAAGTCTATCTCATGGCCTACAGTCTGAAGTTTTTTCTACACAGGTGAGCTGTATGGAAAGAGCTAAGCGCAGGAGAACTTTCTATAGATGGGGAAATGTTGGCTGAGACAACACATAGGTAAAAGGGTTGATTGGCCCTATAGACTCTCTAAGAGTTTCTGAAGTTCACAAAAGTATCTTAAACTCAACTCAACCCTTCTTTTTTTTTTCAACTCAACCCTTCTTAAAAATTTGAGTTTTTAAGATTTTAATTTATTGAAGTGATTGTGATCTACAGAGTCCTTCATACTTGAATTTCAGATATACAATGAGTGAGGGATTTTCCCACCACCAATGTCAACCTCCCTCCACTAATGGACTCAGATTGATTGACATTTTTTATTGAAACATCTCTTTTTTTAATTCCTCTCCATCATATTTCACAAAACACATATATTTATGAAAAAAAACAGAAATGTCAGATACATGATCACACACAGAAGATAGCAGTATACCACATGCCAAAATATTTCAGATTTGGTTCCATACCATGACAACGAAGCAATTATTTCAATTGCAATAAAACAATTCACATAAATGTTTTTAGCATAGTAAAAGTTATGTTTACACCATGGCATAGTCTATTATGTGTGCAATAATATTATTGTCATAGTATTAATATGCAAATCTTAATTATATATGACATATAGACAAGAAGTGAACAAAGTCTGTTGAAAAACTGGAGTCAACACGGGCTAGATATAAGTACAGTAGTAGAGTGGGTAAGATGTTTACATTGCATATGGTGGACCCTGGTTTCATTCCAGCATCCTGTAAAGTCTCTGCCAGGAATACGCTTGAGCACCCAGCCAGCTTTTGTTTTATAAGTGACACTTTTCTCCCAGAGAACCCCAATGATTGGTAGGAGTTAGTACATAAACACTTTATGGTGTTCATTATAGCAACTGACTTGTTAACAAATATATCATGGACTGATTTCCCTTCCCTGAACCACCTCCCTATTCTCTTCTTGAGTCCCTTTTAGCTCCAAAATAATACTGATACCCAAAATCTTACCTTGTCATATTCCTCTGAATTAAAAAGTAAAAAACACTGACAATCTCTGTTTTTTATGTGATCCCAAAGAATATCTTGCTCTGAAAAGGATCTGACTAGCTTCTTCCATGAACGAAGATCAATAGTTGAGGCAAAAAATAGTGAGAGCAAAATGCATTCCACAGACCATTCAATGCAATGTGACACAAGGTCAAACTTTACATATTCCTCAATTCGAAGTTAAGTCAGCAATTACCTGCAATAGAGTTTCTCTGCTTGTG
The DNA here is from genome assembly GCF_024139225.1 of Suncus etruscus. NCBI lineage: Eukaryota > Metazoa > Chordata > Mammalia > Eulipotyphla > Soricidae > Suncus > Suncus etruscus. The sequence continues at coordinate 6,128,143 of NC_064867.1, forward strand.
TGCCCAGCCGTAGGAATTATTATGCCTTGTTTAAATAAAAGTAGACACATTTGAGAAATGGCTATCCTCTGAAACTAGATGGTTTGGACAAACATTATGAAAGCACTTATGCACTTTGCATCTTCCTGAAAATACTTAGGATATTGTTGACATCAGTTAAGGTGATCATTATTCCAATGAAAAATTTTCAGAAAGAGAGAATAGATGCAAGCATATGGTTCTCATTTGGACCATGATGCCACGTAAAGCCAAAGGTAAACAAAATACTGAAATTCAAAATTAACTGGGACAGTTAATTCTCCTAAGCTGTTCCTAAGCAATAGGCTCTGGTGGAAGTCAATCTTGGATTTCACCTGCAGAGAGAATTTGCATTTATCTCTCTTCCCAACATGGAGGTAGAATATATTTCCACCAAAATTTAACACTTACATTTTTCACACTTATTTTGTATTTATGATTTCACTATTTATAGGTTGACCATACATTTCTGTGTCTTACCTCTTCTCTGGAAAAAGAAACAATATTCTGATTATATTTGGACATCTACCAAGAACCGAGATACTATATTTTAATGATTTTAAAGAATCATTATGAATTCAGTAGTTAATATCATGATTCATTAGTCATAATAATTAACTGTTTATCATACTTCTAGATTTTGATAATTATATTATATTATAAATCCCTAAGAAAATATTTTTTAAAGAATAAAACCTAACATTTTGAAGCTAAGACATGGTCCCAAGAAATGAGGTATATAGACAAAGTGGCAGCAGGGTCTTTTTTATGAAACAGAAATGCCATTCTCATACCCAGATTAGCACTTCGAGGGAAAAAAATTTGCCAAGATGAGAGGAGGGGTCATTCTGTCACCTGGTCCCAAGAGACTAAATAAAACTGATTAGCAATGGTGACTAAGTAGCACACTTCTTGCACCAGATCAGCAACCCAAGAAATAAGTACTGCTCTTCTGCTTCACACCATGCCCAGGCATTTCTTTCAGTCATTCAGCCATACCACACTGCACAATAAAAACCTCCAGATTACAGGGGCCGGCGAGGTGGCGCTAGAGGTAAGGTGTCTGCCTTGCAAGTGCTAGCCAAGGAAGGACCGCCGTTCAATCCCCCGGCATCCCATATGGTCCCCCCCCCCAGCCAGAGGCAATATCTGAGCGCTTAGCCAGGAGTAACCCCGGAGCATCAAATGAGTGTGGCCCGAAAAAAAAACAAAAACAACAACAACAAAAAAAACCCTCCAGATTACAAAGGTCACAATGTGAAGGTAACACAGAACCCCACTATGCATAGTAAGAAATTATGATAGCTCATAAGACCCCACCAGTATCAGGCAGCTACGTAAGATCTCTGATAAGGACTTTAGAGAGGAAATTGTTGAGGATGTTCAAAAAGCTCAAAGAAACCATGTAATAGGAAATGAGAACAAAAAAGAGAGAATTTTAAACAGAAATTACAGAATTTAAAAATGTGGTAGGTTAAATGAAAAACTCATTGAAGGCCTCACCAGCAAAGTAAGAGCTGCTGAGGAATTAGTGATCTGAAAAATGAGCTGTGTAGCATCACCAAACAACAGCAGAAGATGGAAATGTCTTAAAATAAGCAAATAACTGACAAGAGAACATCAGGATAAATTCAAATGGAACAACATTAAAATAATTAGCATCTCAAAGGGTCAGAAATACAACCGTTATGAAGAAACAACAGTAAAAAAAAGAAGTTTTGAGAAGTTCCCAGAACTGGAGAGTATATGTTTTTCATCCTGAATTCCCAAGAATACCAGCTAAAAGAGATCAAAATAAAAATATTCCAAGACACATATTAATCAGAATAATTAAAGCCATAGAGATAGAACACTGAAAATAGCAAGATCAAAGGAGGAAATCACATACAAAGGGGTGTCCTTCCAAGACCACCAACCACAGAAGACGAATTAAAATGACACTGAGGGAACAGAACTTCTACAACCACAAAGAAAGACTTCATCATAAGTTCCATCCTTGACCTGTGCAGAGCTGAGATCTCTAGATACAGAGACCTGATTTTATCACCCAGGACGGAGCAAAGTCTTCCATACACCACAAAAGCACCAATGGGAGAGTAAATGAACTAGAAAGGAGTCTATAGTTAATCCCATGACAATATACTCCAAGGGTGGAGAAACCCTATCTCTCTTAGGCCAAGGGAATTCCTTTTTGAATGACCCCAATGTTTACTGTGCCTATGCAGGAAGGAAAAAAAAAAAGACAAAAAGCACAAAATAATCTTTTTTTTATCTATTTAGTTTTTGTCGATTTCTTTGATTTGGTGTGGAAATTGAACTTGTCTCCATTTTTATTTACTTATTTATTTTTTCTTTCTTCTTTTCTCTTCTTCCATATTGTGCTCATCATGTCTTTTATTTCAAGACCATGGCTATTATGTGGTGCCTATCTTTATTGCTGTAGTGCTCACTGGATATTTTATTTGATACTTCTTTTTATACTGTTGTGATATTTCCACTTCTTTTTCCCCTTTGTCTCTCAAACTGAGGATGAGAGCCTCTAGAAGGGCTCTGCCCATTTTCGGCGTATTTGATTTTTATCCCATTTTATTACTTTTCTCTTCTTCAAACAAAACTACATAACTTGAACTATCTAGTCCCGCCTCCCAATTAGAGGGGAATATAATGAAAGTACAATGACCAAACGGTTGTAAGATCACTAAGTAGTAAGCTAGGCACAGAGGGGACCACTCATTCTAGCAGCCCTGGGGGTGAGGGTGGAGGATATGAGAGGCTGGACGGGAATGGAGGTGGAGGGAGGACAATTCGGTGATGGGATTTCCCTGACTCAATGTTAATATGTACCTGGAATATTACTGTAAATGATATGTAAGCCACTATGATTAAAATAAAAGTTATATTTAAAAAGGAAAAATATAAACAATGGTGTGTCCTTAAGATTTTCGGCAGATTTACCAAAGGAAACCCTCCAGGCCAGAAGGCAGTCCTGGATAAATGAATAAAATAAATACCTCACCAAGAATACTTTACTAAGTAAGACTTTCAATCTTATTTGAAGAAACAAATTCATGGATTCATGAAGAAACAGATTCATGGATAAACAATAGTTTTATAGACTAAAACCCAACTTTAAAAGAAGAATTGAAGGAGGTTCTTTAACACAAGACAAACACACCAAACTTCTACTAAAAGGTGTCACAAAAATTGTATTACAATAATATTTAATGGACTAAATGTAACAATTAAAAAACACAAAGTAGTTAATGAATCAGAAAATGAAATCCAATGTTCTGCTGCCTTCAAGAAACACATTTGAATAATCAGAGCAATACAGATTCAAACCCAAAAATTGAAATACAACCCTTTAAGCAAACACCACTATTAAAAGCTATATTAATAGACTTCAGGCTTGAAAAATGTATAAAGCACAGAAAGGATCACTCCTTAATAATCAAGAATATGTATATCAGAAATAAACCACACTCATAAACATACATGTACTCCATAAAACATCTGCTACTACACTTGAATAAAGGCATCAGTATCAATGAAATCATAGGTAAAGACTTCAACACCACTTTTTTACTTCTTGATAGTTCAACTAGGCTAAAACTCAGTAAGAAAATACCATCTTTGAAGATGGAATAAAAACTGTTAGTAGATATATAGTTATAAATATATTATATATAGGGCTTTTCATTACCTAAATGCTAGAAAATCTTTATTCTTCAATGTACATTCTCCAAGATATACAACACATAGAGGACAACAAAACACCCTATAAAATCAAGAATATAGAAATTGTATCAAATATCTTTTCAGAACATGATGCACTGAAAATAAGCAAAAAATTCATGGCTTTCTGATATATAAATAATAAAAGAGAAGAACGAGGTATTATTAATCCTATTCATAGCCTTAGAAAATCAAATTTTACAAAATCAACTTTATGAATGGCTTAACCATTGAAAATTATAAAACCTACTTCAAGAAATAAAATGAAATATAAGAAAATTGAAACACACTCCCTGCCCATGGATTATAAGGATTGTCATCACTACAATGGTAATACTCTACAAAGCATTATACAGCTTTAATGCAATCTCTTTAAGAACACCCAGGATTTTTTTTTTATTTTTGGACCACAACTGGTGATGCTCAGGGGTCACTCCTGGCTATGCGCTCAGAAATCGCTCCTGTCTTGGGGCACCATATGGGATGCTGGGGATTGAACTGAGGTCCATCCTGGGTCAGCCGCCTACAAGACAAATGCCCTACTGCTGCACTGTCACTCCAGTTCCAAGAACATTCATGATATTTTTAAAGATATAGACCAAACACTTCTAAAATGTATATGTAATAATAAAATTAAACAAATAGCTCAAGCAATCTTTATGAAAAAAAAAACTGTCAAGCTGTACTACAAAGGGTTGTAATTAAAATGGCATGGTATTAGAATAAAGAATAAAGAAAGACCCTCAGATCAACGAAATGTCTTGAACATCTGCGATAGACCCTCAGGTATATGATCAATTATTCATAGATAAAGCAAGAAATATGAAATGGAGAAATGAAAGTCTCTTCGACAAGTGCTGCTGGCACAATTGGTCATCTACCTGTAAAAAAAAAAAAAAAAGAACTCAGACTTCTGTTTAATGCTGTGCACAAAAGTCAAATCAAATCCAATTTAAAACTTTAAAATTAGACCTACAACTGTAAAGAATATAAAGGAAAATATAAGCAGAACTCTCCATGACATTGAAGCTAAAGTTATCTTTAAGAAGGAGGGGCCAGAGCAGTGGTGCAGAGCGGTAAGGCATCTGACTTGCTGGTGCTAGCCTAGGATGAACCCCAGTTCGATTCCCCGGTGTCCCATATGGTCCCCCAAACCAGGAGCGCTTTCTGAGCTCATAGCCAGAAACACCGGATATGGCCCAAGTTTTTCAAAAAAAAAAAAAAAAAGAATAATGAAACACCACTGACCAAGTAAATGAAAGAAAGAAAAATAAGTGAGAGTACATTAAATTAAAAGCTTCTGCATCTCAAAATAAATCAGGACCAGGCTATAAAGACTTCCCATGTATTGAAAGAAATTATTCACCCCAATACCCATTTGATAAGGGATGAATATCTTAGATATAAAGGCACTGGTAGAGCTTAACATAAAAAAATAAAAAATTTAATTTTAAGTGGGGCAGGCTAGAGGTGAATAGAAATTTTCTCAAATAAGAATGCAGGTGGATAAAAGGCACATGAAATAATGCTCTACCTTATTAATCATAAGGGAGATGCAAATCAAAACAGAGAGACTGTCACACATTTAAAAAAATAAGAACAATTTCTATCACAGATGAGGGAATAAAAGAACTCTCATTTACTTCTAATGGGAATGTAGACTGGTCTAGCCTTTTGGGAAAACAACATGGATATTTCTCAAAAAAGATCTAAAAATTGAGCACCCATCCAACTCAATAATGCTGCTCCTAGGGACCCAAAACACAATGCAGAAAAGGTATCTGCACACATGTTATTTTATCACTAAATGTCAGTGATCACTAAATATCAGTACATTTAATGACTATTTGCAATATCCAGAATTCAAAACAACCCCATTATCAATGCAGTTAAGTAGCTGAAAATTTGTAGTACATCAACACAAAATAACACTATGCAGCTTGTAAGAAAAATGTAGTCATGAAATTTAAGTATGAGTTTGGATCATGGATGAATATGGAGAGAAGTATGCTGAGTAAAATAAGTGAAAAAAAATGGGGTAGGCAAAACATCGTTATGTTCATTTGTGGATATAAAAAGTAATGAGGGCCAAGAGGACTGGACCAAAGTAGGAAACTTGCCACAAGGGTCAAGGGAATGCAGTTAGGGAAGAGAAGGAACAACTATGCCAATAGTATTTGGATATGATCACTCTGGACAATAATTATGTGCTAAAATGAGGTAAAGTCATATCTATTATACCTCTCAATGACAATATTGCAAACCACGGTACCTAAAAAGAAAGGAAATAAAAATGTCTTCAATAGACGCAGACCACGGTAAGGGTAGGAAGTAACTTGGATCATCGATGGTGGGAAATATCCATTGGTAAAGAGATGGATATTGCAGCATTATATGACTGGCACTCACTCATGAACTTTATAACTGTCACACAGAAATTCAATTAAAACATTTATTAAGTAAAAATATGAAATGTCAGGGACCTGACAGCCCCACACCCTTGGTCTGCTTCTGCTGCTGCTTTGCAGAACTTCCTGGTATAGCTGCCTTCGAGGCCTCCCACCCTGGGGCTTAGGAAATGAGTAAATCAAGAAAAAGTTAGCACAAATTGTGCTACCTAACAGGATGCCTGAGGTTTGCTAAACTCTGTTGCAAGCCTTGTTCCTGCTGACCTTTCAAGCATGAGTTAAGATCTAGGTTTAACTTTATGTTTAGTAAGAACATTGGGTAATTGTAAATGTTTTAACGTTAAATACCTTCATGTTACACATTTCTTTCGGCAGGCCCACCCTCCTGCCTTTTTGTGGCTTGGTATATAAGCTCTGTGAACTTTGTAATAAACGACTCTTGATCAGATTCTTGTCTTGAGTCCTGTCTGTTCCCCTCCCCAATTCTTTTACAGGTTAAGTCCTCTTCGTGACCCACGAATAACTGGCGACTCCCGTCCCTGTGGGCAGGTTTGGGTGGTTGCAATGAAAAGTAAAATTCATTAAGGAATTTTAAAATTTAGTAGCAAGTAACTCTTGTTTAAAAAGCATTTTGTACATATTTATAAAACAAACAAGGATAGTTAGTAATTGCTATGTGAGAGGTCTGTTCAAGTAATTTTATATACAGTAGTTTGTTTGATTTTCATATGACTCTATGAAGTACTACTTTTCAGATCTTATAAAAGGTAACAGAGTTGTAAAATGGTTTGCACATGCTCACACAAGGATTATTAAATGTCATATATGGCTATATAGGTTGTGCACTGTACAATTTAGCTTAAATAAGAATTTATATCAGTTTTTACATAATTTGCTCATTCCTGAACACCAGATTCTGAACTAAAGAAGAATTTTTAAACTCTCTACTGGTCCCTTAAGGAAGATTAGATAAAATTCACTTATAGAGATACTCATTATAGAACTGTTTATGACAACAAAAAATGGGAAAAACAATTGAAATGAACTGGCTAATTACACAAAATTCCAAACTATTTCATAAACTATTTTTGAACAAATAATATATGCTTACAGGAAAGAAATTTAAAGGTCACATTAAATTATTATAAAACATGAATAGAAGCAGTACACAAGAATATAAAACTAAACCAAAGAAGTAAAAAGAGACCAACAACAAACTTAACTTTCTGACAAGATAGCATATCTTCTACAACCAGCCATATATCTTATGGCAAGTTATCTGATTCATCATGTATAGAGCAGGTAAGAGTCCTCAACGAAATGAAACACTTAAATATTTATGTATACTTTTGGATATTTCTTATTCTAATATATCATTGATGTCCAATCAGTGTATCTCAAACCACACTATACCTGATAAAGGGACTCATTATAGTGTGAAAAATAAAGAACAAGGCTCCTTAGTTCTAACGTCCTGATTCTGTTTTTTGCAGAGTTGCATCTTCCAGATTTGGTGATGATTTTCTCCTGTCAAGTTTTTCAAGACGTGTTCAAAGGCAGATATAGAAATTAAGAATGGCAGAGAAAATTCCAAAAGCCTAGCAGCAGTGTAGAAGCTACCACAGTTCAGGGGAGCAGAAGAACCTAAAAAAATAGGGAGACCAGCTCTTTCCCTCAAAAGTAAAACCCCAAAATTCTCAAGCCTGGTAATGAGGCACCTGACTATTGGAAAGGAAAACTGACCATCACCAGATCAAAAAAAATCTATTTTCTAAGGAGATTGCTGCAGAAAAATGCAGTGGTGAAGACACAGACCACTCCGCATTTTCTTTTTTATTTTATTGAAATAATTATGATTTACAAAGTCCTTAATAGTTGGATTTTAGACATACAATGAATCGGGGCCATTTCCACCACCAGTTTCGAGCTCCAGCAATATTTCTAGAGTGCTTCCCTGTCATGTCAATATAATAGATTTGTTTTAAATTTTGGTTGTTATAGTTTGGGTCTCTTGATTTTTATCATTGTTAGCTTTGGTTTGGATATTTAATTCTGTCCTTTTTTTTCTCCACCAATGCACCTAAGATACATGGCCCCTGGCCCCACCTATCTATTGTTTTTTTTTATTTTATTTAAAAATGCAGGAATGAGATAAAACAAAGTAATTGTGTCCTAAGTTTTTATAATAAAGGCAGGAGTTTCTCTGTCTAAAAGATAAAAAGGGGGTGGCATTTTTGCACAGGTACAGCAAAAGTTGTAGAGAGTCGAAAGGAAAATCTTTGACCTATAAATAGTGTCCCTATGAAGCATCAGCCATATGACAGACTTTGGGTATATTAAGTTGTCTAACCCCAAAGTCTTTCTTTATGATCCCAGGAAAAATTTTACTCAAGTACAGTAGTAACAATCAAGCTTAGTTAAGTAGAGATCTTGGGTTTTGCATTGATCTCAAGTCTAAATCAAGGTGTCACGGAGCATCTTCTGTTTTCATCTCACCCTCAAGTGGTGAGGCAAGGAAACCTGCCCTGAAAGCAAGTTGTAACTTTGTCCAAGTCGCCAGGGTGTCATATAAACTCACCCTGGAGCAAGTTAGTGCCAGAACATCATTAGGGCCTTCCGTAGAAATTCAATTCCTGGTGCTGGTGCAGGAGATCATGTCAGTTCTAAAGATAGGAAACAAGGTTCAGGGATGAATAGCAGATGTCTGATCAACTGAAGCCCAATTCAAGTCACTATGACAAAATTAAGGAAAAAGCTCCTTGCAATATCAAATTTAGAAGTTTCTATTCCTCTTAGATAAGAACTTCTTTATAAACCTAAGAATTCCCCATTTTAATATGCCTATAAAAAAGGAATAATGCCACATGATACTACTGATGCATATGAGGCTAAGAATAACAAGGTAAAACAATCATGCTTCTAACATGAATTCAGAACCCAAGAGAAACTTATCTACTAGAATTTCCTAATAAACAAATCCAAAAAAGGGAATGGTGGAAAACTACATCTTCATAAAGAAATACACAATAAGAATTATACCTATTAAGGAAGTTTATGAAGAAAATATACATATCCCCTTTAAGTCTTTCAAAATAGTCTGGAGGGATAAAATCCAGAGCATAACTTCATCCTGTGACATGGCCTTGTGAAGTCTGAAAAATGGCTCATATTCCTTCTAGCCAACGAGCCCACCACAGCATATTAAAAAATAATAATAATACCACCACACTGCAAAGGTCACAATGAGAGGGCAAAACAGAAATCCACTACACCTAGTAAACAGATATTGTAGTTCTAAAGACCCAACCAATGTCGGCTACCTATATAGCCTCTCTGATAAGGACTTTAGAAAGGAAATGTAGAGGATATTCAAAGAACTCAAAGAAATCATAGAACAGGCAACCAATAAGATTCAAGAGAATATGACAGTAGAAACGAGATAACTTCAGACACATATGACAGAAATAAAAATAACTTGGTAGGGAAAATGAAAAACTCACTGGAAGGCCTCACCAGCAGAGTAACAGCTGCTGAAGACAGAATCAATGAGCTGGAAGATGGGCTGCGAAACACCTCCATACAGCAGAAGAAGCTAGAAAAGAGCTTTAAAATAAATGAACAGAGATGGAAAAAAACTCAAAATCAACAAACAGGAGAATCACCATTTCCCTAAAGGTCCTGCTTCATTGCTGACCCTCTACAGTTCCCTTCAGGGACACTAATCTGACCACATTTCAGTTAAGTTGAATTTTTGGAAAACTTCTCTGATGCTGTCATTCCTAAAGGAACACTTCAATTTAACAGAATGGACAGCTAACAATAGCTTGCTAACCTTCTGCCATTGTATTAAGGACTTCACTGGAGATACGAAATTTTTCACAAATGTGCTTGCTACTGTAATTTTTTTCTTTTTTCTTTTTCTCTCTTCCATGTTTCTTTTACCAAATTATATTTTAGACTTCTATTGAGACCATTGTGCATTACAAGTCCCTCATAGTTGTATTTCAAGCATACAGTGACAGTGAATTAGAGCCATTCCCACCACCAGTGTTGACCTCCCTCCAATAAAGTTCCCAGCATCCCATACATCCACCCTTACCCCCCTGGTCTACTAGTGTCACAGGTCCATTTTATGTTTAGACTGTTGTAGTTTGGGCCTCTTGGTTCTATTGTTCTAGTCTACTGTCATTGAATATGGCTTGGGTATTTAGTTTTGACCTTCATAGAAATATGTGGTTAAAAAATATTTCATGCCCCTTGGTTCTATGAAAAAGGCAGAAGCTCCTATCAAGAAGATATAAATGCAAATTGCATGATTGTATCATTTTAATCACTATGTTGTATTCCACTGTATATGTACCATATCTCTATGATGCACTTGTCTGTTGTTGAGCATCTAGGTTGTTTCCAAGTCTTGTCTATTGTACAGAGTAGTGCAATGACTATTTACTGAGTGTTCAGACATCCTTTGGATGAATGTTTTGCTTTCCTGAGGATAGATACTGAAGAGAGGGATTTATGGGTCATAAATTTATGGGTCATTAATTTTGAATTTACAGAAATCCCTCTATACTGTTAACCATAGGGTTGACCAGGCAGCATTCCTTACCAGCTATGAAGGAGACTTTCTTTCTTACCACATTCCTACCAACAGAGGTTGTTACCATTATTTTTTATATGTACCATCTTCAGTGGTATAAGATAAGATCTTGTTTTCTTGATTTGGATTTCCCTAGGATAAGTGATTATGAACTTTTTTTTTTTTTTGGTTTTTCGGGCCACACCCATTTGATGCTCAGGGGTTACTCATGGCTAAGCACTCAGAAATTGCCCCTGACTTGGGGGGACCATATGGGACACCAGGGGATCAAACCGTAGTCCTTCCTTGGCTAGCACTTGCAAGGCAGACACCTTACATCTAGTGCCACCTCACCGGCCCCAGATGAACATTTTTTATATGTCTGTTGGTCATCTGTTGGTGTTTCTCAGAGAAGTGTCTGTTCATTTCCTCTTCCAATTTTTGATGCTTTTTGTCAGGTTTTGTGGGGCTAACCTTTATATGAGATATATAAAAAGATATAGCTTAGATGTACAAAAGCCAAACCTTAATCTAATGTGTTGAGTGCAAAATTTTTTCCCAATTACTTACAAGCCTTCTAGTTTTAACCCATGTCTCTTGTTTCTTTTGCCATACAGAAACTATTTTTAGTTTGATGTAGTCCTATTTATTTAGATTTGATACCAATGCATCCTATCATCAAAGAATTTTTGAGGTGTAAGTCTTGGAGTATTCTGCCTATTGTTTTCCTCAATAAACTTTATGTTTCGGATCAGATATTCAAGTCTTTAATCCTTTTTTTAATTTTGGATTTGGGGCCACACCCAGTGTCACTCAGGGGTTACTCCTAGCTCAGTGTTCTGAAAATGCTCTTGGCAGGTTCGGGAGATGATGGGAATCAAAACCGCATCTGTCCTGGGTCAGCAGCCTGCCAGGCAAATGCCCTACTGCTGTGCAATCACTCCAGTCCCTCTTTTCATCCATTTTGAGTTGACTTTTGTGTAAGGTGTGAGATATGGATCAATCTTTAATTTCTTACATATGGTTAGCCAATTGTTGAAGATACTGTTTTTGTTTCATTTCAGATTCTTTGTTCCATTGTCAAAGATTATTTGGAGGTTTGTCAGTAGATATTCTATTCTGAGGCATTGGTCTAAAAGTCTGCTTTTGTTCCAGTACCATACTATTTTGATCACTGTGGCTGTGTAGTAGAGCTTCAAGTTAGATGAAGAGATGCTTCCCAGTTTCTTGTTTTTTAAAATAGATTTATCTGTCTTAAATCTTTTATGATTCCACACAAACTTTATAATTGATTGTTCTAAGTCCTTAAATTTAAATAATGATGTCTGAATTTGAATAGAGATTGCATTATATCTATATAGTAGTTTAGGTAAGATGATCATTTTAATGATATTGATTCTTGCAAACTATGAGCATAGAATATTTTTCCATTTCCTTAGGTCCTCTTCAATTTCTTTCTGTTATGTTTTAAAATTTTCATGGTATAGGTCTTTTGCCTCTCTTGTAAAATTGATTCCTAGGTATTTGATAGTGTTAGACACTATTTTAAATGGGATAGACTTTTTGATCTCTTTTTCCTCTGAGTCATGATTTGTATAAAGGAATGCCATTGCTTTTTATTTATTGACTTTGTAGCCTGTCACTTTTCAGTATTGGTTTATTGTTTTGAGGGGTTTTTCTGTGGACTATTTAGGGTTTCCAATGTTTATCATAGCATCTGCAAATAGGGATAGTTTGACTTCCTCTTTTCCTATTTGAATTTCTTTTATTTCCTTCTCTTGTCTGATTGCTATTGATAGGATTTCTAATACTATATTGAATAAGAGTGGAGACAGTGGACAGCTTTGCCTAGTGCCTGACCTTAGTAGAAATGCTTTCAGTTTTTTGCCAATATGGATAATATTGGCTGTGGTCTTCTTATAGATGGCTGTTACTGTCTTAAGGAAGGTTCCTTCCACCCCTATTTTGGAGAGAGTTTTCATCATAAATGGGTGTTAGATTTTGTCAAATGCTCCTTATGCATCAATTGATAAATCATGTGAGTTTTATCCTTTTTTATATTGATATTGAGTATGATGTTGATTGATTTGAGTATGTTGAAACATTCTTGCATCCCTGGGATGAAACACACTGGTCATGATGTACAACCTTTATAATGTATTGTTGGTTTGGGTTTGCTAATAGTTTACTAAGAATTTTGCATTCATATTTATTAGTGAGATTCGTCTCTAGTTTTTTTTTTCGTGGTGGTATCTTTGTCAGCTTTGGGAATGAGTGTGATATTAGCTTCATAAAACAAATTAGGAGGATTCCCGTCTTTTTATGTTTTGGAAGAGTCTAAGTATCAATGGTAGTAACTCTTCTAAATGTTTGAAAGAATTCACCTGTAAACATATCTCGCCCTGACCTTTCATTCTAAGGGTGTTTCTTAATTAGTGATTCAATTTCCTTAATTGTGATCAATACTTAGTAAATAGTGGGCTTTCTCCTTCCTCCTTATTAAGTATCAATAGATGATATATTTCCAATAACCTGTCCATTTCTTCTGGATTCTCTAGCTTAAATGAGTACAGTAGTTCATAATAAGCCCTGATAATGTCTTGGATTTCTTAGGATTCTTGGATTTCTTTTAATCTCTTCCCTTTCATTTCTGATACTATTTTATTTGAGTCTTTGGGTTTTTCTTTTGTTTTTTTGTTTTTTGTTTTTTGTTTTTTTTTTGCTTTTTTTCTTGTGAGTATTGCAAGAAATGTTATTATTTCCTTTGTTTTCTGCTTGCATTTGGGTTGCTTTTTCTTGGGTGTTCAGAAATTTAAAATGTCCATTTATGTTGTTGATTTTGTCATTCTTCTTTCCTAACATAGGTCTGTATTTCTATAAGTTCGCCTCCTCCCAATTACTGCTCTTGCTGTGTCCCATAGATTTTGGAAATTTTTTTTCATTATCATTCAACTCAAGGAATCCTTTTATTTCTTTCTTGATTTTCTCTTTGAACCAGTTTTTGTTGGGCAGCATGCTGTTTAGTCTCCAGGTGTTAGATTTTTCTCCACATCTTTTTACAAGCAATCTTGATTTCTGTGGCATTGTGGTCTGATAGGGTGCATGGTATAATTCTTATATTTGTGACGATATGAAAGTTAGTCTTTCATCCTAAAACATGATCTATCTTAGATAAGGTTCCATGTGCACTAGAAAATGTGCATTCAGCTTTCTCAGGATAGAAGACCCTGTATAGATACATTAGTCCTAGTTCTTCTAGTTTCTCACTTAGGTGTCTTGTGTCTTTGTCAATGTTCTGCCTAATGGATCTGTCCATGGCAATAATAACATGTTAAATCTCCCACTACTATTACATTTCCATTCATAGATTTCTCTAGGTTTGTGAGCAAAAGCCTTACATATTTTCCTGGCTCTACATTTGATGCATAAATGTTAATCAGTTTTAGCACTTCTTGGTCTAATGTTCCCCTGATCAATAGGTAGTGTCCATCTTTGTCTCTGAGTTCTTAGTTGAGGTTGAATGCAATTTGGTCTGATATAAATATGGCTGTCCCAACTCTTTTCTTTTTTTGGTTTTTGGGTCACACTCGGTGACGCTCAGGGGTTACTCCTGACTAATGCACTCAGAAATAGCTCCTGGCTTGGGGGGACCATATGGGATGCCGGGGGATCTAACTGCGGTCCTTCGTAGGCTAGAATTTGCAAGGCAGACACCTTACCTCTAGCGCCACCACTCCAACCCCACATCCCAGCTTTTATTTCCAGCAGCTTGTATAATTATTGTCCATACCTTTACTCTGAGCCTGTGTCTATCCTGAATGTGTAAGTTTGTTTCTGGCAGGCAGTAGATATCCAGGATTTGTTTCCTAATCTAACCTTCTACTCTGCTTTTTGATGGAAGAGTTTAGTCCATTAACATTTAAGGAAATTATTAATAGAGAGGATTGCTGTGCCATTATATTGTGTAGAATTGTTGTTACAATTGGGTATTTGGGTTGTGTAATTTGTCTTCAAGTAGTTCATTTAGAGTTGATTTGGTCGCACAAATATTGCAAGTTTGTTTTGTTTTGGCCCAGAATGCTTTAAGTCTCCCTCCCATGAAAATGAGAGTTTTTCTGGGTATTGGAGTCTAGGTTAAAAGTTTCTTTCATTCAGCAGTTTAAATATGTCATTCTATTCTTTTCTTGCCTAAATTATTTCAAATGGAAGCTCTCATTTGATTCTTGTGTTCTTTCCTTTAGACTCAAGGTTTATTTTTTCCTTTCCTGCTTTAAAAAGTTCATTTCTCTCTGCTTTTTGTCATTTAGCTTACTATATGTCTTGGAGTTGTTGTGTTAGGATCTATTTTGTTTGCTATTCTTTTTGCCTCTTGGATTTGTACAGTAGCCTCTTTCCAAAGAGTGGGAAAGTTCTCTTCTGTTATTTCCCACACTGCTTGTTCTTTCCCTCTCCCCTTTTCCTTCCCTTCTGGTATTCCTATAAATTATAAATTGTTTCTTTTGTCTTTGTTCATTAAGTAACTGACATTTTCTTCCAATATTTTGTCTCTTGTTTCCTTATTGGCTTCTTTGTCATTGCTGATTTGTAATTTTTCTTGGGTTTATGTGATTTTCCACATGTGTAATTCTGCTATTATGGCTTGCTAACATGTTTTAGAGTTCTCTTAGTTTCTTTTGTATGGATTCTCTCATCTTCTGATATAGTTCTTTTTTGAGTTGGTTGAATTGTTTATCTATAGATTTCCTAATTTCACAGGCTAGTCATTCCTTGATTTCTATTGTTAGACATTAAACGATTTTCGGTCCTCATCTACTAGGTTCATGCATTTTGGTGGACTTGAAAATTTGCTAGAATTTCTCACCATATCCCCAGATAAAGTGTTTTTTTTTAGTTTGCCCATTATCTTTGCATTTGCTGAAGTTTCAGGGTGTTTTAAAAAGTGGTCTACTGAACTATTTGTGTAGGAGGTGTTTAGATATGTATCAAATTTTGAGTTTATTTTTTCTAGACAAGTGAGGTTATATAAGTATGATAGAGGTCTTGCAAATGACCGATGTGTTATAACACATCTGCATGTTTTGGGAACCAGGGAGTGCTTAGGCAGAGCCTGCAAACCTGAGCCAGTAGCTGGACTTCCATTCTATTTTTTTCTTTTATTTTTTTCAAGAATTTCACTTTCACTTATCTGGAAACAAATTATTATTATTATTTTCAACTATATCAACTATGTGATGCATTTTATTCAAATAAATAATTTTTAATGCATTGGTAGAGGTTGTTAATGATTGTTCAACTAAAGATTTGGCATGAGAATATAAATTGCTTTTTATGAAATTTCACTCAATAATAGTTGATTTTTATGGGATAATATTAAATGTTTAAATATCTAACAAAATAAAAACAAATGCTAAGTATAATTCATCTATAAATCAGATCTTACAAAAAATTTTTAGGCTTCTAAGTCTTCATTAATGGCCCTCTTTGATTCATTTATTGTTATCTATTTTATAAAAGGTTAGTTAAACATTAGTCTATATAAGATACATCTAGGGTTACAAAATTTGCAAGTTCCATTTCAAGATCATCTTTGGAAAAATCATTTAAATGAATCAATATAATCAATGGCATGTGCCATTTTATTTATTTTATATTTATTTATACATATAACATGCCGCTATTTTTATTACATATATAACCCATAAAATTATCACCATAATCAAAATTATGTAAAAACTCACCACTTTTGAGTTTCCTGAACTTTTTGTCTGTTGTATGTTATTCATTTTAATTATTAAAAAATATTGGGTCTGGAGAGATAGCATGGAGGTAAGGCATTTGCCTTTCATGCAGAAGGTTCAAATCCTGGCATCCCATAGGATACCCATGCCTGCCAGGAACGATTTCTGAGCATAGAGCCAGGAGTAACCCCTGAGCACAAAAACCAAAACCCCCCCCCAAAAAAAAGAGAGAGAGAGAGAGAGAGAGAGAGAGAGAGAGAGAGAAATATCAAATCAAATTGATTAATACTTTCCCCACTTAAACATATGAGCTGTTTCAACTTTGGAAATACTATAATTAAAGTTGTTCAAAAATAAGTGAACAAACAGTAATAGACCTTGGATATTCTACAAGAACAACATAAGAATCATAGAGTTTCTAGGGAGACAGGAAGAAAACCCCTATGAAGAAGCAACAGTCAAAGAAATCATTGTTGAGAAGTTCCCAGACTGAAGAATGCATGCATCAACATCATGGATGCCTGAAGGCACATTCTAGTCACAACGATGAAAAACACAGATTGTGGGCCAGAGCAGTGGCACAGAGTGGTAAGGCATCTGCCTTGCCAGCACTAGCCTAGGATGGACCATGGTTCGATCCCCCAGTGTCCCATATGTTCCCCCAAGCCAGGAGCAATTTCTGAGCTCATAGCCAGGAGTAACCCCTGAGTGTCACCGGGTGTGGCCCAAAAAAAAAAGAAAAAAGGAACATTATGCAGCCGTCAGGAGAAATAAAATTTTCCTATACATGGATGTACATGGAATCTATCATGCTGAGTGAAATAAGTCAGAGGGAGAGAGATAGACACAGAATAATCTCACTCATCTATGGGTTTTAAGAAAAATAAGTCACTTTTGCAACAATCCTCAGAGACATTGAGAGGAGGGCTGGAACTTCCAGCTCACTTCAAGAAGCTCACCACAAAGAGTGGTGAGTGCAGTTATAGAAATAACTACACAGAGAACTACTATAACCATGTGAATGAATGAGGTTACTGGAAAGCCTGTCTGGAGTACAGGTGGGGGTGGGGTGGGATGGAGAGAGATTTGGGACATTGGTGGTGGGAATGTTGCACTGGTGAAGGGGGTGTTCTTTACATGACTGAAACCTAATCACAATCATATTTGTCATCAAGATGTTTCAATAAAGATATTAATGATATCTTCAAACAAAACCACATAACTTGAACTAGCTAGTCCTGCCCCTCAATTAGAGGGGGAAATAAAGGAGGCATCAGGACCAAACAGGTGTAAGACTACAAAGTAATAGGATAGGTACAGAGGGGACCACATATTCTAGCAGCCCTGGGAGTGAGGGAAGAGGATATGGAAGGTAGGACAAAAACGGAGGAGTAGGGAAGACAAACCGGTGATAGGAATCCCCCCTGATTTTATGTAAATATGTACCTAAAATATTATTGTCAACAATATGTAAGCCACTATGATCAAAATAAAAATTATGTTTAAAAAAAAAAAAGAAAGAGATCTTTCTGGGCATTTTCCATTCACCCCTGAACCAGGAAAGTCATCCACGAAACATCCAGGCTGGTCTATAACATCACCTGGAAGCAATCCTCTACCACGGAAGACCCTACACTGCTCAGACATCGACCTAATCAAAAGAGACTTCCCTTAACACTGAGAAGACTTAACAACCACAACGACCTGCTTACAGGACAGGGCTCCCTGCATTGCCCTTTGATTGTGAGGTGAAACGAGAGGACACTCCATATCCTGACTTCAATGTAGGATATGCAGATTCCAGAATCTTTAATACAGAAACATGATACCAACAACAGAGACTGTGTGAAAAATAAAAGTGTGTTGGCACTACAGACAATGTCTTGGATTGGACCATCTAGCTTGCCTGGAGCTTAGAGTTGTTCTTGTGCCAGGAAACTTCAGGGGTCGGGTCTCTTTGTATTTAGGCCAAGGTTATTTCTTTCCATGTCCCTCATATTTTGATGGGCCTATGCAAACAACAATTGCCACTCTAACACCATTTTTACTGTGCTCCTTTGACTCTAATCCTTAAAAAGAACCCACTTAAAATTTGAGGCTAACTTAAGCTAATATGCATGTATATGGAAATGTAAAAAAATACTATGCCTGTAATGTTTAAGGAGTTACGTAAGTTTTATGGCTTTAGATTGCCTTGTATACTGTTAAGAAATATTATAATGTGTTACAATCTGGGGATTTGAGGAACAAAGTAATTGTACATGGATTCTGTCTTATTTATCTTAATGTTCTTTGGTTCTTTGGATGAAATTTCAAAGTTAAGATATCAGCAAGGGGACTTCTGAGAATTATGTTATGGGTGATTGTCCTTCCACTGTAACTTTACCTTGTCCTCTTTCTTTGCATCCTTGTTCTCATAATTAAAAATTAAAAAATTAAAAAAAAGATATTAATGATAAAAAAAGGAAACCACAGATTGAGATAGAGTACTGAAAGAAGCAATATCAAAAAGGAAACTTACCTTTAGTAGAGAATGACTTACAAATAAGGTATTTTGGGAATATATACATAAGAAAAGAAACAGAACCTAGTACTTTTCCTTGATTTGTGATCCTTAGTCCCTAATCAACTCTTTTTTAGTTAGAATAAAGAGCTTTCATGGGTGGTGGGGACAGGAAAATGGATGGACAAAATTCACTTCCACACCATCCTTGATGGTGTACCACCATCTCAGAGCATCAAAATATAATTACTGCACTATATTTAGTCATAGAATATTTACAGGAACATTGTAAAAGCCTTCCCAGGACATTCATTCACTTATCAGGTATTACTTGGACAATTCTACATGCCAGGTTAATTTATAGGCACTAGGGAAGGGCACTTAAAATGTTCCCTGCTTCAAGAAGCTCACATTGGGGTGAGAAAAAAATAGACAAATATGCACAGTGTCAGATGGGGATGAATATAATTTAAAAAATAAAGTAGGTTAAGAGAAGAAGATTGGGATGTAAGGTATTGTTTTATTTCAAATACTCAAATGATCTCTTTGGAGAGTTGATTTCTAGTAAAGGCTATATGGAAAACAATCATTGTATGAAAGATACGTGAAAGATACCCAAGCAAAGTGAACCAGCAGTGAATGAGAAATAAAACTAATGGGACTTCAGAGGAGCAACAGTAAGAGTATGAAGAAGTATGTACTGGTAAAAACAGGAAGATGTGTTTTAGGCTTTGGTGCTCATATAGTGCTCATATAGTGCTTGATTTACACCCTTTCACACTCAAAAATCACTATAGTGTTTGAATGTAAGAGTAACTTTCAAGGGCAGAAAACACATAGCCCAGAGGTAGATCACCAGCCTTACATGTGTGGGCCTTGGGTTTGATACCTGGCACAGCAAGTAGACAGGACCTAGCCTAAGTTTTAAATGTAAGTAAGGACTTTTGTTGGAGAACAGATTGGCAAAATGTCAGACCACTTAGGCTAGGATGACAGCTAAAGGTTGTCTTAGATTGGGGGCATCTTAGATTGGGGGTTCCAGTGAAAAAGGGTAGTTAGATTCTAAATATATTTTAAAAGTGTAGATGATAAAATTTGTTGACACATTAGCCACATCAGCTAGAAAAGATAAGCTAGGGATAAAGGATGACTTTAAGAATTTTGATCCTAGAATCTGACAGCATGTGCTACAAAAGTAAAAGCTCTGACAGAACTAAAAAGGCCATAGCTAAAGCAAGCCTTGGGAAAAATAAGGTGGGAAGCATCACCTTTCCCAACTTAAAACCGTGCTACAAAGTGGTAATAATTAAAATGACCTGGTTTTGTAATAAAAACAGACTCTCAGATCAGTAGAATAGAATTGAATATCCTGAGACAGGTTCTCAGGTATACAATAAGTTAATTTTTGATCAAAGAGGTAAAACTGTGAAGTGGAATAATGAAAGGCTCTTCAATAAGAAGTTCTGGGGAAAAGTCAGTTACATGTAAGAAAAACTGAACTCATATCTCTTCCCAACACCACGCACAAAGATCCAAAGTGAATTGAAGTCCTTGATAATACCTGAAGCCATAAGATATATAGAGGAAATATAGGCCTAATTCTCCATGACATTAAAACTATAAAGTCATCTTTAAGGATGAAACACTCTGGGAGCCGGAGAGATAGCATGGTGATGTTTGCCTTGCAAGCAGCTGATCCAGGACCTAAGGTGGTTTGTTCAAATCCCAGCGTCCCATATGGTTCCTCGTGCCTGCCAGGAGCTATTTCTGAGCATATAGCCAGAAGTAACCCCTGAGCACCACCGGGTGTGGCCCAAAAACCAAAAACCAAAAAAAAAAAAAAAAAAAAAAAAAAAGGATAAAACACTCTGACCAAACAAGGAGAGGATAAGCAAATGAGACTACATTAAACTAAAACTAAAAAGTTTCTGCAACTTAAAGGAAATGAGAACATGGATACTAAGACTGCCTAAGAACAAGAGAAAGTGTTCACCCAATAACCATCTGATGAGGGTTAATATCTAAAATATATAAGGCACTAGTTGTGCTTACCAAGAAAAAAAAAGCTAGTCCCAGTAAGATATAGGTAGAAAAAAATGACATTTTCTCAAAGAAATACAGGTAGCCATATATAATTCTCTACATTGACACATGTATCACCTGAGTATATAGTACCTAAGAACATGTCACCGCATCTTCTCTCTTAAAATTATACTTTCCTATTTTCAGACAGGGGTGTGTATCAAAGCTCTCTCCATCTTTGGGGAAGTCTGTAACCTTGACTATGCTATTTTCTTTCTTATTCTTTCCCTCTCCATCCTCAGTACCTCTGAATGAAATCTGTTTATATTTCCAAAAAATGCTTCACATCATTAATCAGAAGGGAGTTGCAAATCAAAACGACAATGAGATACTATGTCCAGGCTAGAGACTGGCACATATCAAAAAGAACAGGAACAACCAGTACTGGTGGGGATGAAGGGAAACATGAACTATCCTTCACTGCTAGTCAAGCCTTTTTGAAAAACAACATGGGGATTTCTCAAAAAACTAGAAATTGAGTTTCTATATGACCCAGTAATACTGCTCCTTGGAATATATCCTCGAGACCTAAAAACACAGTGCAGAAAAGGAACCTGCACTGCTATGTTTATTAAAACACTACTTACAATGCCATAATCTAAAAAAAAAACCCAAGTGTCCAAGACAGAATTTGTAGAGAACCTATAGTACATCACACAATGGAATATTGCACAGTTGTGAAGAAAAATTAAATAATTAAATTTGATTACACACGAATGGATATGGAGAAACCATGCTAAATGAATTGAGTCAGAGAAATAGGGACAAACAGAATGATCACACTCATTTGTGGTATATAAAAATAGTATTGTTAATAATACCCAAAGACAATAGAGATGAGAACCAAGAGAAAAGTACATTGTAGGAAGTTTGCCACAAAGAGCAGGGGAGCTCAGGTAGGGCAGAGAAAGGACCACTCTGACAATAATCACTGGAATGATCACTATTGACAAGAACTAAGTGCTTAAAGGAGATAAAGTGATGTGCATGATAATCCTCATAACCATACTGTAAACCACATTATTTAAAGGAAGAGGGAAGAGAAAAATAGGGAGGAAGAAGAGGAGGAGGAGGAGAAGAGTAGCAGAAGGAGGAGGAAGAGAAGAAGAAGAACGAGAAGTAGGATGAGGAAGAGGAGGAGGTGGAGGAGGAGAAGAAGAAGAAGAAGAAGAAGAAGAAGAAGAAGAAGAAGAAGAAGAAGAAGAAGAAGAAAAGAAGAAGAAGAAGAAGAAGAAGAAGAAGAAGAAGAAAAGAAGAGGAAGAGGAGGAGAAGAAAAAGAAAGAAGAAAAGAAGAAGAGAAGAAGAAAAAGGTGAAGAAGAAGATGAAGAAGAAGAAGAAGAAAAGAAGAGGAGGAGGAGAAGAAAAAGAAAGAAGAAAAGAAGGAAAAGGTGAAGAAGAAGAAGAAGAAGAAGAAGAAGAAGAAGAAGAAGAAGAAGAAGAAGAAGAAGAAGAAGAAGAAGAAGAAGAAGAAGAAGAAGAAGAAGAAGAAGAAGAAGAAGAAGAAGAAGAAGAAGAAGAAGAAGAAGAAGAAGAAAAGACTCTGGCATAGAGGCAGGCAGGATATAGAGTAGAAAAGAAACTACAGGCATTGAAGGCAGGACATATGCACCGGTGAAGAGATGGATGTTGAACATTAATTGTATGATTGAAACTCAATCATTAAGAACTTTTTTATTGTATCTCATGATTTTCAAATAAAATGTATTTTAAAAAATTTAACTAATTAAGAAAAATGCGAAAGTAAAGAAAAATGGCTGCTGGTTCTTTTTAGGTAATCTGGTTCTATTGACTGATACTGATATCTCTGTGGCATACTTAGAAAGTAAGATTCCTCCTCGTTCTGCATTGAACTACAGAAGCCAGCTGCCATCCCTGAAATCCTCTGACAGGACTGGCCCAGGTCTAAGACTTGCCCTTATCAAAAGTTCAAACCACCAAATTTGTTTCAGATCTATAAATCCTTGACCTCATTTCTGCAGTATTCACATAACACTTTATAGTACATCTTATAACCAGAAGTATCACAAGAGATCCGAGGGAGGAAATTATATGGTAACTAACCAACCTCAGTGAACCTGAACAACAACACACAAGAGTTGACTTGCATCAAACAATAAATCCTTGGATACTGACTTTAATAACACTCTGATGAGATATTAAAATCATTTCAAATTCACCTGTGTTCATCTAAGCTGTGGTCATTCCATTTGCCTTTGTGTTGTAAAAATCAACACCAAGAAATTTGTTTGTGCCTGCATGGATGGTGGGTGGGAGATTGAGGACATTCGTGAAGCTCGCACTGGAAGTGAGCTTGGTGTTTGAATACTTAATGCCTGAAATGACTGTATTCTGCAGTTTGGGAAGTCATGATGTTATAACAAAAATCAGAAAAAATGGAATATACTCAGTTGAATAACATCTACCTATTCAGGTGGATATGATATTAGAAAGTTTGGACTGATAGGTGTTTAACTCAGGAGAAAGGGGAATGCTGAGAAAGATATTTGAAAGTTATCCCCCATAAAGCTGGTATTTGAAACCATGAGTGCCTTTTTAAGCTTCTGAATTTTACTAAATGACTGGATTTATGCACTGGTTAACGGGATAAAAATGGAACAATTGAAATCTCTAGAGCTTACATAGTAGAAAAGCCTCTGGACATGAAGATTACAGTTTATAAGCCCTGTGAAAGGAATTTGCTGGATAAAACTGTGAGTATGACCAAAGGAAATCATTTGTATCAAAACTATCAAAAATTATTTATAGAATTCATTGACATGATATCTGAGACATACACATGAAAAATATGTTACATGAAGATATAATTATAATATATGAAATGCTTATATGTGATAATGTATGCTTAATTATTCAATGTGTATATATAAGCATGTATGCTTAATCATATAGCATTAAGCTTCATTTTTAAAATGTTTTATTTTTAAGGTCTAGTACTCCTTATCAAACAAGATTTTTAAATAGCTTCTTTTTCTGTTCCTCGTCTGTTCTTAAAACAAAATTCCAGTTTATAAGATGATTCTGACTATGCCAAACACTTAGAATTTGGGGAAAGCAATTTTTACAGGCTAACTTGGGTTCTGTTATCATTTTTTGAAAGATGACACTTGATTTCTCACCTGATGTGCTAAAGAATGGCAGAGAGGAGGTCTCTGGGGAACAAATGATATTTTTCATAGCTTAAACACTAAAAATAACAGCCCATATCACTGAATCTCATTACCTAGCAGCCATTTCTTGAGTTTCTGCCTTCTACCACGGTGTTCACACGATGCCTTTCAGAAACCCACACATCTTCCTACCCCCATTACACATAAACGCATGCACATTCACACACCATCAGTTATCCTGTTACCTCTGGTAAACTCAGAAAATGTGTCAGGACTAGAAGCTTCTCTTGTCATGTTGTTATCATTTACTGCCTGGAAAATGAGTCTGTAGTTGTTCCTTGTGTGGCATATTTGGGTAGAAGAAGTGAGAATAATGGATGCAGCTGCACGTCTAGCATGCTGCAAGGATAGAGATTCAGACCCAGAGTGAATTAGGAAAAGATAAAACCCAAACCAGAAGCATGACCTGGATCACTCAAGTTTTGTCAATCACTGTTTACATCATGCTTATCCATAAAGTAGATAGTGGTAATATTTCTGTGTATTATAAGCTGCTATTCCCTGAGAAGTCAAAAAGTTTATTGTAGCCTTGCAAATAAAGTGTAAATATTTGACAGACAATGGAGAGGACATGAAATCCATATTTTATTAGCCATGGGTCCAGACCTCCGTACACCTCAAACAAAAGACTATAAAGTGAACTAAATATTATGCCTGGGGAAAACTACTAAACAGCACAAGAATTCTCTAGTCCTACTCTGTTAATTGCCCACAGCTCCTATTGCAAGATTCTGGGAGGAATAATCAGCTAGCATAGCACAACACACCAAAAACTTTCTTCTTTCCCTCTTCCTACATCACCAAGACTTCACTATCTTCTGAAGAGTTGCATTTCACATGTACCCAACTTTAGCAGAAGATAGTATTGATGTATTCAATCCTAGTGACATTTTAATAAAAGGGTTTTAAAATAAATCCAGCATCTATGGAACATGCTAGTTTTTAAAGATATATTTACCACATAAATGATGTTTTTTTATAAGAAAGAAAGAATCTATCCTAGGCTTCATCCTATGACCTGTGCAAATACCAAGATCTCTAGCTACAGAGGCCTGATTTTATCATCCACGACTGAGTGGAAAGTTTCCTAGCAACTTAAAAAGACGTTGGGGTATGAAAATGAGCGTGTACTGTGCCTGTAGTTGTTCCTATGAGAGTAAGTTTCTAGGGTGGAGAAACCCTGAGTCTCTTAAACCAAGGGAATTCCCTTTCTAATTTCCCCAAAATTTACTGTGCCTATGCAAAGAAAACAAAAGGGGGAAAGAAAAAAAAAACACAAAACTTTGTCACACCAGCCCTCATTCCTCTTTGCTGTTGTTGTTGTTGTTGTTGTTATTGTTGTTGTTGTTGCTGCTACTGCTGTTGTGATTTTTGTAGTTGCTGGATTTTTGTTGTTTTTTGTTTTGTTTTGTTTTTGTTATTTTTTTCTTTTTTCCCTTTCTCTTTTGAATTGATATTTATGGATGCCTCCAGGTTTTTTCTTTTTTCTCTCTTTTTTTTTCTTTTTTTCAAACAACCACATAACTTGATTCATCTTGTTCTGCTTCATAAATTGAGGGGGAAATAAATGGATGGTACCAGGACCAAACAGTCGTATGATCACTGAGTAGAAATAAAAAATGATCAAACTTAAACACCAAACCCAAAAACAACAGAATCGAAATCTCATCTACAACAACCTATACACAGAGGGAACCAGTTATACTAGGAGTTTGGGGTGGGGTGGGGGGGCAAAGGAGGAAATTATAAGATACATGCTGGGAAAAGGGGAGGAGGGAGGACAACACTGGTGGTGGGAATGCCCCTGACTCACTGTCACCATGTACCTTAAATATTAATGTGACTCATTGTAATTCACTTTGTTGACAATAAAATTTAAAAAAAAAGATTATAAAAGCAAGGTGGGTGATACTGTCTTACATTGACTAAGAAAATTTCAAAGATGGGCAACATAAAAGTCAAGGTCAATGGGAAAGTTTCTCAACAAGATTCCAACTGAGGGCCCCCTGAGTTGAGCCCCACCTAGATAAGTGGGACTTATATAATTTACCTTTAGCGATAAACTTTATAGATATCTTATCTATAAAAAAATTCTCTCTATAGGAAAAACATCTGTAGAAAGATAAAGTAACTGCTTTATACAAATGTATTCATTCATTCAAGTAAATTGTCGCTTATCTAAAAATTATTCACTGTCCCTTAAAAAGGCTAATATAAGGAAGAGAGGTTCAGAAGGAAAGCACCAGCAAGGATTCTGGCATCTGTTAAAGGAATACTAATTCCCTTAATGTCTCTTCCCCACTTTCTGCATCAGTTTTGATGCCAATAGCACTATTATTATTACTACAATAATAGTTATAATGGTAATGATATCTAACTTTTTCTCTATGCTATGTACCAGGCATAGTGCCAGGGATATGCTATGCAGCACTATATTTAATCCTCGCCGCAAAACTATAAAGTAGTACTGTGATTTCCCTTTCCTAATGAAAGAACCTAATGAAAAGTATTAGAATGAAATACTTTGAGAGCAGCAAAGTGTGCCCGTGCAAGAACTGAATAGAAAATTACCATAACTTCAATGCTCTGCTTTAAATATTCTTGACCATTGTGTACCACTTTATGGACACAGCTATGTAAATACTCCAGTCCTTGCTCTTAATGCATCTTCTAATAGTTTTTAATGGCCCTGTTAACAAAAATAGTGGTGTGTGTGCCTGGAGCCAGAAAGCCAGACTTGGGAGCAGATTGAATCTTCTGTACATGGCAGATTATTTACTTGTTTAGGGTTGTTGAGGCTAGTATGCAACCTAATCTTGCCCGTGTCCACTTGTCTCTTTCATTGTGACTGACCCTGCTCAAAAGGGCTCAAAGGTACTAACTCAATTGGCTTTATTGTTGTAAACTGTCATCTTGACCAACCTACTAGAGAGATCATAGCATTATTCTACTATATCAGATCTTTATGATGGAAAATTTAGGAAAGCTGCAAACACCAATAACCACACATGGTTGTCAAGTAGTTCTAGTCATTTGATCTATCCTTGATCAAGTATCAGAATGTGAGTGAAAAAGCCAAACCATCTTAGAGATTACAACTCTAACAAATACAAATTAAACAAATAAAAAAAGTTACACATAAGGGAGGTGCAAATCAAAATTACAATGAGATTCCATATCACACCACAGAGACTATAACCAGTGCTGGTGCAGATGCAGAAAGGGACTCTCATCATTGGTAGAAGTGCCAACTGCTCCAACCCTTTTGGAAAAAATATGGAAATTACTCCAAAAATAGAAATTGAGCTTTCATTAGACCCAGTGATATCACTCCTAAGACTATACCCTATGAGCCCAAAAAATGCATCCTTATGTTCATTGACACACTATCCACAATAATCATAATCTATGAACCCAAGTACACATGAACAGATGAGTGGATATAGAAAATGTGGTACATATTTACAATGGAATACTAAGCTGCTGTTTGGAAAAGTGAAGTCATAAAATTTGCTTATACATGGATGGATATAAATAGTATTGAGTTGAGTGAAATGATTCAGAGGGAGAGAGATATATAGAATAAGCACACTCACTTTGGGGATATAAATAAAAAACATAGGTTGCTTCTGCATCCCACCATTGATCCTGATCTCCAGCTGTCTCTCATCCAATCTCAGGTATGACTCTCAGGTTTCTCTCATCAAAAGCAGCCAGAGTCACCTCCAAAGTCTTCCCCCATTCTGCTTCTGTACCCCACCATTGGTTTGGATCTTCCTACTGTCTCTTTTCCCATCTGTTTTGTCTGCAGAGAGATAGACCCTCCAGTTCCTCTTTATTATAAGTGACAATAAATATCACTTATTTAGAGGCAGGTTGGACCTAGAACTTCTTAGAAAGTCTTAGAAAATATACAATTCAATATTCAAATAAACCAATGAATTAATTGAAAATATATTATCGGGCCCGGAGAGATAGCACAGCGGTGTTTGCCTTGCAAGCAGCCAATCCAGGACCTAAGGTGGTTGGTTCGAATCCCGGTGTCCCATATGGTCCCCTGTGCCTGCCAGGAGCTATTTCTGAGCAGACAGCCAGGAGTGGCCCCTGAGCACCGCCGGGTGTGGCCCAAAAAAAACAAAAAAAAAAAAAAAAAAAAAAAAGAAAATATATTATCATAACATCACATATTTAAAAAAAATAGTGTCTAAAACAAATGTGCCTCTAACTACCTTTTATACAACCAATTCAATATATCGCTTTCTTAAAAAAAAAACCTGAAACTCCAGCATTACAATGCAAAGAACAATGGGAAAATTAGGGAAGACAATTGCAATTGGGGTAACAACTTAGAATCTCATCTAAACATGGACAGAGGAAATGAACAGACACTTCTCTAAGGAAGATCAACAGATGACCAACAGACACATGAAAGAATACTCATCATCACTTAGGAAAATCCAAATCAAGACAACAATGAGATATCATCTTACACCAGTGAAGATGGTACATATCAAAAATAATGGGAACAATCTCTTTTGGCAGGGATGTGATGAGAAAGAAATTCTCATTCACTGCTGGTGGGAATGCAGCTTGGTTCAATCCCTATAGAAAAACAATGTGGAGGGTTCCCAATAAACTCAAAATTGATCTGCTATATGACCCATAAATATCTCTTTTTAGTTCTATCCCCAGGACAGAAAAACATTTATCTAAAAGATATTTGCACACTGCTATTCACTGCAGTACTCAGTACAATAGTCAGTACTTGAATCAACCTAGATGTCCAAAAACAGACGAGTGGATTATGAAGATATGGCACATATATACAATGGAATATTACATAGTTGTAAGAAATGTTGCAATCACGTAATTTGCAGCAACATAAATGGAACTGGAAGATATGTTAAATGAAGTAAGTCAGAAGATGAAGGATAAGTATAGAATATCACTTAATGTTGTATTTAAAATAAGTGCATGAAGAAAAACAATGGTCTAAATGGAAGTTGTCTCAAACACCTTTGGCCCCAAAGTATAGATAATAGAAGGAAAGAAACTGAATGGAAGAGGAGAAACACAAATATGAAAAATTGTAAATCCCAATGTTTTCAATAAAATTAATAAATATACTACTGTATTAATATCCAGAGACAATAAAGACCAGAGTCAGTAGGACTAGTACATGTGGGAAGCTTCCCACAAATATCAGGAGAGTACAGTTATTATACAGAATATTATAACAATATTAGTTGGAAATGATCACTCTGGACAAGAATTGGATGCTGAATGAAAATAATATGATAGGCATGAAACCCCTCAATAACAGTATTGAAAACCAAAAAAGAGAGAGAGAAAGAGAGAGAGAGAGAGATGAGAGAAAGAGAGAGAAGTTAAACGTCTGCCCCATAGGCAGGCGGGGATAGGACACAAAACTCGGGACATAGTGGTAGGAAATGTTCAGTAATGAAGGATGCACATTTCATGGCTGAAAATCATGAGTAATTTTGTATTGTTAAAAGAATAATTATTATGAACAACCTTGAAAACTATGTTATTTAAAGAAGTAATTTTAAAAAATTACACAAAGGCAGTCAATTCCCACTGCCCTGACTGAATTCCAAATCCTCAGAAGCATGAGAAAATAATAGTTTAGGGACTAATATAAACTAGTTTAAGCAGTTATAACCATGAATTTTCCCTAATTCATTCTTCCCTGAGCTCTGATTCAAGATCCAAGTCCCTTCTGTAATTGTGAGTTAGAAGCTTGTTGGATTTAATAGTCAGTCTGTATTTCTGAGTTTAGTCAAAGAACCAGGATGTAACACAGCACATCACAGCTCCTTTTGAAAGAACCAGCCCTGCAAGATCCCACACTCAGGAAATATTAGAAGAGCAAGCTTGAGAGAATAGTGCCTGCCTTTTCTCAGCTAGGGTTCCAGAAAAGCCATTAGCTTTGTACTTACATAATCACAAAATCCATCTACAAATGTTTCAAAAGAAAATTTCCTAGAACCATGGACAATAATACCCACCTGAATTATCTATTAGCACAAAGAAAGAAAAATTGAAAATATACAGGAATGAAAATATACTATGAGGATCAAGAAAACCAACACTATTTATTCACAACTTAAAAATAATAAAGCTGAATGGTCGCACCTAGCCAATTCCATAGAAGAAACAAAGTCATGAAAAATCATGGGTACAGACTTCCCCACCTAGTTCCCAGACTGAGCGAGCATCCTGAAGCCGCACCAGCACTACCACTAGGCACGGCACTCCTGCAGACACCCCAGGAACACCAATAAGTGTGGGAACCCCTGAGAATTCCCCAAGACCACCACTAAGCACCTTCAGGTTGAAGAAATAAACCCTCCCAGGCACTTCTGACCAGGCTGCAGGCTTGGGAATTCAGCCCCCCTTCCCCACCTAGTCCCTAGACTGTGCAGAAGACATTTTAACATTTATCGTATAAGTCTATACAAGCCAGACCTAACACTCATTTCACTTAAATAATCCACAGCCCATAAAACAGAACAACAAAACAATAAAGTAGTTTGTAATACCTCTATTATACTTAGATACGCTAAATTGGCTAGAAAAAATATTTAAACTCAGATATACCTCTAATCACTTCCAATACACTCAGTTCAGCAGACCACTTTATTAAACAATCTGAAACTTCAGCTTTCATAACAACCGAATGCAAAGAAATATGCGTAAATTAGGGAAAACCCTAGTAGTTGGGGATCTGGAGAGAATTTTTAGCCAGTTTTCAAGTTCACCAAAACATATGAGCCCAATGTATGAACACCTAAAATCAGCAATGAATGTCTTAGCAATAGAAATCAGAGAATCACTAGCCTGCAAAATTAGGAAATCTGTAGATGAACAATTCAACCAACTCAAAGAAGAAATTTTATAGATCAAAGAATTCATACAAATAGAATTAAGGGAAATAAAAAACATGTTAGCAAGCCATAATACTAGAATTAAACAGTCAGAGAATTGCTTAGAGGAACTTAAGATAAAATACAAACCAGCTATGATAAAGAAGTCAATAAGAAAACAAGAGACAAAACATTGGAAGAAAATGTTAGGTACTTAATAAATAAAGACAAAAGAAACAATTATGACTTATAGGAATATCAGAAGGGGAGGAAAAATGAGAATGGTGTTGAACAACTAGTGAGGGAGATAAGAGAAGAGAACTTTCCCACTCTCTGAAAAGAGGCTGATATACAAATACAAGAGGCAAAAATAATGCCAAACTAAATAGACCCTAACAGAACAATACCAGAACATATAATAATCAAAATGAAAAAAAGATGAATTTTTTAAAGCAGTAAGAGAGAAAAAAAACTCAAGTATAAAGGAAACAGCATAAGAATCAAACCAGACCTTCCATATGAAATAATCCAGGCAAGAAAAGAATAGAATGAAATATTGAAACTTTTGAGTGAAAGAAGCTTTCAACCTATTTTCTACTACCCAGCAAAACTCTCATTTACATGGGATGGGGGCTTAAAAACATTCTCAGACAAAAAATAGAACTCATAATATTTGGGCTAACCAAGTTGATGCAACATGAACTACTCAGAAAACAATTATACAATCCAACTCCCCAATGCTAAGAACAACACAACCTACACTATATAATGGCACAGCAATCCTCTCTATCAATAATTTATTTAAATATCAATGGACTAAACTCTTCCATCAAAAAGAACAGAGTGACGGGTTGGATCAGGGAACAAAACCTATCTGATACCTTCACGAAACACCCAAGCTCAGGATAGACACAGACTTAGAGTAAAGGAGTGGAAAACAATTATACAAGCGGCTAGAAAACAAAAAAAGGATGGGACAGCCATACTTATATAAGATCAAATTGCATTCAGCCTCATCAAAGTACTCAGAGACAAAGATGGACACTACTTATCGATCAGCAGAACATTAGACCAAGAAAATAACACTGATCAATAATTATGCAGCAAATGCAAAGCCAGCAAAATCTATAAAGCATTTATTTGCTCACAAACCTAGAGAAATATATGAAAGGAAATTTGTTAATAGTGGGAGATTTCAACATGCTATTATCACCTCTAGATAGATCCACTATGCAGAACACTAGCTGTGACATAAGAGCCCTAAATGAGAAAGTAGAAGAATTAGGACTTTTATGCCCCCAAAGCTAAATTCACATTTTTCTCAAGTGCACATTAAACCTTCTCTAAGATAGACCATGTTTTAGGACCAAAGACCAACCTACATTAAGTTATAAATATAAGAATCATACCAAGAACCCTATCAGACCACAATGTTACAGAAATCAAGACTGACTGTAAAAAGAAGATGTGGAGAAAACCTAACACCTTGAGATTAAATAACATGCTGCTCAACCACAGCTGGATCAGAGGAAATAAAGAAAGAAATAAAAAGATTTCTTGAGATGAACAGCAATGAAGAAAGAAACTTCCAAAATCTATGGAACACTGCAAAAGCAGTAATTAGGGAGAAACTCATACTAATACAAGCTTATGTTAGGAAAGAAGAAAATGACAAAAACCAATAATCTAAAGGGACACCTTACATTTCTGGAAAATCAACAGCAAAGGAATCAGAAAACACACAGAAGGAAAGAAATAGCAAACACCAGAACAAAAATCAACAGCAGAGAAACAGAGAATTAATGAGAACAGGAGCTGGATATTTTTAAAGAATCAACAAAATAGACAAACCTCTGGTAAGATTCATTAAAAAAAAAGGGAGGACACCCAAATATATTGAATCAGAAATGACAGGTGTAGATTACAACAGAACCCCAAGAAATCCAAGACATCATAAGATTCTATTATGAACAACTGTATTCAGGTAAGCTAGAGGTCCCAGAAGAAATGGACTGATTTCTGAGAAAATGTCACTTCCCGTTACTTAATTAGGAGGAAGTAGAAAGCCTAAACAGGCCAATAACAATTAGAAAATAGAAATAGTGATTAAGTAACTCCCCAGAATAAGAGTCCAGGATCAGAAGGGTTTACAAGTGAATTTTTTCAAACATTCAGATAAGAGCTACTACCATTAACCTTTAGACTCTTCCAAAGCATTGAAAAAATGGTAATCCTGCCTAACTCCTTTTATGAAGCTAATCTCACACTCATCCCAAAGCTGACAAAGATACCACCAGAAAGAATTTCACTAATGAACATGAATGCAAAAATTCTTAACAAAATTTTAGCATACGAATCCAACAACACATCAAAAAAGAGTATTCACCATGACTAAGTGGGTTTCATCCCAGGAATGCAAGGATGACTCAACATATGCAAA
This sequence comes from Suncus etruscus, assembly GCF_024139225.1. Taxonomy (NCBI): domain Eukaryota; kingdom Metazoa; phylum Chordata; class Mammalia; order Eulipotyphla; family Soricidae; genus Suncus; species Suncus etruscus. The sequence goes on from NC_064867.1 coordinate 6,161,723, forward strand.
TCAATCAACATTCTATATTATAATCAACAGAAAAATAGACAAAAACACACGATCATATTGATTGATGCAGAGAAAGCATTTAACAAAATCCAACCCCCATTCATAATAAAAAACAAAAACCTCTCCAAAATAGGGGTGGAAGAAACATTCCTCAAGATAGTAACAACCATCTATAAGAAGCCCAATGCCAGCATTTTCCTTAATGGCTAAAAACTGAAAGTATTTCCAAGGCCAGGCACTAGGCAAGACTGTCCACTGTCTCTACTCTTATTCAACATAGTATTAGAAGTCCTAACAATAGCAATAAGACTAGAGAAGGAAAACAAACAGGAAGAGCTCCTAGAAACAACCAATATAGCAAAGTAGAAGTTTACAAAGTCAATATACAAGACTGTGGCATTCCTTTAATCTAATAGTGTCTCAGAGGAAGAAGAGATCAAAGAATCTATCTATTTTAAAATAGTGTCCAAAACTATAAAATAGCTAGTAATAAACCTAACAAGAGAAGTGAGAGACCTATACCAGAAGAACTTCAAAACACTTCAGAAAGAAATTTAAGAGGACCTTCAGGTAGTCCCAGATCAAGATGACTATAATTTCAAAGTTGAGCTTGCTTTAAACGTCTGATGGAAGGACAATCGTTTGCTATTACCCTTCTGTGGACATTCCATCTGAGCACACAAAACCTATTTCTCCAGTTTATCACTTTTCTCCTCTTCAAACAAAACCACATAACTTGAACTACCTTCTCCTGCCTCCTAACTAGAGGGGGAAATAAAGGAGGCATCAGGACCAAACAGGTGTAAGACTACGAAGTAATAGGATAGGTACAGAGGGGACCACATATCCTAGCAGCCCTAGGGGTGAGGGAAGAGGATATGGGAGGTAGGACAAAAAGGGAGGAGTAGGGAAGACAAACCGGTGATGGGAGATCTTATGTAAATATGTAACTAAGATATTATTGTCAACAATATGTAAGCCACTATGATCAAAATAAAAATTATGTTAAAAAAAAAACCTATTTCTCAACTAGATCCTGTGCAGAATAATGAAGAAATATATGATCAAGTGCTAAAAACCAGATTACAAGAGAAAAAAATGTATGATCTGAGCAAGAACCCATGATAGAATAGCTTAGCAAAATGTTCTTTACTACCAAGCACCGTTGGGTAGTATTATAGATATCAAAGGAAGCTAGAACTTCACAGAACAAATGATATTGAGCTTCTCAGGAATCAGGAAAATGTTACTGTTTAATTGGCCATTTGAGAAAACACAATCTGATATATCACTTCTATGTTATACATTAAAATATAATAAAGTATTTTCATATAAAAAAGAAAGAAATTTAAGAGGACCTTCAGAAATGGAAGAGCATCCCATGCTCATGGGTTGGAAGAATGAATATTATTAAAATGACCATCTTACCAAACTATTATATAGATTCAATTCAATCCCTATTCAAATTTAGACATCATTATTCAAAGACTTAAAACAATCAATTATAAAGTTTTTGTGGAATCATAAAAGATCTAGGATAGCTAAATTCATTTTTTTAAAAATCAAGAAACTGGGAGGCATCTCTTTACCTAACTTGAAGCTCTACTACGAAGTGATAGTAATAAAAACAGCATGGTATTGAAACAAAGACATAATTTTAGACCAATGGGTCAGAATACAATATCCAGTGACTTATCCCCAAGTATACTGTCAACTAATCATTGACAAAAAAAAAAGCCAAGATTTGAAATGGAACAAAAACAGTCTCTTCAACAAATGGTGTCAGAACAATTGGATAACCACATGTACGAAATTAAAGACTGATTCATATCTCACTCTTGACAAAAAAAGTAAAATCAAAGTGGATTAAAATCCTTGGGAACCAGACCCATGTTCATAAAGTTTATAGAGTAAAATATAAGCAGAACACTCCAAGACTTACACCTCAAATGTCTTTGATGACAGGATGCCAATGGCAAGAACTCTGTCAACATACCTAAATAAATAGGAATACATCAAATTAAAAAGTCTCTTTATGGCAAAACAAACATATGCTAAAACTAGAAGACAACTAAATAATTGGGAAAAATTTTTGCACTCAACACATCAGATAAAGGGTTGATATCTAGGATGTACAAAGTGCTCACAAATGCTAAGTCCACAATACTAAACAAATTATCCAGAAATGGGGAGAGGAAGTGAATAGGCACTTCTCTGAGGAAGAACAACATATGACCAACAGACACAAGAATAAATGTTCTTTATCATTTATCATTAGAAAAATCCAAATCAAGACAACAATGAGATATCACTTTGCACCAGTGAGATTGACATATTTCAAAAATAATGGGAACAACCTATGTTGGTGGGTATATGGTGAAAAGGAACTCTCCATCACTGCTGGTGGGAATGCTGCCTGGTTGAACCCCTATGGAAAATAGTATTGAGGGTTCTCAGTAAACTCAGAATTGAGTTACCATATGACCAAATTCCTCTCTTAGGAATCTACCCCCAGGACAGAAAAGGACGTATGTACACCACTTTTCATTGCAGTACTCAGTACAATAGCTAAGACTTGGAATCAACCTAGATGCACATCAACAGATGAGTGGGGTCATGAAGATGTTTTACTTATAAACAACAGAATATTGCATAATGGTAAGAAAAGATACAATCAGGCAATTTGCAGCAACACAGATGGATCTAGAAAATATTATGTTAAGCAATATAAGCCAGAAGAAGAAAGATAAATTCAGAATGATATCACTTATATGTGGTATTTAGAATATCTACATGACGAACTACAATAGTCTAATAGGTAGATATCTTGATCACCATAGGTGCGAGACAAGGAAACAAACTCAAGGGAAGAAGAGAAATATGTACTTCCAAGAAATGGATACAGCTGTTAGACTGAACAGGTGTTCGATTAATCGCTGACCACAGAGACCTAAAATAATTATCTAATACTCTTATCCACAAAAACAGATTCAGAAGCCAGAGCTCACTATCATAATGTTTCAATGTCTTAATGATATTATGTCTATAATAACTCTAACTTTTTTGGTCCACAGGAGTTCTTGAAGATAGAGATTGGTTGTCAGGTTTGCATTTTAGTGTTTTATCATACTAGACTCCAAAAAAAAATCTGCAACATGGTAATGCCTCGACAAAATACTCCAAATTATCCATCTTCCATTTGATTATGCCTACTATTATGATCTAATGCTTATGTCCACAGAGACCATTGAAATAGGCAACGCACACCTTAGACTTTTGTTACAGGCCCCACTTATTGAATATCATTTTTACAATTTGACTTTGTTTTTGTTTGTTAAACCAAGCTAGCTTACTCTTAAACCACAAAGTCCACATTGTCAGTTTTCCTCCAGGAAAGGAATCTGGATGATCGAGACATGGTAAACGATATACCGTGGGGTAGACTCCTCTTACAGAGCCCACTAACATATTGCTAAGTGCCCTTGCTTTGAAAATTATGATTGTTCTAAGAATGTTCCTTTTGCAGTCTAACCTTGGAAGATTTTATCTAGCAAAGTTTATCCCCACCATCAATTAATTGCCTAGATACTGGAAAACTCCCCCCACCCACCCACCACATAACCAGCCTCATTTTTTTCTTTTAGGAGATCTGACCCATTCCACAAGTGTCAGTCCTTCAACTGTAACTTATGAATAGATCTCCGCTGTCTCTGTGTGTGTGTGTGTGTGTGTGTTTGTGTGTGTGTGCGCGCGCGCACCTTGTCTAATCTGTTTTGTACATAAATTCCTGCCTATATGTATATAGTTCCTATTATATGATATCCTTCTCCCACCCCCCTTGTCTACACCTTCAAATCCTCTCTATCTTCTCAGCCCCTGAACCCTAATCCTTGATATCCCCCTATTTAACCCACTTCACCTGCAGTTCTTAACTCCTCAGGTATTGGAAATTTCACCCTATCCCCAGCAAGTTGCCAGCCAACTCCCAAAGTGAAAGGACAACCTCCCAGCCTGCTATGTCTTGCCCCAGGAAGAATGTACAAGCACCACTTTCGCAGGCCCACTCCTAGTGGCCCTTTTTCTCCCACCCCACCGAAGACTGTTGCTTGCTACAGGATTCGACTCCTGAGAGACCTTCAGCTTGAGAACACTACCTGATTCCAATGTCTGCAAACCATTTCTAAGACACCACAAGACAATGGGGGCAGAATGAAACTGTGCTCTGGTTTCTACACTCCCCAAATATCTCAAAGGACTTAAATGGGATTTCTATATTTCCTTTTTAGGTTTTGGTAGATGCATAGCTGTAACTTGTAGTGTCTATTCTCATATGTAGAGGTGGCTTCCCCCATTCCTGCTTTGGTTTGCTTAGTAGAAAATTCTCGGTTGAGTTATGAGCTCAGGTTATAATCAGATTATAGAGATTATTTAGGGTTTATTTATTTATTTATTTATTTTGGTTTTTGGGACACACCCGGCAGCACTCAGGGGTTCCTCCTGGCTCTACGCTCAGAAATCACTCCTGGCAGGCTTCGGGGACCATATGGGATGCCAGGATTCGAACCACTGCCCTTCTGTATACAAGGCAAATGCCTTATCTCTATGCTATCTCTCTGGGCCCCAGCTATTTTTTATTTTTAACCCCATATGCACCAGAAGTATCATGTGGTGTTGTTCTGTTTTGCATAGGCACACTAAAATGAAGAAATCTTACAAATAGAAAGTTCTTATCTAATAGGGATGGGAACTTATAAATTTTATAGTGCAGGTCTGACTTTCACTCTGAGCATTTGTCCATGGAGGACTCAACTTAGGCCTCAATGGATTGAACATCAATCATCCAACCCCAAACCTAAGATCCTGAAATTGGTACGGGCACAGATTATGGTATCAGCACCTGGATTCAAACTCTCTCTGAGGGAGGCACAACTGCTGCCCTGGCACCAACCCCACTCCAGCTTAGGCCCAGTAAGACACCCTGACAATGAGGAAACAGTAACAACTTGATCTAAGGGCAGGTTGCCTTCCCTTACCACACCCAACAGTGAGATGAAATCAGAAGACGCTCTACCCTAGGATCTGTGCAAGAACCAATATCTCTAGCTACAAAAGACTGTCTACAACAACCTCAACTGAGCAGAACTTTTCCTGGGACCACAAAGAAAGACTTTGTCCTAGGCTTCATCCTAGAACCTGTAA